>NC_090437.1:1209791338-1210103951 GCF_031143425.1 Pleurodeles waltl
ACTAGAGATTTTTTACGACTGATTAATGGAATAGTGTGGGAAGATGATTATCTTTTATTGAGTCTGGATGTCAACAGTCTATACACGTGTATACCACACGATAATGGCATTAAGGCAGTGAGACATCTTTTGAGGGCTAGGTCCCTGTCATACCATACAGAAATGCTGCTAGATATGGTACATATGTGCTTGACCTATAATTTCTTTATCTTCAGCAATACATTATACCGTCAATGCCAGGGGACTGCTATGGGCACCTGTTTTGCTCCCAGCTTTGTGGGTTTATACCTGGGCTGGTGGGAGGAACAGGTAGTCTGGAACATGACTGGTTTTAAAGACCAAGCAGTCCTGTGGGTAAGGTATATTGATGACATTTTTTGTATTTGGAAAGGGAATATGGAATCGGCAACCAAGTTTGTAGCAAAATTGAAAGATAATCTTTTGAATTTGAAATTTAGCTGTGTGATGCATCCATTTGAGTTGGAATTTTTGGATGTAAAAATCAAAGTGGTTAATAAGAGACTAGAATGTGAACTATATAGGAAAGATACAGCGGGTAACAGTCTACTTCATGCCATGAGCAGCCATCCAAAGAATTAAATCCAGAGTATCCCCTATGGAGAGCTATTACGGGCTAGAAGGAACTGCAGTTTGGATGTCACATTTGAGAAAGAAGCGAGAGTTATGATTAAAAGATTTGGGGAAAGGGGTTATTCTACTGATGTGATTGATAAAGCTTTGTAGAAGGTCAGACAAATTAAAAGAGATGACCTTCTGGTGAATAAAACAGAAAGAGATAAAAAACAAAGTACACAAATAAGATTTATCACATCATGATAAAATAGGTGAAATTAAGAAGGCCTTTACAAAATTTTGGCCAGCACTTAAAACTGATGAAAATTTAGGAGAAATAATCAATAATTACCCGCTTTTACTTTTAGGAGGAGTAGATCCCTGAAAGACACGCTTAGTCAATGTTTGATACCGAGAATTGAAATGGTGAAACCTATTCAAGGTTTCTTTATTTGTGGTAAATGCAAAGCCTGTATACATAGTGTGAACTGCAAAGAGATAAATTTTCCGGGGGTACAAAAACCCTTTGTAATAAGGAAACATGTATCTTGTTCTTCGGATTATTGTGTTTATGCCTTAAAATGCCCATGTAATAGATTTTACATAGGAAGTACAATACATATGGCAAAAAATAGAATTCTGGAACATCTGAGAGTGATTAAGAATGAAGATAAATCATACCCAGTGGCAAGACATTTTAAGGAGTCCTAGATAGGGTCACAATGAGTATGAGAGGAGGTAATAGGATGTTAGATTTAAGGAAACTTGAATCACGATTAATTATAGGGTGTAACACAATGGAGCAAGATGGAATGAACAAGGATGAAGAATTATCTGTCCATCTGTATTAATCAATAATCTGTTATGCAAGAAAATAGATTTCTTCCTATAAGAATATAGATACTATTTTTTCTTATATATACTTTTTTTTACTGTATTACTGGATTACTATTAACCCAAATTTAGATCAGTGTTGTGAAACCTCTAATAGTTATAATTGTTATTTATTTACTTAGTATTTACATGTTATCTCTTCTTTTTCCATTTTTGACAGAGGCATTGATTGATAAAAAAGCAAAGGAGCTATTATATCTATGGCGAAACTATGATCATG
The DNA here is from genome assembly GCF_031143425.1 of Pleurodeles waltl. Classification (NCBI taxonomy): domain Eukaryota; kingdom Metazoa; phylum Chordata; class Amphibia; order Caudata; family Salamandridae; genus Pleurodeles; species Pleurodeles waltl. Next base: position 1,209,793,026 of record NC_090437.1, read on the forward strand.
TAAAGGCAGAATTATAAGGAAAGTGGCCGTTTTCATATTAAGTGAGTATATGTACATGGGAGACATAAATGATTGCTATATTGGTAATAGGGTTGAACCACTTGAATGATGTGGCAAAAGTATTTACTGGAACTATTTGATACTAATAAGCAACAATGTTAAAGAGAAAATGCAAAAAAAGTTTATATGTCCCAAATTTGATTACATTTTGAAGTCTGAATACATGGAATAACATGTTCAAAGATGGCCGCCGTTTGCACATAGGGGTTATAGTCCATCTTTTTTGTTTATATACAATGTGTAAAGTTAAAATGGAAACTGAAGTAGGGACTGTTTTATTCCCGTGAACAAGGGAGCGAGGTCTCCCAAAACGCGTCAGGCAGGATTGTGAAACTTAATGTCTATTTCATTTTTGCCTGATTAAATATGTGGATTTGAAGAAGCAAGTGACTGCAGTGTTTCCTTTTTTGAAAGGAACGATTTGCTGAGTGATATATATATGTACGTATATATATATATTCACCTTTTTTGTGAAAATATATATATATAGATTTATAATATATATGTATATATACATGTATATATATTTTTGTAACTCAAAAATCAAAGGTTACATGCTAGTTATAGTTTGGTATTGCTACATATGTGCAACAAGGCTTTTAAACTAAACAAGCATTAGAAATATCATAGTTATGGTTTATAACTTTATAACTTAAGCCAGTACTGTAATACTTTGTTACATAATGTACTGTATTCTTTGTAATAACATAGTGCTTATTAACATCACACAAACATTAAAATAACTATAACTCTGTGTGTGTGTGTGTGTATGTAGTGAGTATAGGAACGTTTTCATGCCAACAAAAAGTTGAATATTGTTACTGTTGTTTTATTGATGCCCTCTAATTGGTTTTTTAAATGTTCTAATTAATACATTGATTTATGGTAAGTTATATTTATTTTAATGTTCTGATGAAGTATTTAGTTAATGTAAAGCCTACAATATGTTATGTCATAAAGTATTAGAGTACTGGCTTAAGTTATACACTATAACTATGATTAGGGCTCCTGGATTTATGATATTTATTTTTTTAACATTTCCATCTGTATTTATCCATATTTATTTTTAGCCGTATTATCAGTACTTATCTATGTTTATTTTGTGTTCCTTTAATAAATGATGTTGTAAAATGGTATATTTCCACATTTATTTAAATAATAAATGTGCACTCATGTGTCTGTCATGGTTTAGCAAAGTGAACAGCCAAATATAACACAACAATACTCCCACAGATAAATATCAGCAATATATTATAAATGAATGTTGACCTATGTTGTTATTTAAGGAAATCTCACCCTGTGTTTTATAACTCCCCATGCCATCTATCCGCTCAGCTGTTAACCTTGAAGTGATGAAATACAGTATAAAAAGTCACTCAAAATAAACCCAATATTCTGTATTATTCCATAAAAAAAAAATGCAGACAGGAAACACATTGTTTTCCATCTGTATTTAGCTATAAAAATCAGTACAGACGGAAAACTGTGAGTATTAACTATTATATTTCTAATGTTTATATAGTTTAAAACTCTTCTTGTACAATTGTAGTAATACCTAACTATAACTGGCCCATAACCTTTGTTTTTGTGTGAATTGGTGTGGTTTTTATGGTAAATATTTTTTAGAAGTACTGGTTATATTTAAAGTGTTATTGTTTAAGTTTTGTCTAATTTTGTGGGTAATTTTGGTTTTGTGCTTCAGTTGGACTACAATAATGTGCCCAGTTGTAATATGGAATGGTTGCAATAATAAAGTCTTTCAAATATTATAAGGTAAGGTTTAAAAACACTAGTGCTGAGCATGGGTGAGGTTATATGCACATAGGCCCTAATTTCAACCTCGGTGGTCTTTTTCCAAGACCGCCGAGGTACCGCTGTGCTGAAGACCGCCAGTGCAGGAGGTTTTCCGCGCAGCGAATCATGACTGCTGGCAGCCCTCTGTGCTTTTTAAGATGGAGAGCCGCCAGCAGCCATACTGGCGGTAAGCGGGGAAGTGGAGGCTGCTCCACCTCCACCGCCCCGTCATCAGAACACTGCCCACCGAATCCCAACCCAGGATTCGGTGTGGCGGTGTTCTGGTGACGGGGAGCTGGTGGCGGAGCAGCCCCCATGGATCCTGTCCCCTCCCGGAGGATCACCGGACAAGGTAAGGTGATCGTCCATTAGGGGTGGGGGTGGGGTGGTGTGTGAGTGCGTGTATGCAAGCGGGGGGTGTGTTGCGTGTCTGGAAAATGTGTGTGGGTCGGTCTGTTTGCATGTCTGTTTGTATGTGTGCGGGTATGTGTTGTTGTAGTGTATGTGTGCATGTAGGGGGGTGTGTATGTTGATGTTGGGGGTGGGGGTGGGGAGGGTGTTTGTGTATGTTGATGTTGGGGGTAGGGGTGGGGAGGGTGGTCCTGCCACCTTTGGTTGGTGGTTGGGGGGTCGGGTGTGGGGTTTGGGGGGAGGACTCGGGGTGGGGAAGGGGGTGGTTGTAAACCACTATCAGTACCAGGGAAGGAATTCCCTGGCACTGATAGTGCCTACCGCCATGGATTTCATGGCGGTTCCAAACCACCCGAAATCCATGGCAGTATGCAGGGTCCTGATACCGCCGGCGGTCTGGTGACGGCCGCCGGGCTGGAGACCAAAGTCTCCAGCCCGGCGGTCGTCACTGCCCTGGCGGTCGGAGTGGAGAAGTGGCAGACGACCATGGCGGTAACCGCCATGGTCATAATTCCATTGTTTTTCCGCCGGCCTGTTGGCAGTATTACCGCCACTTCTCCCCCGCCCGCCAGGGTCGTAATGAGGGCCTTAGTATTTATGCTTAGATTGTAATTTTGTTTTTCAAAATTTCACCGGTACAACAGTACTCACTCAGTAGTATTGTGGTACATGATTCTAATGGGCTGGAAGTTCTGTTGGTTGTCTTGTGGTGTGGACCTCCTCAGACCTGTCCTAGCCCTGCTGTATCTTGTGGTGGTCTTATAGTGGTGTTGGTGCGGAGATGGCCGAAAGACCTCAGCCTGTTGCAGCTGCTCCTGGTCCTTTGGAGGGTAAAGAACAGGAGATTGCTGTGGAGCAGCAGGAGTTAGGGAGTCGGCTCAGAATTAATTAGTCCATTGTTGGGCAGTTCTTCTCTCTCTTCCACCTGGGGAGAAGAAAGTAAATGCCCACCAAGTTACTTGCGGCCTCTGCAACAAAGACAGATGTATCAAAGTATTTTGCATTCGCAAATGGTGCGAATTGCAAAAATCGACCACTTGCAAATGCAAAATAGCCTTATACGATGTATGAAAGGCATTTGCAGTACATATTTAAGGAATCGCTAAAATAGCGATTCCCTAAAATTGAGACTCCATTTTGTGAATCGCAAATTGCGACTCGCAAGTAAGGAACTGCAAATTAAATGTATGAAGCAGTCGCAAATTGTGAATAGTCGCAAAACGAGGATTTTTGCATGTACAATTTACCACCAACTAAAATCAGGTGGCCCAGAATGCATCAGCCCTTTTCAACAATGGCTGCACTCTACGTCATAGCTAGGAGGATGAGGATCCTGGCAGGTTTGAGGAGAGGGAGGAGGAGACAGGAGTGCATTTTCAGAGTACGCATAACACTCTTTGATCAGACAGAGGAGGAGATATTTGATAAGTATCGGTTGAACTCTGCCATGATACTCAACCTATAGCAGATTTAGAACCGCAACTGCAGCCACACACACACACAGAACCAATGCCATACCCACGCATGTGCAGGTATTATGCTCCCTGCACCTCTTAGCCTCAGGAAGCTGTCAGGGGGTCATAGCAGCAGCTGGAGGTGTTTTTAAAAAATAAATCTGCACATGAAGTTCCCCAACACCCCACAGGACTTGCAGCTAACTAAATTTAATTTCTACCAAGTAGCCCAATTTCCACATGTCATTGGCTGCATTGATGGGATCCATGTGGCAATCTGTCCACCATCTGAAACTGAGTATATTTATAGGAATAGAAAATATAGCCATTCGATTAACATACAGGTCATTTGCAATGCCTCTCACAGCATAATTAATTTAGTGGCCAGATACCCTGGTAGCACACATGATTCATACATCTTTAGACATAGTGGAATCTACACAAGATGTCTTGCTGGAGAGTTTGGAGAAGGATACCTACTTGGTAATGTCACAGAGAACTATGCAGCATATCGTATAAGTGATGTCACAGATAACAATAACTCATTTTACACTCCTGTCATTGTAGTGCCGTCCTTCATCCTAACACCATACCTGAATCCAGCCACGCCAAGTGAACAGCGATATAATACGGCATATAGGAGGACGCTAAGTGTGATTGAGAGGACCTTTGGACTGCTAAAGAGTCGCTTCCTGTGCCTGCATAAAAGTGAGGGCGCACGTACAATACAGTCCAGAAACCTGCAAGATTGTGGCCACATGTGCTGTGTTGCATAACATCACTACAACAAGAGGCATACCAGTGGAACCAACAGATATGGACTCAGATGAGGATGATGACCCCTTGCCACCCTTTCTCCTTTTACAATGCAGACTTCCTTAATTGCATTTGTAATCTCCCTTAGGTGTTCTGCTGAAGCTTGCTGTCCTTTATGCAGCTTGTGATTGATAGACACCAACTGCCTGTGCATTGATTTAATCTGCTTACATTGTAGTCACTGCACCTTTGACGTGGATGCCTCCAGACTACCAAACAGAGATGGGTACTCACCTTCCTCTGTGCTCTATCTAACCTCTTCACTATGCCTCCTGAGGGGAGTATACTGGTGCCGGAACAGGGACTGATGTCTGTGGGTGTGTCTACCATCAGATGGTGATGTTTAGACATCTTCTTGCAACTCAACAGAGTCCTGAGTAAATTCAGGGAGGGGTTCCACCCTTGCTCTGCGTCTGGGTGGTGCTGGTATAATGGACTGAATGATGTCAGATTTAGACTGTGGTGGCTTTCCTCATTACCCCCTGTTTCCGTTTCTGCTGCATCAGGTGCAGGAACATCTGCAACAACAATGCACAGCATGTCAGTCATGTATAGTTTTTTTCCATGTTTCATTTCACATTTACATTTTTTGTAAACATTTTCCCTGCCATAGTGTCTCTAATTGTCTGTTGTATTGTCTCTCAGTTTGGTTTTGCACAATATTGCCATTTATGTTGTGGGTGCTCTTTTGGGGTATGGACTTCCACTCCAATAAGGCATTGTTGTGTAGAATGGAAAATGTTGCAAGGACTATTTCTCACAGTGCATGGTGACATTGCAATTTTCTAAGGGACATTTGTACATGCAAATATGGTGATTTATATAATTACTGCCCTTACCTTTCTTGTGCCCGGTGTGTCTGAGATGTCTATCTCACTGACACCACCTACTGCTTCCGGCTGCAGTGTTGACTCCACCATATCCTTCAAGGGAGTTATTGGTGCCTGGATGGATGGTCCACTGCCACTGCTCCTTGCATCCTTCAGCCTACCCTCTCCTTGGCACGTGACCATAAATCATACCAGTGCTTGCTATTTGAGATTCGCAAATACGAACCTTCACACATTTGGCCCATAGTTCCTTAAAAAAGCCCCAAAAAACTAAAAGAATAAAAAAACATTTCTTCTTAGAACTGTTTTCAACATTATTTAAATAAAGAGTTATGTACTATTGCTAACTTTTTAGTTACAGGTACTGACAGTAAGTGGATGGAATTACAGAGTGAACAAGAAGGTAAATACTTGGTAAGTGTCCATAAAAAAATAGAACAATCACAGTAAGAAATGGTATCCACTTTGTCCTTTTGAAGGTCTGGCAATGTTTCTCTCATACCTTTGGAGTACATTTTTATTTAAATAACTGAAATGTGATGTTTTTAAGGTACCATGGTAACTTTGTATGTGATTGTCACAGAAAATAATCAACAAAATATTCAGTAGTATTACTAATAACTGCAATAAAGTATAAAGCAAAGGTGTAAGGTAGATGTACCATTGGTTTAATAATACATATAAAGCCACTTTCCACTAATTTACCTTAAATGAAAATAAACACTGATGTTTTTCCTGTAGCAATGGAACACTTCCAAATAAATAAGTATATCTGTAACATTTTGTTCAGTTGTAATACACCAAAACAGCACCGAAATACTACTGGCCTACTTTTATAAGCTACAGGTACAGTGTCATACCATATAGTGGCGTGTTATTGAGTGTCGCATAGTGGAGTAGAGTGGTGTACAGTGGAGGGACCTGGGGCCAGATGTAGTAAGAAATGGGTTTGCGACTCGCAAATTGCGAGTCTTAAACCCATATGCAGAATGGTGTCCCTGACACCATCTGCAAATTGCAAGGGGGTCGCAAAGACCCACCTCATTAATATTAATGAGGTGGGTCGCAATTTGCGACCCCCTTGCGATTCCCTGCACTCATAGGGATGGTGGCCTGCTGCAGACGGCAGACCACCATGTCTGTGACTGCTTTGTTAATAAAGCAGTTTTTTTATTTGTGTTGCAGCCTGTTTTCCTTAAAGGAAAACGAGTTGCAATACACTCGAGAAAATGAAACCATTTGGTTTCATTTTTTCAGAGTAGGCAGTGGTCCATAGGACCACTGCCTACTCTGAAAAAATATTTTTAGAGCCATTCACAAAGCAATTTTGCATCGCGATGCGAATCGCAAATAGGAAGTGGAACACCCCTTCCTATTTGCGAGTCGCATTCCCATTTTGCGAGTCGGTAACCAAGTTACCGACTTGCAAAATGGGAATGTGCATCGCGATGCGCGTTTTGCATGGCGCAAACTGCGAATTCCGCAGTTTGCGCCATGCAAAACGTTTCGTACATCTGGCCCCTAGAGTGGAGCAGGATGTTCTAGAATGTAGTGGTGTAGAGTGCAGTGTTATAGAGTAGAGAGGAGTGTCGTGTTATAGAGAGGTATGTCATAGACTGTCTTACAGTGGAGAGGCAAAGAGTGGAAGAGTGGAGAGTGGAGAGGCATGTTGTAGAGTGGAGTGATGTCTCCTAGAGTGGATTGGTGTGTCGTACAGTGGACTGGTATGTTGCAAACTAGAGTGGCAAAGAGTGTTGTACAGTGGAGTGGAGTGTTATAGAGTGGAGTGACGTGTCGTACATTGGAGTGGCATGTCGTTGAGGGGAGTGGAGAGGTGTACAGTACAGTGCAGTAAGGTCTCATACATTGGAGAGGTGTACAGTACAGTGCAGTAAGGTTTCATACATTGGAGTGGCTGTCATACAGTGGAATGGAGTGGCATGTTGTAGACTGGACTGCAGGGACATAGAGTTAAGGGCCATATAGTGGAGTAAAATGTTGTAGAGTGGAGTTGAGTGGAATGGTGTATCGTAGAGTGTATTGGAGTGTCACAAACAGTGGTGGCTGGTGATTGCAAAAAGTGGTGGGGCTTAAGTCAATACATGGAATTACATCATGTAAAGCCAAAGTCAGTGGTATTCATTTTATCAACCTCAGCAGGATGAACTGTTGACTGAACTTACCAGGAATCATTTAAAAGTGTACTATAGAGTCAAACACAGATCCTTCCAAAGAATACATTCCTTAGTGAGACGGGGGAAGTAAAGGGAAAACTTGAAGAGGTTTTTATCTTCACTTTGCAGGCACTCAGAATAGATTTGGACTTATTTAGTGACCCAATGCGCTGCTATCGTGGGGCATGCCTGGGGGACACTTTCACAGCTGTGACACTTCACTTGCACTGATGGTAGGCCTGACATGCTGAGATCCTGATAAGCGTTTCGTCCTGTCACATGTACAAAATAAAAAATAAAAGCAGATACGGCCTGACATTAGAGAATAAAAAGTATGCATTATTTCAAACTGTTTTTAATCTCGCCCCTTCCATTTCGTCACAGGGTGGGTTGTGGTTATCAATTCCACTTCCTGATTCCACAGACACCACCACCCTTTGACAAAATGGAGAAGGGTGTGGAAAGTGTTCTTGATTGACGTTCAGCCTCCTGGAGCCTGAGCTGAAGAGTGAAACACCCATTGATAATTTCTATAGTGCCGCCAGAAAGAGGAGGAGACTGGGAAACAACATCACCTGGAATCCGAGGCAACAAAAGAGTTGACTGTGCATACGCCCTGTTTCTGCTATGAAAATGCACTCAGAGGTGCAGTGAGTGCAGCTGCTGAAAGTGCCTGACTGCTGATCTCTCTGTCTCAGAGCGAAGCAGTCAGGCATGACCTACATTTACCATGTCTAAGTAACTAATTTTATTTATGGCAGAATACACTCGGTGGGCAGAGCCCCAGCGCCCTCAAGCACGGGCCGCTGCTGGTCACAAAGTGGCATGTTGTAGAGTGTCTTACAGTGGAGTGCCGTACAATGGCATGTCATACACTGGAGTAGTGTCTCAGACAGCAGAGTGAAGTGAAGAGTGGAGAAAAGTGTAACAGAGTGCAGTGGTGTGTCGTAGAGTGAGTGGTGAGTCATACAGTGGGTGGTGGCGTGTTGTACAGTGTTTTTTGTGACTTTTTTACAGTTCAATTGGTTCAGCAGTACTTCTTATTTGTAACAAAACATATTTTCAGATATTTTTATGATGTAACTACAGTTAGGTTTAGCTATAGGGTAATTTAGTGAAGGATTATAGAGAGGAGTGGCACATAATAGAGCCCCATGTCGTAGTGTCTTTTGACTAAAGTTACTTTCAGTTATAGTGTAATTCAGTGCACAGCTATAGAGTAGACAGGAGTGGCATGTTTTAGAGCAGCGTGTGGTACATACAGTGTCATACAGTGAAGCACAGTGAAGGGGTGTAGATTATAGTGGCATGTCACAGACTGGAGTGCCATCTTGTAGAGTGGATTGGGATATCATACAGTGAACTGGTATGTCACAGAGTGGAGAGGCGGGACTGTCATAGAATGGAGTGAAAAAGTGAAGTGGCATATCGTACACTAGAGTGGAGTGGAGTGGCGTAAAAGTAGAGTGGAGTAAAGTGTCATAAAGTGGAGTGGCGTGTTGTAGACAAGTAGAGTGGCATGTTGTAGACGAGTAAAGTGGCATACAGTCAAGGTGCATATACTGAAGTAGAACGTTGTACAATGGAGTTCAATAGAGTAATGTATCGTGGAGTGGAGAGGTGTGTCAGAAAGTGGCATAATGTACAGTGTCTTACAGTGGAGTTGCATAGAGTGGTGTGGCGTACAGTGGAGTGGCATATAATAAAGTGGAGTGGCATGTCAGAGAGTGGAGTAAAGTGTCAAACAGTGAAGTAGAGTCTCGTAGAGTTCTGTGTTGTACAATAGATTGTCGTATGGTAGAGTGGAATACTGTGCCATGGAGTGGAGTTGCGTGATATATACTGTCTTTTGCCATATATAATTATTTAGTTTACATTTCAATGGGTAAAGTGGTATTTTGTAAACAGTTTCTCAAAAGTACAGCAACATCAATAAAACTACCTTATAACTACTTTTCTCTACCTCTACAAAGTTTGCCAAACTGCCTATTGTCTTCCTTTACATTAAAACAGAAGTAATAATAACACAGGATAAATACAATGCAATCTCTTTTTAGGGTACATCTAAGTGTTATTTGTAACAAAACATAGTTTTGGATACTTTTGTCCTGTGACTACAGCTAGTTGAAGTTATAGGCTTATTTTGAAGACATCACCAATTACATTTCTTTTGAATTGGCTTCATTTGAAGTGGCCTATATTACTAGCCCAATGTCATATTGTATCAATCAGTATGCTTGCTTTGGAAATACAGTATCTTACAAATGGTATCATTGGGACGTACATTTGTAGTACTGTACTCTATTGCTTAATATGATTATATGACATTTAGGCCTTCATTAAGACACTGGCGGTAAATCCCGCTTACCGCCACACTGACGGCCGCCAACTTACCACATATCCGTTCACCATATTATGACATACACACACCAATCCAACAGAATTTAAACGCAAATCCACCAGCCCAAAGGTCAGTGATAAAGTGGCGGTATCAAAACCCACACCGTTACGTCAACATAACAACACCCACCACATTATGACCCATGAATCACCACAGCGGACATTCAACTGCAGTAAACCATTGACGGTACATACCGCCGCACTCACAATGGACACCCACAGACAAAACAATACCACATTGGACAATTCAAACAACACACACCTGACACCCATACACACACCACACCTACACACCCACACCACTATAAAACACCCACCCACATTACCCACAACCTCTTACGAATACAATTCATTGGCACGAGACTGACACCAAGACCACCTATCCAACTAGAGCCACATACCACTCACACCTATACACCACTCACGCACTCCACATCACACACCCCAAAACATTACCCAACACACCTCACATAACACCCATGGCACCACAAAGACACCCCGTTTTCCAGAGGAGGATTTAAGGGTCATGGTGGAGGAAATTGTCAGGGTAGAGCCACAGCTATTTGGAGCACAGGTGCAGCAAATATCAATAGCTAGGAAGATGGAGCTATGGTGGAGAATCGTGGACAGGGTCAACGCCGTGGGACAGCACCCCAGAACAAGGGACAACATCAGGAAGAGGTGGAACAACCTACAGGGGAAATTACGTTTCATAGCAGCAAGACACCAGCTCGCTATACAGAGGACAGGCAGTGGACCCCAACCTCCTCCCCCACAACTCACAGCATGGGAGGAGCAAGTCTTGGCAATACTGCATCCTGAGGGCCTGGCCGGAGTCGGAGGAGGGCTGGACGCTGGTAAGTCAACTTATCACCCCCCTACCTGCATGCCATCACATACCCTCGTGCTCACCTTCACTCCCATCATTCCACTACATCCCACACACCCCACCATCACATCTCACTAATCCTAATGCCAAGCCCTGCATGCTGTACCAATGCATGGACAGCCCTTACAGCCCTGCATGGATACCCTTCACAAAAGCATGCGCAGCATGAAGAACTAACAATCCCACCATACACCAACATACACAAGTAAAAGCTGGCTGGTCAACACCAAACATAGAGGGGAAGGCAGGGATATACAATATGTCTTACACATTAACCATAACACATCATTTACATCCCCACAGATACCCCTGCCAATGTCACTAGAGAGGAGGTGCCAGCACTATCCAGGCCCCCAACAGAAGAGACCCACAGTGATGACAGTAACTCTGGTCTTCAGGATCTGGACGATCTACCTGGCCCATCAGGGACCACTGGACAAATGGTTACCCAAGCCCACTCACAGACCACCACAGAGCCTCCCCCATCAGGAAACACCACCACAGCACCCACCCAGCATACCCACACCTCTGTCCCCAGGACACGTCAATCAGCAGTGTGTCCACCTGTACAGGGACCCCAGGCCACACCTCACACCCAAGACAATCACGGACCTGGGGTCAGTGGCAGTGGGCACACCATTCAGGGGACAGAGGCACAGACCACCAGGGACACTGGGAGGACTGCTGTGCGCCAGGGGGAGGACAGGCCCAAGGAACTGACTCTCCAGGAGGCACTCTCCGAGATCCTGGGAGCCTACCAACATTCCCAGGGCACGATGGGCAAGATCCTGGACAACATGCAGGAGAACAGGTGGCTGCAGGAGGGACAGTACAAGGGGATCAGGGAGGACTTGCAGGCCATCAACAACACCCTGATCTCCATAGCAGAGATTCTGGCAGACATGGCCAACATTATGAGGGAGGCACTCTCGCACCAGCGGGCCCCTGCCACTAGCGAGTCATCTGAACTGCCTTCCACTTCCACTGCCTCTAGTGACCTCTTCCCTCCCACCCGCCCTGCACGTATGGCCAGGGTATCAAGAACCCAGCCAAGCACCTCAGCCACACGGGCCCAGTTCCATCTGCACCTACTTGTGGTGGAAAGGATTCCAGGCCACAAATACTGAAGAGGAAGGAGTCTGCACCAGCCACCAGAAAGGGGAAGGAGCCTGCACCAGCAAGCAAGAAGGGGAAGGAGCCTGCACCAGCAAGCAAGAAAGGGAAGGAGCCTGCACCAGCAAGCAAGAAAGGGAAGGAGCCTCCACCAGCAAGCAAGAAGGGGAAGGAGCCTGCACTAGCAAGCAAGAAAGGGAAGGAGCCTGCACCGGCAAGCAAGAAAGGCAAGGAGCGTGCACCAGCAAGCAAGAGGGGAAGGAGGCTGCACCAGCAGCTTTCACAGAGCCCCCACCACCAACCGTGGTTGTGATGCCATCGTAGGGTGCAGGGGCTGAGCAGGAGCCTCCCAGTACCACCACCACAGTGCAGCCATCGCAGGGTGCAGGGGCTGAGCAGGAGCCTCCCACTACCACAACCACCACCACAGTGCAGCCATCGCAGGGTACAGGGGCTGAGCAGGAACCTCCCACTACCACCACCACCACAGTGCAGCCATTGCAGGGTGCAGGGGCTGAGCAGGAGCCTAACACTACCACTACCACCACAGTGCAGCCATCGCAGGATGCAGGGGCTGAGCAGGAGCCTCCCACTACCACCACCACCACCACAGTGCAGCCATCGCAGGGTGCAGGGGCTGAGCAGGAGCCTCCCACTACCATCACCACCAACGAACAGCCGTCACCACCGGCGTACGCATGTGATCCAGCCTCCATGGGCTGCTGTGTGGCCTGTCCCCTCTGGAACCAGTGGGCAAGTCACCCAACTGATTGACTGTGGCCTTGCACTCCCCAGGACCAAGCACAGGGCTTGTTGCCCCCTCCAGAACCAGTGGGGAAGACACCCACTCGAGAAACTGTGGCCTTGCACTCCCCAGGACCAAGCACAGGGCTTGTTGCCCTCTCCAGAACCAGTGGGGAAGACACCCACCTGAGAGACTGTGGCCTTGCACTCCCCAGGACCAAGCACAGGGCTTGTTGCCCCCTCCAGAACCAGTGGGGAAGACACCCACTCGAGAGACTGTGGCCTTGCAGTCCCCAGGACCAGGCACAGGGCTTGTTGCCCCCTCCGAAACCAGTGGTCTTGTTTCGGCATCCGGCTGAGGTGTCCCCCTCCCCCTGAGGTGCCTGCCTATTTACCAACTGATGCCCCTGCAGTGTTCTCGCCACATTGATGCAGGTAACGAGTGGCGCCTTGGACTTTGCCCTGTGGCCATGTGGCCCCTGTGAACTGAGGACTGGGCAGTGTCCCTTTTTTGTACATTTGTACATATCTGTTGCATTGGCAAATTTATTATTATTATTCAGTTGATCTTATTACAATCACTTTAGTCAATTCCTGTTGTCCTTGCATTATTCAGCCAATTGTCGGGGTCAAATTGTTTTTTTGTGCAGCTGATTGTGTGTATGGTGTGTGGGGTGTGTGTTGTGCGTGTGTGTGTCACTCTCGTTTACCTTCCCCCTTCCTTGTGTGCTTGGCGGCTGTACTAACCACTGTACTAACCATCATCGTCTTAGCCGTCGTTGGTGTTCGTGGTGGAGCAGAACGTAGAATATCATTGGAAATACTTGCAGTTCTGGTTCCATGGCGGCGTGGTTCTTCCCTGTGTCTCCAATGGTGAGTCCTTTCACTTCTGTAATGTGTTTCCGTCCGCCTTTTGATGGTGTTGGTACCGCCCCGGAAAGGGTGGTGGATTGTGTTGTCATGATATGGTGGGCTGGTAGTCTCACTCCAGAGTGGAGGAGGCGGAAATCCAGGCGTAGGGTTGAGAGAGGGCTGCGGGACCCAGTGGAGAACCCAAAGGGTCAGGGGTCAGCTCTGAGGTCAGAGCCCCCCCAGGAATGACCTTGGTGAGACCATTTCTGGGTTGGGGAGAATCCAGACTCTGCCAGATGGGCATAGTTCAGGAGACCTGTGCCAGCCAGACTATTGTGTGGCCCTTGGGGAAGGTGTTTCCATTGTGGGGCGTAGGTGTGCCCCCCAGGAAGTCCTGGTGCGCCAGGCAATGGTTCAACCTCAGGGTGGTGACTCTGGGCTGGATGATCAAGTTCAGGAGGTAAACTCTGACCTGATGGGGAGTAGGTGTGCTCACTTGAAAGTCCTGGTGTGCCAGGCAATGGTCCAGACTGAGGGTGTTGACTCTGGACTGGGTAGACAGGTTCAGGGGGTAAACTCTGACCCGGTTGGGGGGGCAGTTAGTGTGCTCACCCCGTGTGTAACTTCTGGAGGCCTTTCCCAAGGTGGGGAGATGCGGAACTCTGGGAGTGGGGTTCAGGAAGGGGGAAACTCACCCCGACCCTAAAGCAATCCATGGGTGATGATCCTGGGTTTGGTGGCCAGTTGCCGGGTAGTGATCCTGGGCTGGCGAGAGAGTTGTGCAGGATGGCTGTATCCAGTGCCCTGGCAGTATGGATTCTGGTGATACATCTCCTAGAAGAGGAGGGAGGGATCCTAGAAGGAGGGGTAGAGGGAGGAGAGCCTCACCTCTAGCCCCTGTGGAACCTATGGGTGCGGACCCTGGGTTGGTGAATCAGTGGCAGGTTAGACTCCCTGAACTGATTGGAAGTGGAGTGGAGACAGGCTGCTATGCACCTGGGGCTACAGCCCCCCACTCATTTGGTTTCAGAGACCAGAGGCTTCTAGGTGGCCTTTATCACCCCAACCAGGGAATCCCATCAAGGTATTGATTGGACTCCTATGGCTTTAGGCTGTTGGGGGGTTGTGTTGGACCTGGCCCTTTTGGCAGGCTCATCCCCTGACTTTTTGACTCCTTCCTCTTATTTTTTCTGACCTCTCGCTGTTGGCTCTAGGACTCTGAGCACTTTATCACTGCTGAGCAGTGCTAAAGTGCAGGTGCTCTCCCTTCTAAAGTTGGAAGGATTGGCTTATACCTAATTGGCATATTTAATTTACCTGTAAGTCCCTTGTACAGTGGTATCTCCAAGGGCCTGTAAATTTAATGCTGCTAGTGGACCTGCGGCGCTGCTTGAACCACCCACTGAAGTAGCCTTTCAAACCTGTCTCAGGCCTGTTAGCGCAGGGCCTGTATGTGCAGTTTTCTGCCACAGGGACCTGGCATCTAAACTTACTTACCAGGCCCAGAACTCCCCTTTTACTACATGTAAGTCACCCCTACGGTAGGCCCTATCTAGCCCTATGGGCAGGGTGCTATGTATGTAGAAGGCAGGACATGTGCCTAGTAGCGTGGCCTGTCATGGTAGTGACAAACAGCCTATTTGGTTTCTCACTGCTGTGAGTGCTGCCTTCTCATAGGATTGCATTGGAAATGCCCTGCCTGATGTGTAGTGGGTATTGTCTGATTTATGAGGGGGTAGTGTAGGTATGCTTGGTTTGGTTGTAATGGTAGTGAGAAATACTGCTTACTGGTGTAAGTGGATTTGTTATTACTATTACAGAAATGCCACTTCTAGAAAGTGATCATTTCTCTGTGCTTATGACTCTGGTGTTTTGCAGCTTGACTCCAATCCACGTCTGGGCAGAGTGACAGTTGGGCTTTGGGCTTTGTGCATACTTTTCAGACAGCCTGTACACAGGGAGGGTGGATGTGTCCCAGAGGTGCATCTGCACACTGAATAGTCTTCCTGGGCTGAGAGAAGGGGGAGACGGTGCACACATGCATTTGTAAAGGCTGTGCCCTGGGCTCACACAAAAGGATCGTTTACCCCCAACTGATGTTTGGAGCCTGTGCTGGAGGAGAGAGGGGACACTTCCAGAACCAGTTGTAATTGGTTGGAACCTCCTCTCCCTTTTCTTTGTGAACACACTGTAAAACTGAGTATAAGTACAGGGGAGTTTTCCCCACAATTTGGTGCATTTTGGAGCTAGACACAATGCTGCTGGAGGGACTCACCAGGAACCGCCAGGGACCACTGTTGCTGTGCTGACCTGTGACCAGCCTGGTCACTGTAAGAAACTGCCACTTGCCTGCATCCACTTTGCATTGGCCTGCTGCTGGGCCCTGCTGCCCTGTGCTCCATGCAACTTTGTCCCCCAGGGGCAGGGTGCTGTGGCCCCTGACCCCTGCAACTGCTCAAAACCAAGGAGTGCTTCAGTCTGTGTCTAGGGCCTGGAGAGAGCTTTGACTTTGTGGTGCCTTTTGCGCTTGAGAGCGATCCATGAACTGTGCCCCCGGGGCGCTTTGAAGAGGGTATCGCTGTGCCCATTTCACCGCCACAACCCGGGTTTGACTGAATTCTGAACGTGTCGGAGACGAGCTGTACCCTGTGCCCCCGGGGCACCACTGAAAGTAAATAGAGCGAGTCCTTTCCTACCGTGCACCCGGGGTGAAGCACGCTCTGAGGAGCCAGCACCTACTCTGGTGACTGTGCATCGCTGAAGCCCAGACAGGTCCTCTTGAAGCTGCAGGCATTGGGTGAGGGAGGAAGCCTTATTGGAGGCTCCCCACCCCACCAGAGGCTCTCGCTGAGTGTATGGTGCATGGGCAGGGGGAAGGAAGCCAGGAGGGGCCTGTTATATAAACTGAAGGGGGTGCGTGCCGCCCCGCTCCCCCCAAATTATTGCAAGGCCCCCGTTTGGCACAGAGGAGTGCCGGGGGGCCCCTTTTTGGAGCATCGTGGCACTGGAAGTGCCTTATCATGAAAAACAGATACTCTTGCAGAAATATGTATTGCTGATGTTCCTTTGATGGGCATGACATGCTGATATGTTTTCTTGACTTGCCATATGTTTTATAATGTTCCTGATATGGGCATTTATGATATTTCTATGACAAGTGCATTTATCTTGTAATGTGATTCCTGACTACTGCTTATGTTGTAGAATAATAAGGAACCTGAGTGGTGTGTGTGACTACTGCTGGTTCTGCAGAGTAACTATTGTGTAACATTCTGACAACTGGTTGGGTAGCAGGATATTACTGACATGTTGTGTTTGGTCTAATAATTGGGTTGTGTACAATACAGTATATATTCATATAACTTGGTGTTGTGATTCATTTGTGGTGTGGATAGTGTGTCACATGTGTTGTGTGTGTTGTGCAAATGCTTTACACATTGCTTCTGGGATCGGCCTGACTACTCGTGCCAAGCTACCAAGAGGGTGAGCCGGGGTTATCTTGGACATGTAGCTCCCTTGCCCTAACTAGAGTGAGTGGGTTCTGCCTGGCTTAGGTGCATACCCTAGCCAACCAGACACCCCACTTCTAACACCTATATATATAATTTTGAATTGAGTTTTTTTTTCCTTAGGGGGAGATGCCCCAAAATACGTATTTTTATTAATTATCATTATCACCCTATATCACTGCTAATGCCTAAACCCTAAAAATGCCCTTAGCACCCTATACTCTTACCCACACCTAAGTTCTAAAAATTCCCTTACCACCCTATGCCCTTACCCAACCCTAAACTCTAAAATTCCCTTACCACGCTATGCCCCTACCCACCCATAAACCCTAAAAATTCCCTTACAACTCTATGCCCCTACCCACCCCATAACCCTTAAATACACTTACCACCCTATACCCCCTAATAACCAACACCTATACATCCCATACCTTAAATATCCTCTTGATACAGTATGCCCCTACCCACCCCTAAAAATACCCTTAAACACACACATCCCATATTTTTACAAGTCCATTACTCCATCCCGCCATTACAAATAACTAGACTATTTCTGTTTTCACCATTGTCACCACACGAATGGCATCACTGAGGCTTGCATGGGTTATTATGTTGATGTAATGCTGATATCTTGGTGCTATGTCCACTGGTCAAAAGATTTTGGGCCATATTTAAGATCCCCTAGTGCCATCTACCAACATATTAGCCTCATTGTTTTAATGCTAATGTTTCATTAGTTGGCCAAAATCCCTGTGCCTTATTTACAAAGTGGAGCAATGCATGCATTGCGCCACTTTGTAACCCTTTGTGCTACATTATGCCTGCGCCAGGCATAATGTATGCAAAGGGGGCGTTCCCCTGTTAGGGGGGCTGAAAAAATGGTGCAAGGAAATCTAACAGATTTCCTTGCATCATTTTTCTTGGCACTTTTATTGCCTGCTTAGAGCAGGCGTTAAAAGGGGGCACACCATCATTTACCATGGCCCCTATGTACTCTGCAGGCGTACCGCCAAAATCTTGGCGCTACTCCTGCAGAGTACATCAATAGAGTCATAAAAAATTATGCTATTGCCCCCTCCCCTGTGCCATGGTGTACCGTATTTTAAATACGACGCACACATGGTGGCGGTAAAGGATGCAAGAAAAGTGGTGCTTCACTGTGTGCAGCGCCACTTTTCGTAAATATGCCCCTTTGTTTTTAAAGTGATGGGATATTTTAATTTATCGTCATCCAATCAAAACGTCTCATTCACATCAATTTAATCTCTGTTGATAAATCATAACAGTGCACATGGGCAATAGAAATCTATTCACACCTTATTTTGGCATACCCAAGTGTGAACGTTGACACAGTCTCATCATCAATAAATCATCTCAAATAAATCATCAGTCCACAGTACATCTAAGGTGCCATATATCTTGCATCTCCAAAACGTAAAGTGCATACAGTCCATAATAATATGAAAATCATATATCGTACACCAAACGTAGAACTGTATACATAAAGGCCTATGTATGGAAATTCGATTAATATGACCTGAAATTTTAAAGTGTCTTATGCTGTGCAAAAAGGCGCAGTAAAAGTGCATTTCATGGGTTCCAAACATATAAGTGAATTCTTCATATTATGAATGTTACCAACTCACTGGTGACGAGAAAAAGGTGCAACTCTACGTCAGTCAAACTCTGTAGATGCTGAGTCTCACCTATCTACTGCGCTATTCCTAAATTTGAATGATAACACATTCCCATCCCCGACATTTCATATCATGTAGATACATTTCTCTCAATTCATCTAAAGTGCCATACATCATTAATATCCAAGACATAAAATGCATTTAGATCATATTAAAGGAATACTCATGTATCAAACACCAAGCATTCAACTGTAAACATAAAAGCCTGTGTGTAATCTTCACATTGATCTAACCTGAAATTTTTATGTGTCTTATGCTGTGAAAAATAGGGCACTATGTTGAATTCTAAAAATTCATCATATTGTGAATAATACTAGATCAATGGTGATAAGGGGGAGAAATAGCTAAAGTACTAAAGTATTGTGCTGTATAATTCAAGGACATAGTAAAAGTGCATATAATCAAGTTACAACGCATCTATATGATCATCATGTCATAAGCACCACAGGTTTGGTCCTATACGATAATAATGGTCCACATCTTACAGCTAATACTAATGGAGAAAACTTCCTGGTCAATAAATATCGGTGCATATGTAAACCCATATCAATCTATGGAAGGGGACAAGAGTGGACCAACAGTCTAGGTTAAAATTGACACCACTGTGTGACTCTTAAAAACATAAGATTCAAACAACAGTGTAATACATAGTGCATAAGCATTCAAATGGTATGTAAAATATTGATAATAATCATCATGGGAGATGGTTCAGCCAATCAATCTTTCAACATAGTTTTCATCCTAAAACATCATGCGGAGCGGACAGATTCTCTCAACCCAGGTCACATAGGCCTCATTGTGACTTTGGCGGTCTTTTGCCAAGACCGCCAAAGCCGCGGGTGCCAGAAGATCGCCAGTGCTGACGGTTTTCCGCCCACCATATTACGAGTACTGCTGATTTTCCGCCACACTTTTGTCGGAAATCCAGCAGTAGTCGTGCTGGCAGGTGGAGGTGCATGGGCGGCTCCACCACCGGCCCCGCCAGTAGGACTCCACCAGCCATATTATGAGCAATAATACAGCCTGATAGTGTCCTAAAGGCGGGGCGATGCCAGCGGTGGAAGCGCCCCTTCCTGTTCCCTGCCGGACGATCAACTTACAATCAACTTACCTGGTCCAGGGAGTAGGTCGTCCGGAAGGGAACGGGAAGGGGCGCTTCCACCACTGGCAGACCTCCTCCCCAGACCAGGTAAGTTGATCGTCCGACAGGGCATGGGGGTGGGAGGGTGGTGTGTGCATGAATGTATGAATGCGTGGTTGTATGCATGTCTGAATGTGGAAGTGAGTGTGTGTATATATGTGTACATGTAATTCTGCATCAAGATTGTATCCCCATGGCTTTTCTGCATCTAATTGCACAATCATCCTTGTTGCAAAATTCAGACTTTAAGTTTATGAATGGTGCTGCCGACATATCTCTTCAAAAATGGGGACTGAGGAACAGATACTACAAACTCAGTGTCACAAGTAATTCTCTCATGGATGTTGCAGACTTTCCCTTCAAATGTGTTATATGTTTGTCTGTTGTTACTGAATTTGCATGCCTTGCAATGCCCACAGCATCACAAGCCCAAACTTTTTTATACAACCACAAATAGAGCGAGCATTGTTGGTAAACATGCTATGAGTAAGTAGGTTACTCAATGCTATGGCCTTGTGAAATGTAATCTGAGGGTGTGAGCCCAATCTTGGATTTTATGTGCTCATCATGTTGAAGAACATGCCAATTATGTGTTGAAATGTTTGTTATCGACTGATATTACTGATTGAATTCAAGAAAAAGCCTAATGGGGTTGTCCGTTGCTGTCCTTGGGAACTATCATTACCATACTCTTTTTGACTCAAACTTTGGTATATGCACATGGAGTATCTTAGGAGGGTGCCCTTTTTCTCTGAACCTGCT
The DNA here is from genome assembly GCF_031143425.1 of Pleurodeles waltl. Classification (NCBI taxonomy): domain Eukaryota; kingdom Metazoa; phylum Chordata; class Amphibia; order Caudata; family Salamandridae; genus Pleurodeles; species Pleurodeles waltl. Next base: position 1,209,813,672 of record NC_090437.1, read on the forward strand.
AATTATTCAGTCAGCTTCATTTTGAAATGATTCATCACAAGAGCAATCCTATGTCCTCCCAGCAACTGGCTATGTGAAATGCTCCATTTCAAAGAATTTGGATGACCACTATTACTGCGTAAGATGGAGTTACATGCCGTAGGCTTGCTAAAACTACATGTCCCCAGATTTTGATTTTTTCACTTCAAGGGAGACATCTAAAAAGTCAATCTTAGTTTTACTGCAAATTGCTGTTTAGTGGATGTTGAGATCATTGTCATTTAACAGGAGAATGTACTCTTATAACAAGTTCTCCTCTCCATCCCAAATGATAAACAGATCATCAATATAGCGTACCCACGGAATGATTCTATCTTTCAACTTGTTGGACCAGACTACCTCTTGTTCCCACCAACCCATGTATAGGTTGGCGTATGTTGGTGCAAATGAAGCCCCCACAGCCGTCCCATGCTTCTGAAATAAGTATTTCTGATCAAACAGAAAGATGTTATGAGTTAGGCAAAATGTGAGCATGGCAAGCAACATCTCATTGTGACATTTATACTCACTGGTTGTGTTGTAAAAAAATAGAAACATGATTGCAAACCATATTCATGTTAGATAGATGTATATGTAGATGTTACATCCAAGGTCACCATGATGTAAGTGTCTGACCATGGAATATTATTTATCTTCTTCAGAAAGTCTGTAGTATCTTTCAAATGCAAGGATAACTGAGTGACATAGAGGCATAGAAATAAATCTAGGAACCTCGAGGTGCTGTCTAATAGTGAATCACACATACTCATTATCGGTCTTCCAAGATGGTGCACTCTGTCCTTGTGAATTAAGCATATATATATCTATATATATATATATACTTCTTATCTTAAGTATACTTGCCATGCATGCATGGTATATGTGGTAAAGGAACCAAAAATTGCATACCTGGTAAAGGCACTGCATGATAAAAATATTGTTGATAAGGATGGTTCCCATTGTAAGGGCTTTTCCACTTAGGGGCACTGGAGGGACTGGACTATCCATGCAGGGGTTGTGCACTGGACAAACACCACAGACAACAGATACTTGTGAATCCATAAATGGTTGGCTCTCCATGAGAGGTCAGTTATCTGCAAAGTTACAGGGTACAGGGTGAAGGGTGTGTATCTGCAAAGTTACAGGGTACAGGGTGAAGGATGTGTTGTAGGGACTTGGCCACGTAAGGAGCATGGGTGTCTTGTGGGAGTGAGTTTTCTGTGAAGATCTATGTATAGGGCAAAGATGATGAGAGACCCCAACCCTCTGTAGTTTGTTCCCCACGAGAGGTTGTCTATTCTGTGAAGGGTTCAGTACAGTCATATTATGAATGAGGGCACCGAGGCAAAGAAGCTGTCAGGAGCTGCTCTGACTGTGAACCGCAAAGGTTGCATACACTCTTTGCACCTCCTCAATGTGGGAAAAGGGGGCCAATGGACCCCGCAGACATCTCCCTGCCGGCGTGTGCAGTCACTCACACGACTCACCTGCAGGGAATCTTTGACCACTGTTTTGCAGACTGGATGCCATTTGCAATGTGAAAGATGGACAGGCTGCTTAAAAGGGTCACTCTGCCTTTCACTAATGGTGTTCCCCAAGGCTGGTCACAAGTGTGTGGCTAACCTGTGGGCAGTGCATTGATTGTGATAGGGTGCAATGCCCTGGTGGGCACCTAGTAAAATGTGTACCGGGGTGCAAACCGGGGTGCAAACAGGACAGTGCTCCCTTTATGAAATGCAGCAACTCGAGCGGAGTCATTTGTTAGGTTATGCTCTCATCATTTGTCAAGAGTACTTTTACCATTTGTATAACCTTGTTGGAAAAACTGTTACTTGCAGCTAATGTAAATTTATCTCTTAAAATTACAAGAACAAAATATGAATGAACCTAAAATGGCTTTACATTTCCACCTTACCACAGGCATGTAGGACAAATCAAATCTAAACCTCTGAATCATACTTCACCCGATGCTCCAAACAAACCAACACTTTAGTATATTTTGTTCCACTCACAGAACAATCCCCAAAGAACAGTTTCCTATAAACTGGTGGTTTCTGGTCACATAAATGCGTACACAAAGCTGAAATATAGGAACATTAAGTAATAATGGCCTTCCAGAAATGGTCTGGCTTGATATTCTATATGTGTGTTTTATATATGCCAATGGCTGAAGCGCAGCAGTCAGCAGACCTCAGCGTGGTCGAACAGTTGTAATCATATGGGACAGATACTTTTCATTCCAGTGAAATAGAACAGCTACTAGTTGTGTTTTGGAAATACATCAAGCATTTTGATTAACTGGCCCCTCCCAAGGTCTGCACAGGGCGCCATTTTTGCACTGATTACTACAGGAAATGTTTACAATCCAAAGAAGCCCTTGGGTGCATTATTCTGGCGGGACACATCCAGCATAATATGTTTCTCTCTTATTGTAGTCACAGGATCACAGAAAACAGGGAATGTCCCTCTCAGGAGCAGGACAGGCTCTCTCCTCAGCCTCTCTTCCTTTCCACTCAACAGATTGGCCTCCCTCTCATCCATTGACATGTTAAACATTCCAGCATTCGCAGCGCCGATTAGGCTGAATAATGGATGCTACAAATGTCACAGGAGAAAGACACAATATATCTTCCTGCTATAAAACAACGAACAACTAGAATGTATATGAAATATGTTCCTTCTGCACTCAGGCAACAATACAGACAAAACAAACCACATCCGCTTATTAAGCTTGAGGGGATGGAAAAGCATATATGACTTCAAAATGAACACAGGAGAAGTAAAAACACAGACATTTGAACACACACATGCTTGAATGCGTAACCCTACAATATACAGCGACTTCAATCTCTGAAGGAGACGTACCAACATATCCATAGCAAGCTATTATGCCACCCACCAACAAGTGACACCCAAACCATCATGCCCAAAACACCAGCACTGGGTATTTCAAAGTCTCCATTATGATAAATGAAAACTATCCACTGAATAACATGGATAGCAGTCACCCATGGTGTTCAGGCAATACTGCAAAACACTACCCATAAAGATTGACTTTTAATCCACGTGCAAGACCAATTTACTAAGCATATTTCATAAACACTCAACGGGGTGCCTAAGCTCACCAGCTCAACGATTGTGAGTCTGAAATGATAAATCTCAAAGGAAAATGGTACCACATAGCCTCTCACTAAAGCACTACATCTTGTGCTTTATATTACTCTGGCTAACACTTCTCCCTACAAAGGACACAGTAGGTAAAACCAAAAAGCCCTTAAACACCTTGTCCACACAGATAGAAACATCACACAGATAATCTCAACATTGACAGATTACAATGAAAACCACAACAGAAAGGCCACCTACATAAACCCACTCAACCATAAATCATACAGTATCAATAAAGCACAACAGAAATTGGCACCATTTAACCCGCACTCTACCCTGAATATCTTAAGCAGCATAGCTCGAGGTAACTCTTTCCAAAACCAAGTAACTCTTCACAGTAAGCCAACCCACAATGCTAACAGAACATTGCACACTAGCACTGAATCACTATAAAATGGACAATGGGCACCTAACACCTGCAATTGACTCCAAGCCCAACTCCTCAACACCATCGCAATCCCACATTGTCAACTGCACTAAAAAACAACAAAAAACAGTATATCTCTATGCCCTGAAGAACCTGCAATACACTCTGGATTGGTATGACACCCAAAGGTTTCTAGAAAAATGATTTCTACTTTCTCACAGTATATAACAGGTAACCCAGGCAAAAACATCTCATTCGGAATTGTATCTCACAACATTGGTCATGATTCTTTGGCAACCGAATTGAAGAATTCAAACAATTACTATTAACAAAAGCACAAGTGCCATGTAAAGAGTCCCCCTTACGCCAAAACTAAAAGACTATGGGCCACATTTAAGAAGGCCTAGCACCTCCTTGCGCCACAGCAGCGTAATTTATTTTATGCTAATGTGTCTCAAGGAGGCAAGTTTCAACACACCATATTTACTAAGTGGCGCAAGCATGCATTGTGCCACTTTGCAACCCCTTGCACCAGATTAGGCCTGTGTGAGGCACAATGTATCCTAGGGGGCGTTTCTGCATTAGGAGGCTCACAAAAATGGAGCAGTAAAATCTACAAGATTTCACTGTGCCATTTTTGGTGGAATTTTTAATACCTGCTCAAGGGCAGGTGTTAACATGACGCACTCGTAATCAATGGGCCTCCTTGCACTTTGCTACACTAGCGTCAAAATGTTTGAGCCTAGTGTAGCAAAGTGCCACAATAGCGTCACAAATGTTGACACTGTTGTCCTAACTACTGCCATGGTGCGCCGTATGTTAAAGTTCGTTAGGTGCCAGTAGGGGGAGACGATGAAAAAGTGGTGCATCAGAGCTGATGTGCCACTTTTTCATAAATCTGGGCCTACGTGCAATTCAGGTCGCAGGTAATACATAACCAGCATGGTATCCTTGAGGCACCGACGTACTGAAAAAAAAGAGAAGCGTGCGGTCATCGATCAGACCCTGATTTATCACCAGATGTAGAGGAGGTGCTGGACACCTGCAGTGTGTTAGATTTAGTACTGTGCGCTGCAGGGGGCTTAGGTGTCCACAAGGGGTTGGGTATAGGTTGTCAGGAGGGTTGGCCGTGGGCTCTCTTTTAAATATGATGAAAACACAGGCATCCACTGAAAAATCAAAGGTTAAAGTGATGTTATAGTTAGGTACCGTAATAAGGTCGTATTTACACGAAAAAAGACAAAAATTCACTGATAAATTGAAGGGTTAAAGGAACGTTATAATTAGGTGCTGAGATCAGATAATAACTAATATTTAAGAAAAAAAAAACTGAAATTTGCCAGTTATAGTTTAGTGAACTAACCATAATTTGGGCTCCATCATTCATGGCTTATGACTCTGCATATCACACAATTTAGATGAGACTTAAGAAAAGGGGAACTTCAAGAATAGGGTCTTGGTTATCAATGAGTCAAGGGGAGGTGAAGGTAAAGGGGGTAAGGGTGTTTTAGGGTTAAGTGGTGGGTAGATGTAATTTGGGGGGTTGGATTCAGGGGTGGGTGCAGGTAAAGGCAGGTAAGGGGATTTTTAGGGTTCATGTAGAGGGAAAGGGAGCTAAGGAATTTTTAGGGTTGAGGGGCAGGTGGAGATAAAGGGAGAAAAGAGGTTTTTAGGCATCAGGGGCAGGAAAGGATAAAAGGGTATCATGAGGTTTAGGGTTTAGTGGCAGGTAGAGATAAAGTGAGGTAAGATGATTTTTTTGTTAGGGGCAAGTAGAAAGAAAGGGACATAAGGCAACTCTCACTGCAAACATCCTTTAGACCAAGCAGATAGGGATGAACTTGGAAGGTAAGAACCTTGTCATGACCCGCAGCCCACTTTCACCTGTAGATGCTGGGCAGACCTAGAGGTATGCAAAACTTCATAGGTGCACGAGACATCCCGTCAGAGGAGGTTAGCAGTACATGCAGACTTTGGATGCCACTGGTGTGACACTTCACAGCTGCAACACCTGCACTGCTCGAACACACATGTAGTGTCAAGGCAAGCTATGTGTTCCAGACCTCCACTGGACTTTTACAAGGCGTGAATTATCAGTGGCCATCTTGGATCCCTAGAGTATAAGTCCTTTGTGTTTCAAATTGTTCCTTGATAAGTAATCAAGATGCTTAGTTGTAACAGATGTAACCCCTGTTACCAGTAGTTTCAAACTCATTGTGCTTTCACTGTGTACAGATGGTACATGGTACGAGCATGAGATACAGGGTTTTGAGCCTGAATTCTGAGTTCTTAAATTGTGTGAATCTGGTATAAACTGAGGTATGCCTGTTGTCCAGGTCTGAGAACTGAGTTCTGCTGCACCAAGGTTTTCAGAAAGATGAGTTCCTTGAGTGCAAAGGGGCTCAGTGACATCTGAATATTGTATCTACCCCTGTGTTCTGGAATTGTTATTTTCTTTCTTCTTTCTCTTCCCAAAAAGAACAGTGCTTGTGCCTTGAGTCTAGAATGATACTGTGTGCTGCTCTTTATAGAGAACAATCATGCTGTGTTTGTGCCTTGAGTCTAGAGTGATACCTTGTGTGCTGCACTTCAGCGAGAAACATCACAGAAATAAATGTAAAGCACTATACAACCCAATCCCTTTTTGTGTCTTTATTTTGAAAGTGTGTGGTATGAACTGAGCTATGGGGGTTGCAGGATCATGAGAAGGCACCCCATTAAAAGGGACCCGGCACTTTATATGTATGTGTATTATGGGCACAGGTCTAGAAAGTATTTGATTAAATGGCACTGGTTCACAAAAACAAAAACCTCTAAACGATTTGTGGTAGAGGGAACATTTGATTTGGACAAAATACTTCACTTAAGGGAAGTTTTGGAAGCAAGGAAATGCAGGGCACCAGAAGTTCAATGGAATGCATATATTGATTGTTATGAAGAATTGTCTAAGAAACTCCATGATTCTTGGGTGCAGAGTCTTAAAGACTCCCATGAAAAATTCAAGGAAAGAAACAAGTGAAGGAATTAAAAGAACAATGCAAAAATAACTTGACTGACCACAAGGTAACAGAGAAAAATGACGACGACTTGATGATTTGGCCTAATTCCTTGTTGTATCCACAGCTTAAAGAAACCCTTACTCAGGATGAGACTCCTGAAGACACTATAGATTTCCTTGCAGTGTTACCTCTTCTTCCTCTATCCATTCTGTTCACCCCTACACACATTGAGGTACCCTCAACACCCCAAAGGTGTCCACTTGCACCCCTTCCATCCTACAAACCTGAGGAACCCAGGACTAGTATGAGCACACAAGGTTCCACCCCAAAATCCCCAACTTCTCCTTATAAAGAGACAGATTATAAGTCACAAATGACCCATGTCTTGCCTCCAGTTGCTGTTCACACTTACAGTTCTGTAACACAAATGTGGGGTATTCTCCAGGCTCAACTAAGACAATTAGCTGGTGCTAATGGTGCCTTAGCACCAGTCCAAGCCCATTGGATACTAGGAGATCCCAGGAATTTAGTTAAAGAAGTCTCCAATATTAGAGAAGACCACTGAAAGGTTCAGGGAGGAACTAGTGATCATTGTTAACTGTTCAGTACTGTCACTTTTACTAACCTCCAAAGCCACATATTTATCTAATGCCAAACTCACCTAAAATGAGATTTGTTTGTTATCTGCAGGTAGGGTAACATTTGTATGATTATCAAAGCCTACTATGAACAGCTATGGAAGCAACAGGACCTCCTTGTTCCAATTTGGGGGGAGGCAGACAAATCAGAAATGGCCCCTCGTAGCCAGACTGTTAGATGCCCTTCAACTCTCCTATGAAATTATTGTCATAAAGTGTGCATCGCACCAGTCTGCCCATGATGAGGTTATTTGTGCAAATGCCCTGACGCGATTGATGTACTGTTCAGGCTTTGAGCCAAAATTTTGGTGCTAACCCCGAACAGCACATAGGGGCCATTGTCCCCCTTTTAATACCTGCTTTGAGCAGGCATTAAAAGTGCTGGAAAAAATGATGCAAAGAAATCTCTTAGATTTGTTTGCGCTTATGTTTGCCCACCCTAATGGGGGAACACCCCCTTTGCATACATTATGCCTGTCCCAGGCATAATTTAGTGCAAAGGGTTACAAAGTGGCGCAATGCATGCATTGTGCCACTTTGTAAATAAGGCTATAGCGATAAAGTGGCGCTAAAGTGGAGCTAGGCCCTCTTAAATCAGGGTCTCCGTCTCTCCACCAGTACCCTTATCTGCATTAGATATACATTTGGTTGATTACATTGTCTTGTGTTATTGCTGTGCTTAAAAAGTTTGTGTAAAAACATTCCATTCACAGTTATCAAGGGGTTTTCCCAAGGAACTCAGTCAACCTTATCATCAACTTCAGCCAGGAGATTCAGTGCATGTGAAAGTGCACCAGTGGACAACAGCTTTGCAGCCTTTGTGGAAAGAGCTCTTCTTGATACTGCTCACCACCAACAACTGCAGTCAAATGCCAAGGTCTCCAATTATGGACACACATGTGTAAAAAGACATGCTCTGGTTGAAATGTGGAAAATCGTAAGGTGCAAATGCTGAAAACCTCTCCTCTGAAAAAGAAGAGATTTTGCCACTGCATGTTGAACAGGATTTTCCCCCAACATGCCAAAGAGGATGTGCCACTATAAAATGAAAGTGTTCTGCGACCTCACCCATGTCAGCTCTGACCAAGGAAAACAACTGCGTGAGGCAGGGCCAGAATGGGGCTGGGTAACATGTCTGTTCTTTGCTAGAACAGGAATGACCCTGCTCATACTGTGGTGCTACCCTGAACGGCTCCTTCCCAGCCTGGCTTGCAGCCAGAGAGATCTTCATTCACAAGTGTTATAGGCAACTGAAAACAAGACTGAAATAATAAATAGCTATAATTTTCACCCTTGGGATATGGGGATGTTGTGTTAAGTATCTATGACCCAATCCTGAATCCAAACTTGCCCGTAGCATGAAATGTTTCTGTAAAAATTGAGCAATGTTGTGTTGTAAATAGCTGGCTGGAGAAATATTGGCCACCATATATATGTGCAAGTAATAATACTTCCGTTAATTGTTCTATCATTGCCTTATATGATAACATCAGTTTCTCTATAAGTCATGATAATGTAAGTCAAGGTTGAAAGTAGATGTAAAAGATGTGGTAAATGCTGCAGTGTTGGTACAGTGCATTCAACCCCAAAACACTTCATGTAGCGATCCCAGCTGGTGGGAAAGAGAAGGTTTCCTGTGCACTTGATATATGATCATTAACTCCCTCCCAGCGGAGCAGCAAGGAAAAAAATCCATACCTACCTCTCTGACAGGGAACCACCTTCCTTTGGCATTCTACCCATCTCCAAGCCCGCACAATGTTTTTCTCTGCAACAAAAACACCCATGCACCTGATAGTCTGTATTGATTTCCAAAGATATATTTCCCATTGTGCCTATCATGCTGATTTAATTCCCGAGGTACAAAAATAGTGGATGAGGGAGGCTTTAGAGGAAGTGAACACTAATAGCCACCATCAAGTGCAAAAAAGTCTATTGGAATATGTGGGAGTTTTTGGGAGTACTTATTCACTTGTTATCACCAGTGTGGTGGATGCGGAAGTTTAGAGGGGCCAATGGAATAAGGAGAAGCTGGCTGGGAGAGTTATTCAGGGACGGGACAGTGGATGGGGGTTATTAAGGTATGGCAAATTGAATCTAAGGTTGCTAAATTTATTCGAAGGGACTCATCAACTGCACTTACAATTTACTTCACCTCACCTCAAAAATAGCAGACACCACTCATAGCGAGCATTAGAAGGACATCTAACACAACTACACAACAGGATGAGTGGGAGGCCCCAGAGCATTTCTTCCTACAGCCTCAGGTCCCTTATGTTCTGGGACACTCTTTTGTCCTTAGTCTCCATGCAAATGGCATGACCACATGGAAAATTAATGGAGACTCCATCCTGTACAATGACTGTGAAATAATGAACACAAAGAATGCAGTTAGGAAAGCTGCCAAAATGAAAGCCGTGGCCCTTATCCACTAGTCCATGAATCGCTCATTAAAGATAGCTAAAGGACACTTTTCAGAACAGTATAAAACAGGGCAGATGGTCAATAACACAATTCAGAAGGAAAAATGATGGGATTCTTTGTTGTCCTGGTGGGATGAGGGGGTGGTCGTGTTTGTCCTAAAAATATGTTTCTTCGTAATGTTCTGCATGATTCCTGTGCTTTGGGTACTAACAGGATATATGTGCTTTATGACAAAAAAAGTAGTCAAGCGGTCAGGGGATTGTGTAAATAGTAGACAGGCAATGGAGGGAAAGTGCGGTGTATACTAAAGCTATAGAAAGATTAATGGTCATTGCAGATGTTGTTAATTGTACTTAAGGAAGCACAAAGAGGGAAATTGTGGAATAAAAAAACATGACAATGCCCATGAAACTTGTGTGTTTCGTTTGAACATGTCTCATGTTGCGGGGAACCAGATGACCTCTAACCATTGAGATATCTATACATACTGCCTGTGTTTTCAATCTTGAAAGGAGTCTGGTGGCTGATGTTTTCCATCGGTCAAGACACTTCCTCAACACATCTAAATAAATGTGTATTCTGGTATTACCTGAGTAAAGTGTTGTTTTCCTTCTAGATGAGTTACGTATGGTATTAAGTTACTGGCAGTAGTGATGGGGGTTAAGGTATATTTTCAAGTATGAAAGCCCAGCACTAATGTGTACTCATTATGTTTCAGCTGAAGAACTTGTTACACGAGAATCATTGAGATCACAGAATTGGTTTATAACTTACTTAAGGTAGTTATCTATTTGCAGACATATATTATAGTTCAGGCCATTTTGTACATCAACCCTGCAGGTTTCACATATGTTTGAGCTCTGGAAAGTCACACATTTTTCACCAACAATACATCAGGTTTTTTTTTTAATTGTCACCAGGCAGATAATACGTAATATTAGAAATAGTGAACTGTATTCTAAATGACAAATTACTACAAGAGTTATTTCTTGTTTGAGCTATACGTTCTTCTGTAACTCAGGTTGATCCTAGCAGTAAGAACAGGCAGAGCAATAATATCCAGAGTCTCTGTTTCTCTCTCTTGTCCCATTCCCCTTTCCCTAGCCTTAGCATATACTGGCATAAATATCCTTTGCATAGGTGTTCAGGGAAGTATGGCCATTAGAAGTGCTCCTGCCAGTTTGACTATCCAGGTTCAGTCAAACCTGCCAGCTCTATGCCCAAACTGTTATGGGCCATGTACAGTTGCAGTAAGCTACAGGTCTTGCTTTTGTCCAGAGTCTGTGCTCAACACGCTATGGGTGGCTAACTTCCTTTGTGCATTCCGTTGTGCATGGGCTTCGGCTGTGGGCGGCAGGGTTTAGCCTGTACACCCATGAAAAATAAAAAAGGCACAGTGTTTGACCTGCCACGGGTTATGTGAACCCTTACATTCTACTAGATGTTTGTTGGACAATCATGAGATTCGTGGTTCCTAGGCCAATGTGTATATGTGGGTTGTAATCCCAGCTTTTTGAGTGAATGAGAGGATCTTGTATACTTGGACTCCCTCAAAGTGAAATATTTGAGATAGTTCATCCAGCAGAACCATATGTTTTAGTTGTGTACATACCTTGAAGTAGGCTGTTGTGCCTGGATGTGTTGTAGCAGTAGCATGAGTGACAGATATAATGCACACAATTTATGTTAATTGATTGCTGTGAGTGATTGAGGGCAAAACCGAGGATGCACAGAAGCATCCAGTGACATGGTCTACATACATGCATGCATTGAAAATATTCCCTTAGAGTAACAAAAACACTAGGAATGGATTAGTAACATATGGACCAGGGAAGTATGGATCACTGACTTCTGAGGTCTTAAAATTAAGCACAACTTTGAATACTACAAAGGGAAACACAAGCCCCGACAGAAAGGGGAATGCTGCTCAGCTTGTGTAGCACCATTAAAAACACACCGATGATAAATAAAATGACTTAGAAACATCTGACTCTGCATCACTTGTAGACCATTTCACATTTTTGCCAGGGAATATTTGCATGACCTAACATGTCCCAATCTGCTCTAATACTTTTTAATAAATCATTGTATGCATATTCTTTCTTTGTTTTTGAAGGTTTTTGTTTTTACTTGCTGGTTCTTTTTTTGGCACCAAGAGAAAAACAACAGCCATGGTGTTAGAGATGAATTTGTTTGAATTGAGTTAGAATTTGAATAAATAATAATAATGACAGCTAGATTGACAGTAATTCTAATCATCATCATGAACAGATTGTTCATAGTGCTCTATAATATATTTGAAGGTGTTCATATGTTTGACTTATTTACACATTTTTTCCACTGCTGTTGATTTAAAAACACCGAACGGTAAAATACTAACCAGGTGACAACTATAGCTGTACTTTGAAAACAACTTGCTTCTATCAAGAAAATTACACCAGCAGAGAGTATAAAAACACACACCCATTTAGACCACTGCCTGTAGACGGCACAAAAAGAGCCTTTAGTAAATCCAGTGCGGAGCATAACTACTACGAGGAATTGATCTAGTGCCGACAATACGACAGATTTTAAGAAACTGGGCACACCAAGATCTATTTTATTTGTCAGAAGTAAATGATCTTTAGGATGTAGCCCGTTAAAAAATCTTTTGCTTCCTACACATTCATTTGATACTTCTTAGAAGTATGCATTGCGCTTCATTAGAATGGACTGATGACGTGTTAATTAGCTTCAGATGGCGTAAAACAACTGTGAAACTGGCAATTTTAATAAAGAAGCCAAGCATTCGACAAGTTGCAGATGTTGGCAGTCGTTTCCATAAATGTTTTCTCAAGAAATTTAAATTTTCTGGAGACAGCCACATGAAAAGCATGCTCAAATTCAAGTGTACAGTTTGCAGTCCCACTGATCTAAACAAATATATCCTATTTCTTTGTCTGGAAAACCACAAAGGCCAATTGGTAAGGAAGTGACGCGAAAATTTGTGAAAGTGCACACTTCCAGCACCTAAGGAATTGGCATGACTGTTGAGGTTAATAGTGGCACGAAAAGACAACTATTACACGAGAATGCACTGAACCCGCAACCCAAGATTCGCCATATTTTACGCACTTTTCTGTTTTATTCACTTCAGTACCCGGCCGTTTTCTATTTTTCTGCAGAGTTGAGGCTTCAACCTGATATTCTGTTTCATTGTAGATGTCAGCAATTAGATTGTTAAGATTTGAGAGAGAGAAGCTTCTGTCTACCCCTATCAGGTAAACTGGGTTAATTGAGGAATCCCTGGCTCACTCGTGGCATGGGAAATAAGCAGCAAGGCTTTTTTCTGGGAAATGCATGGATACACGTGGAACAACACCAAAACAACAAAAAGAAGGAAATTTAGAAAGACACACATTTAATCAATACCATAACACAAGAAAATGAAGAAATAGGATGTAGGGTCAATGGTGACATATATGTAATTGTTTTGCGTCCCATAAAACATTTTTTTTTTTTTAAAGTAACTAGAATTATCTATGTTATGTAAAATGCACTTATGCAAAATATGTGAAGTTGTACATTTGGGAATTATCCAAGATTATTCTCATGTAGTAAAAATGTTGCCCGGGACTAGGCATTAAGAGTTATTGTAAAAACAAAAAAGGTCAATTGATATAAATGAGAAATCAAAAATTCAATCTTAGAGCCCGATTTAGAGTTTGGCGCGTGGTTACTCCATCACAAATGAGATAGATGCCCTGTGCCATAGGATACAAAACACTTGCATTATTGCAGATGGGATAACTTTCACTTTCGTGATGAAGTAGCCCATCCTCCAAACTCTAAACCGGGCTATTAAGTGTGGAGACCAGGACTTGGGCACCCTTTATGGCCAAATCACAATAGACTTTAGTCAGGTAAAAGTGAGTGGTTCTTCTTGGTCAAAAAGTCTACTTCCAGACTTCGAAAAACAGAGGAGCAGATTTATGGAAAGTGGTGCTGCACTTTCCCTGCGCCCCATAGCACCCCCCTAATGCCACCATGTGTGCGTCGTATTTAAAATACAGCGCACCATGGTGCAGGGTAGGGGGCAATAGCGTAATTTCACATGACGCTATTGATGTACTCTGCAGGAGTAGCATCAAAATATTGGAGCTACTCCTGCAGAGTACACAGGGCCCCATTCAAAAGAATGGAAGCCCCCTTTTAATGCCTCCTCTTAAGCAGGCGTTAAAAGTGCCGTATGAAATTATGTCAGGAAATCTCATACATTTCCTTGCGCCATTTTTCCGGCTCCCCTAACAGGGGAACGCCCCCTTTTCCTGCATTATGCCTGGCGCAGGCAATATGTAGCGCAAAGGGTTACAGGGTGGCGCAATGCATGCATTGCACCACCCTGTAAATACGGAGGGGAGATTTCGGCCTCATTGGGCCACATTAACATCATAAATAACGGCGTTAAGGTGGCACAAGGTGGCGCTAGGGAAATATAAATATCCCCCTTAGGTTGTTAAAAAAAATCTGCAGGGAAACGCTTGCAGTTGTATCCAAGAAAGGCCCTACAAGACTGGACATTGGAATAATGTCGCAGTGGTGATAACCTCTTTTCCAGGAAGGTTGTGCACCTTGTCCCAGTCCTTCAAAAATTAATTTTAGAAGGTTCTGTAGCTAGGTTTATAGGTGTCAAAAAACAGCTATAAATCTGTAAATAAAGCAAACAGGAAAGCTCGCATTTCTTCCTAGTTCTTCCTCACTTTATACTGAGACGGAATCAAGCAGAGTAATTTAAAGGGTAAAACTAGTCTGCGATAGGTGATGATCTTTAACAAATCAAAGTTGCAGCAGGGTGACTGAGGTCCTGGTCCTGGGTAGTAGGCATATTGGTTGTTCTAGCCCACCCTCAATCAGTTGTAAACAAACTGTCACTATGCCGCGCTTTTTGGGTGCCTGCCTGAAAATTAAATGAACTCTTTGTTATAGTTAGGTGCACTTAGCTCTAGTGCAGAGCACTGTGCTTCCTTCAGGCTGTCAAAGACCTGACATACAGCTGTTCACTGAACTAGCCCTGGTTCTGTCATTGAAGTCAATTTTATCAAGGGTCCTACAATTCTCTGATCCCTCCTGTAACATCCAATGAGACCTAAGAATTCCCTCACTTGTATGGTACTGGGGAAGCTTACAAGCTGCAATAGCCTGGATCTTTTGCCTGATACGCTTTCCATTTATCCACCGCCAAACTTGGCGCCTATGCCTTTTCTATACTTATTCACCTTTAAAGTCAGATCTTCTTGTGCAAGCTCTGAAGGACAGGAATGCTTTTTCAAGTGATTGCAAATAGCTACGAATAATTCAAATATTTCAAGTATTCGTTCCTTCACCGTTTCGTATTTATTTCTTTCAGCCTCGAGAAAGAAAAGGATACACAACATTTAAATAATGATATAGAAACACGTACCATTGGAGTGAACACAATCCCATAATAATAGATGACCCTTACTGTACTCGTCGAGTCATTCCAATACTGTTAAATATCAATTGACCACTAACTGAACAAATTAAAAACAATAAATGATCTAAATCATTGCTATGGAATTTCCTTTATCTCCAATTCATCATATTTTCTAAATATGGGGCTCCAGTTGCTCCTTTCTGCAGTAGTATTCTGTCTCCCAATAATTATTCCCAGCTCAATAATTGTCTCACATCAATACACCACTAATGACTGTTAGGTTGTTTGCAATTTTACTAACTTCTGCCAATTAGTTTTCTAACTCACAGAATTGGTAAATATACCATATTCCTTCACATGTTCCATTTTCCCTTATAATGGGAAACTTCGGGGGAATTATAAATACTGTTGTCTTTTCTGTTCTCACTCTCTGCTCAAATAAAGATTTTGCACATGGATCCAGATTTCTTCACTGTGTAACATTCCACGTTAAATGTTCCCAACAGCCGGCTTCCATATGTCTTGGAAAGGTTCTCACTGGTGTGTAATACAATTGAATTCATATAAATCATGATAACCACTAATTGTTTGTGCCACAGGTGAGGTTTTAACAGAGAATTGACTGCGTTCTTTTTTTCATCCAAGAGTTAAAATGACATCCTCTCCCATAATTATTGTGTTTAGAAAGGTTATTAGTGTTTTAAAGCTTTCAGTGCATGAGGTTCGTTCATGTTCATGACTGGTTCATAATAGGAGATTAATGTTCAAGATAGCAGCTGAGATTGTAGTGATGTGTAAGGACCCATTAACTTTTATTATCCACCCTATTCCTCTCTAAGCCTCTCCAATTTAGAATGAGGAGGGGCTTAGAGATGGCTACGAGGAACTTTAAGAACAGACAGGTACCCACCCACAAAAGAGTGAATCCATTGCTATCACAGATGGAAGTTCTAAAGTAACTACAACCAAAAAGGAACCAAATCAGTAGTAAATATACTCCATGTCAGACTTTGAGTAAGTCCAGTACCACACATGGCCAACCAGTGGTATTGCAACACCATCCTATAGAAAACAACAGAGGTGGGGGCTTAAAATAGAACCCTGAGGAGCTAATGTTAAAAGAAAATAATGTATTTCAACTTTTTAAAACCATATATGTGTAATTTATTGTTTTTAAAATATATAAATAAAGAATGTAGATATGTTTTATGGGAGATATTTTGATAACCTTTTTAATAAAAACAATGACGTTTATTTGTTAACTAAATAATTAATAATGAAGTTAAATTATTCTATGCATACAGTTTTGTAAATATAAACATTTTAATTTAGGTGGAAATCTGTAATACACCTTTAAATTTTTTAATTTTAATATATTCAAATTAATTCAATATTTAAATACAATTTAAGATTATATTTCTGTAACATTTTTTGTTTAACTTTGTTCTATATTTGAAATAATTCAATCAATAAAGAATTATATACTATTAATTTACAGTAATGTTAATTTAAACATTTTACTACTTTAAAAGAAAATATAAACATCTACATTTTTCCTATAATTTACCTCAGGAAGATCTTTGCCCCAGTGGTAAAGATGGTAGTAACTTTACACTATTAATTTAATTTTGAGCTAAATATTTAATTACTTTAAATATATTAAATACATTTAAATTATGTGTTAAGATGCATTTAGAAATCCCATCCAAAGCATAATATTTTATTTGCTTTTTATGTATTGAAATTACAAAAACGTTATGTACAGAAATTATTTAAATTAATTGAATTATTTGGAAAAAGTTATTTTTGTGTTTACTTAAAAAACAATTATTAAAATATTGAATCATAAAATAATTTGTATTTTTTATTGTAAATATTTATTTAGCATTACATTAAATCTTTATATATATAACTTTAAAAGTCAAAATAAATTGATTTGTTTTAAAATTGTTTGTTATGGGATTCTATTTTAAGTCCCTGTCTCCATTATTTTCAATGGGAGGTTGCAAAATCAGGGTTGGCCGTGTGTGGTGCTTGACTGAGCTACTTCTGTCACTGGGTGTAGTAACTATCAGTAGAAACTTTACACTCATAAATGTAGCACTCCCGTTTCATTGAGATGTGATTCTACATTTTATAGTACATTTATCCATGGAAATAGTGAGTCACCAAAAGTAGTATATTTAGTACAAAGCATAAGACTACATTTACCCATATAGATTTACTTGTGTAAATTTACCTTTGTGAATAAGCTCCAATGTTTAGTCTGTTCACATTCAATGTCACAATCTTAAAATATTTTATTAACACCTGAGTATCATGAAATTATTCTCTCCCGACATTTAGCTCCATTTTCTCTCAAAATCTTGTTCTCTAACCCCTGAACCCATCACTCCACCCAGTATTTCTGCCCAACACTGGAAGTCCCCATGCACTTTTTAATCAGTACAGTTGACAGCATTCAAAGTAGTAGCAGTGTTGTTCTGCAACCAGCAGACTCTGGGCCTCATTTTGAGTTTGGCGGATGGGAAAGCCTGTCTGCCCAACTCCCAACAGGGTGGCCGCCGCTGTAATGGCGACCACCCCGCCAGACCTATTAGGTGTTTCCCGCTTGGCTGATGGGTGAAGACATCTGTTTCTGCCCATCAGCCTAACAGGAAACAGGTGGCAACATTGTCTCCGGCTCGAAATTGAGCCGGCTGTAGTGCTGTCGCCTGCAGGATGGACCAGCACCCTCACAATGTTCACTGTCTGCACAGCAGACAGTGAACATTGCGAGGGTGCTGGGCAGGGGGACCCCAGCACAGTTCCCTTTGTGGCCCCCTGCACCTGTTCTCTGCCTGTGGATAGGCCTCTGTTTTCACACCTTCTGACCTCACAAGCATTCCTCCTGTAAAGAATATTACCTGGCTGGCTGTGGATTTGTGAAAAATAAGTGCCAAAAATCATGATCTCCTTCATAGGGAAGAACAGATTCCATTTTCTGGATGTTGAAAGAGGGGCTAAAGTAATTCAGAGATCCTTATCTGTTGTGTTTGGATGTTGTCTCAGTTGTTCTTCTCATGTCGCAAGCTGCTACAGGCAGTGTCTGGTTTCGGCTGTCCATGTGCAACTGTCCATTATGTTTGTCTGCTCTGCATATGTTTGCGTGCTGTGTGCTTTTATGGGGTGTTTGTATGGCGTGTTTGATATTGCACGATACCTGCATTTTTGCCTCATGATTTGCCATTTTCTGAATGCATATTTGCATGGAACTATGGGGGTCATTATGACCCCGGCGGTCGGTGATAATGTGGTGGTGGTACTGCCAAAAGGATGGCGGTAGATACCGCCACATTATGACATTGGCGCGTTGGTTGCAGCCAACCTGCCAATGTACCATTCCGACCGCCATGGCGGTAGCAGCCGCCGGGCCAGAGAAAACAATCTCCAGCCCGGCGGCCACTATTGTACCGCCGGCGGCATCATGACCCTGCCTACCGCCATGGTTTTTGTAGCGTTTGTAACGTCGCGAAAACCATGATGTTAGCCCTACCAGTGACATGGAATTTCTTCCCTGTCACTGGTAGGAGGCCCTCCCACCCCCCCAAACACTCCCCAGACACCCCCCCACTCCATCCACACTCCCCCTTCTAGTCCACCACCCTCCATTCACACACACTCACAGACACGCACCACGCATACACACACTCACTCACACAGGCATACACGCATTCATTCACGCATACATCCATTCATTCTCGCATCCGTACACACATTAACACTGACATGCAGACATGCATTTACATTACCATTCATACATGCATTCTCATACATGCATACACCCATACAAACAACACTATACACACATCTGCATTCACGCACACATTCATGCACACAACCCCCCCCCACACACACACACACACAACACCCCACACCCCATCCCCTGTCGGAAACCCAACTTACCTGCATCCAGGGGGTCTTCTACAGGGAATGGGGCGCTGCTACCGTCAGCAGCACCCACCAGCAGATCACCGCCAGGCTGTATTATTTGCCATAATACGGCTGGCAGCAGTCTACTGGCGTGGCGCTGCTGGTGGTAGCAGCACCACCTTAACACC
Source organism: Pleurodeles waltl (assembly GCF_031143425.1). NCBI lineage: Eukaryota > Metazoa > Chordata > Amphibia > Caudata > Salamandridae > Pleurodeles > Pleurodeles waltl. Next base: position 1,209,832,820 of record NC_090437.1, read on the forward strand.
ATCCGCCAGCATGGTCACAGCCGGATTTCCGCCCTTCTTGTGGCGGAAATCCGGCTGTGGTCATAATTTGGCTGCGGCGATGGTCTTTTGGCCACCGTCGCCACAGCGGTAGGCGACATTTACCGCCAATCTTAAAATGACGGCCTATGTGTCTTTGCACTTTGTATGTGTGATTTCAAATTTGTGGGTGCATGTACCCGGGAATCCTACGACTCGGACGAATGCCACAGCCAGTCTGCTGTATGGTGCCTGCAGACCCCAACAAGATGTAAGACCGCTTGTAAGGTCTCTCAACTCCCCACACATCAGACAAGCTGTACTCATCACTACTTGGCAAGTCTCGCCTGAGGAAGAAAGCCAGGGTGCAAAATTGCAGGGCCATTATTTGCCCAACCTGCCAGTCGTCTTTTAGGCGTGTGTGTGTGTGAGAGTGTGTGTGTGTGTGTGTGTAAAGATGCAGAGCCTGTGAAAAATGGACTAGCAAAGTTATGTTTTTTTATTATAGAGTGAGCTGTGCCAGAACAAGATCATCTGCAGCCTGTATGATTATTATTCTAACATAAACCGCGCATGGAGACCTGTCAACTGGACTCTGTTAGGGCAGGAAGAGAAGAGTCAAGAGTTTGCATGTCATGAACGGTGATGAGACAGAGGTAGAGAAGGGATGAAGGGATGTGCAGAGGAGAGACAATCTAGTCAAATGTGGGCTTGACGGGGAGGGTTGCTGACACACTCCCAGAAAATCTTGATTTACGCTACACCTGTTTGCCAGCCAGCCATTCCTCTTAATGCAGGGGAGTACACATTCGTCCCTGAGAAATGCTTGGAGTGTTAACGTGCCTGAGTTGAAGAATCGAAAAATGTGGGGTGTGATTGTTTAAAAGGAGGCCACAGTTACGTGCTTCCTAAGATTTATGTTAGTCGATGGAAAGAAAAATCAAAATTTCAAAACGTTACCGTCATGTCCTTTCAGTTGTGACAACAAACACACACATGTGGTAACTGGTAATCGGCCATTGAGTCAGGTATGGAAATGCGAGCGAATGCACTTTTCATTCATTTTATTATGTGATTTTCTTAAATCTTCCAAATATGTGCAGATAAAAGAACTGAGCTACAGGATCACACGACGTGCCCATGTGATGGAGCCTGGATTTCATGCAACAACATGGCTATACAAAATATTTACATCGTCGCTAAAGTACCAGGTCGTGCATGGATTTAATAACATACCTGCTCCCCATGTTGGTTAGTTACGAGTTGCCCATTCTGTTAATATGTTGTCTTCTGAAAAGAAAAAATATGGCCAGAGCATTGTCCAGTAATAGTGTTTCTCCCTGATGAGATGGAATAGTCTGATAACCCTGCTCATTCTGAAGACTAATCCTTGCAGTTTCTTTTTCATTTGGGAATTTTAGTTACAAAAGCATTGTTAAGGGGAATGGATTCCACTGTTGAACATTCGAGTTTTCTCCATACTGGCAGAGGCCTCTTGTCACTTGGAACACCTCCAGGCAGGCCTGGCTCTGAAGTCAGTGGCACTTTGCATCCTCAGAGTTTCGAGTGCACGCCTGGCTTTTAAGTCAGTGGCCCTTTGCATCATCGAGTTTCGAGTCAATGTTTGGTTTGCAGTATTAAAACCAGCATAGAAGTCCAAGAGGCATTGTGCTGCTTCCAGGAAAGCCAGGACTGGCTGGAGGTTTCACAACTGTCACGGTGCCACTGGGCACCTGTGAATGATAAGCTCACATAGCGACACCAGCAATTGGATCACCGTGGTTTACATTTTGTTATGTGATGCTGGTAAAAAATGGTAAGAACCGGTTTGATAATACCTATTACTGTAATAATTAATCTTGGAGAAAGAAAGCCCTGCCTTGTCTTTGATGTACACACTGCTCACGTGACTATAGACTTGGCCTATGTGCAGCTTCCATTCTGGTTTTGAGGGTGCTGATGGGAACTGCAGCGCTTACCACAAGCACTCTGAGGCCCAGAATGGAAGTGCGTGGAAAAGATTGTCGCGCCGGGGCCACCAGTGCTACAGCCCGCCCTGGGCGAGTCTATCCAGGGGAGTAGCTTGGCCAGTGAAATTGGGGGGGTTGAGCACACCCCACATAAAATACATTATATGAGAAGCACAGCATGAGGTGGGCTTAAGCGGCAGTGGCAAGGGAGAGGAGTACGGATTGTTAGGGATACTTATAACTCATTCTGAAAAATAACCAACATGTTTTAAGACCTTCAAAACAGAGACGAGAGAGTGTATACTTTTGTCTGTGTGTGTATGTAAGAATTCCAGGTGAAATCTGACAGACACCTCACCATACGAGACTGAAAACAACTGTACCCAACTATTTATGAGACAATACATTTATTTGGGCTGTAATACCCCAAACACCCTCGTTGAGCTATGCCCCTGGGTCGATTACTCTGGCATAAAATGGTGCCTACAGTGGTACTGGAACAATTTTCAGAGTGCGGCTGCTGACTTCAGTGTTTAGTGACTGAAATAAAAGGGATTATAAAAAATCCAAAAATAGCACTAGGATCAAGTGTCGCAAATGAGCTACACTGATTTAGCAGGAAAATGTTAAGTGTGTGATATGTAGCTTACTCTCACAAATATATTACTAAACTGTGGTGCCATAGCACATTGCTGTTTACAGATAGCATAAGACATGGGACAGTTTTTAATGTGTGCCAATACTTTAAGGCTGCACATTTACAATTGCTTGTAATCCTACTTGCTTTCTCAAACTTGCTTTAAAATACATTTGCCCACTCTCTTTTTCAAATTGTATTCGGGGTAGAATCCCTTCTACTAAGCCCTTTTATAGTGGTTGGGGTTGCTCGCTTTGCTTGCAACATAACAGTAATCCCCAACTTTACGCCCCACTAATTTGAAATGTCACCAGCCACCACTGCCCACAGTCATAGAGCTCCAGCGTGCTGCTGGGTTGGCAAAGTGTTATCTGATGTTTCAGACCAATGTTTTTTTACTGTCCTGTGGTGCTGCTTGACCCGACAATAGCTTTGAGTCGGCTCCCACTCTTGATTGTTAAAGCAATGGGCAAGGATAAACTTGTATCGAGTGATGCTTCAGAAATCCACACTTCTTATTTTTACAGAAAAATGTTCAGGCACTTAAACCCAAAGACGCATACTGTTATTTTCTTTTCCTTCATTGCATTTACAGCACTTTTCCTACAGCTCAGACACCGTGCTCCCTCTCAGCATCTTGCACGGTGTCCATCTTCTCTTGACACTGGTCTTTTAGGTATTGGCATTCCTTCCATCGCTTAGTAGTGTGTCATAGAGCCAGAAGCACTCTCCGAAGGTGTACCAGGTGGCCCTTTCAACTAGAATTGTAGACTGTATTGCCATCTGGACATGCCACTGCAGGCTTCTAGCCAACCAAGATCAAGTTGAAAAGCTTCTTGAAAGTGTTGGGCATATTCTTCAGTTCAAACGACTTAATTTAATACTGAAAGTAGCCATGGGAGTTGGGAACGTAGATCACTCTTTTGTTTCGGGGGGATCTTGCAGTACCCTGGAGGTAAATCAAAGGCAAAGAAGAACTTGGCTATTCCTAAATGAGTGCTGGGCTCATCAGCTTTAGGTATGGGATGAGCATCATTCTTCGAGCATGAATTGAAACAATTGTAATCCATACAGAATCAAAGTTTTAGGGACGAGCCTTGCAGGGATGGCATTTGGTCCCACCAGACTTGGGTTACTGGAGGCTTTTATCACTTTCAGGGTCAGGATTTGGGGTACTTCCTCCTTGTTTTTGGCCCTTACCTTATCTGGCAGTCTAGTGTCATTCTTGACAGGTATGTCATGTGTGCTCAACTAACGATATAATACAATGACTGCCACTAGTCTCAACCTACCACTAAAAAGTATAATAAATATTGGGTAGAGTAAACACGTAGCATTATTTTATTAGCATTTCATCACTGCTTGAAAATAATCTGCCAAGAACACTGTAATATTGCCAACCCATGCACACAAATTCCCAACATTCCTCATTTGCCTGGTGACAGGGAGCTAGTGTTGCATCCAGCAAACAAACACATGCACTCTATATTTCCATTACAGCTGCTCTCTGCTTCTAACCTACAAGATTTGCATTCTCTCTACACCATGTGAGGTAGACACTGACATTGGGAAACTAGGTTAAAGACTAAACACTCTCAGAGTTCTGAGCAAACAACTATCAGTCATAACATCTTCAAGGTTCAGAGCCGACTAATTTTCATCACAACTGCTAGCTAAAACATGCTCAGAGCCAAATTTGGGTCAAATATTAAACACCGTCAGAGCAGAGCTCTGTGCAGCCGTTAAAGAACACATTCTTTGAGTGATGAAACTGCACTCAAGACTCTTTTATTGCAAAAGGAGAAAACATTAACAAAAGAACCAAAAAGCACAATGCATATGAAGGTTGAGACGTCAACAAATGTACTAATGCATACTTCATATTAATCTAATTCATGTATGAAGCAAACTATTAATCAATATATGATGAATGAATCGATCACTGTGATAAGTTCCTTTCAAAGGGCAACAAACTAACAAATGAAGCATTTAATAAATAAATGTATAAATTCGAGCATGACAATAACACAGACCAATGTTGATCCCATAATTTTTGTATGGTCATGAAATCTGCGTGGTTCAAGGCATTCCTAAAAAATAGTAGTGATCAGGAATAAAATATGGGAGAAGGGCTGCATCTAACCCGGGTCTTCTACAAAAATGTACTGGAGGAAACAAACTAGTCTTCATGAAAGAAATCTTGGATTTTTACAATGACCTTAATGTGTGCTAGTCAAAGGAGATTTTGATATTGAGAAATCAAGACACAGCTCTTCTTGAATGGCAGAACAAGATAGTCCAAGTATAGATTATCAACAGTCTTGCAATGTTTGAGCCCTGTGAAGAAATGCAATCATGTCTTTAACCCTTGGCACAATAAGAAATGGGATGCCTCTTCACTTGCTAAGTCAGATTTATTGGAGTCAAAACCTTGTGAAAACAAGTGAAGAAAGAAAACATACGTATGTCCACCACTAGGAAAGGGTGACTCAAAAAACTCCCCCATATCTTCTGCTGCTCTCCTTGATGTGGGGATTGAAGAAATGTGTTTGTCGCCCAACTGAATTGTACAATCTAGCCTGTGTTTCCGAATGACCAACAACATGCAAGGAAACACCACTGAAATTCATGGTATATAAATTGCCCTATAAATAGCTTTAAATCCTGCCAAGAGTTTCAAGTTGGGAGTTTACATTTTGCTGGGTAAATTAGCCAGGAGCTTGGAAAGTGTAGATGGTGGCAGTATTATGCTGGTAAAGGTATACGCTTAATCCTGTCTTTTTCAGGATGGTGGTATGAGAGAGAAAGACATTAACTAGAACTTCAGCTTCACCTTACATTTAAAGCACTGCGCTGTGCCTGATGACTCCAAAAAACATATTCAGGACTACATGACTTTAGGTTTCCTAGATTGAAGGCTACTGCAGTAGTTTTGCGTTGTCTACTGGGAAGACAAAGAAGTCAATTACAAACTACATGATATTCAAAGCTGCAGATACAAGTGGGTTAACAGTCCATGTTACAAACAGTAGAAGGAAATAATAGTTTCACATTTTCTAGCAATATCAGAGAAAATCTGGGGTAGAAGGAAGCTGTCCCAGTCAACTGGGAAGAAGCTAATTACACTCCTCTTAAAATCTTGCAAACTACTAAATGAATCAAGCTCCGAAAGGCCGCTGTCACTGATTAATTTTGAATGTAAAATTCTGTAGAAGAGTCTATCCAACAGCTACTCCCTTTGTTGACCATGCTAGTTTTGGTGGCTTTGTTGGATCAGGTAAGATTCATCCTTAGCAAGTCCACCGTGTCTAACCTCAGGGAAATAGTCACAATAATATGCCAAGTAAGCATAAACCTTAAGGTAGTTTTGTTCACACTAGATGCACAGGCAATACAGTGTTCTTTTCTCACTTAACAATTAAGAATAATGGGGTCTGGGCACTAATTATTTCTTTAAACAGGCTGATGTATACTATTCAGTTGGTTAGATATTATCAAAAATAAGTCTATCAGATACAGCTTTGCTGTCTACGGAGAAAATGCAGCAGGGGGACATTCTGCACAGGGTTGTCCATTTTCCCCTTTACTGGGCCCTACCCATAAAGGCTTTGTTCTGCAAGTTGCAAGAGATAAAAGGGATCAAAGGTGTCCGGTGAGAAAGACCCACTGCAAACTGTTTTATATGTTAGTAAATGATATACTGTTGTTTGTCAAAAACCCAAAGTTGAACATTTGGCCATTGGAGGAGGAGTTTGACAAATTTTGTGGTCTGCAGATCAACTAAGAATATGGCAGCCAAAAAGGAGTAAAACTTCGTGTCTGGAGCTCCTTCTAAGCCGGCCATTCTCCTTTGATGATATCTGGCAACATACTCTGTGGAACTTTCATTTCTACTGCTTGTGCTGAGCCGAGAGGAATGGAAGGATTTAGATACAATGTTCACAAGCAGTTATTTTGATGGGAATTGATGGGAATTCGGCTTATGCCTAATAGGAAGCCCACATATGAATGATCTTCCTTCAGAATTTCATTAAAAAAAAAAAAAAAAATTGGTGTGTCTTGTTTGCTGAAGCTGCATAATTTGTTGCTTGAAATTGGTCGTTGTCCTCCTATGACCCACAACCCTGTAGTGGTAATCTGACTGTGCTTTACTGTATAGCTCTTTGTTTCATCCCTCACGTATACGGAATACAGATCATTGCAAGATACTGGCAACAACAAAAGCGACGAGGCTGAGGAGGGTCTTCCCATCTTTAGCCCAGACAGATCAGAGTTGTTTCATCTCAAGCCACCTCACATTGCCTAACTTGGGAAGGGTGTTTTGTGTTGTTCATGGCCTACCAGAGGAGAGCTGGATGACCACAGTGGCTTTGTTATACATCAAAAATACAGAAACAAATGCCTGGTTAGTAGATGCCAAGAAATTTCTAATAGTTGGCAGGTGTAGTGCAGTATCTATCTAGACTGCCCACTCTTCCCTGTGCTATTTGCGTAGGCCATGGAATCTCTTGCCTGTAGAGCGAGCTCGCAAAATTGGTACAATCTTGGCATTATTCCACATTATCCCCCTATATGTGGATGATGCCCTCTGGTACCTGAGTATTTAGCATTAATCTCCCACACTGTTTAAAACATCTGTGAAGGAAAGAGTCATGTCAGGGTTGCAAGAATGCATAGAATTCTGAAGATACGTGTCACTCATGGGTGAAGGGCCCCTAGCACTGTCAAAGATGCTGGTGCACCTGCACTTACTGCACTACTTCACAGACCTTGTGACAGTCCCACACAAGAGCTTCTTTTGAACATTACAATCCCTACTGATTTATTATGGGGCGGTGGCAGGAAAAGAGTCACCTGTGGAGAAAGCTCACAGTGCCAGTCAGGCATGGTAGTCTGAGAGTCTCAACATGAATTATTATTTCCTTGCAGCACTTCTACAGGTTATAGTATGCTTGCCCGACCAAGCCATAGACAAAGAGACAAGATATCTAGATGGGTCACCAGCACAGGTCTCCCTGACGGCCTCCATCGGGGCATAACAAGTATAATGGTGCCACTTCATAAGTTACTATATACAGCATGTTGGACTGGCTGAATCTGGGACTTACAGCAGGCAGAAAAGCATATGCCCTAGCACTTCCTTTGTGGTGTTTTCCAAGATTTAGATTAACAGGACAGATGACTTGTAAGGCACTTTGCTCTGCTGTGGGAATATGGACTGTTGGGAATCTGCTTGAGGCTGGCTCTCTGGTTAGTTTTGGTATACATATACATAGATACCTTGGCTCCATTCCTACTGTATTGTCACTTGACCAGACGAGTGTGCCACACCTGGGGCTGGGAGTACTCACAGCCTCTCATGCACAGAGTCCTGTGAATGTTCCAGGTGCTGGAGGAGTGGGAGAAAAGCTGTGAGGTATACACACCCCAAGTTGCAGTAGATGAGGTGAAGACAATGCTGAAGACTGACCTAGGAAGTGACCTCTCTGATAAGGATTGGGACAATGCCAAGGAACATATTGCCCGAGTTACAGTTTAACAACTTACACCAAACATACCTGACACTTAGCAACTTACACCAAACATACCTAACACTTAAGCAGGTAGGTAGAATACATCGGCATGTGAATTAAAGAGTACCATGAGTTTAAGGTGTACTCTTTGGTAGGCTAGGCTCACTAAGCTTCCTACTGGTTTACAGAAGGAAATAAGGGCCAGATGTAGCAAACTGTTTGCGAGTCGCAAACGGCGAAAATCGCCGTTTGTGAGTCGCAAACCTGTGTTTGATATGCAGAAATGCATTTTGCGAGTCGGAACCGACTCGCAAAATGCATTTCCGACTCACAAATAGGAAGGGGTGTTCCCTTCCTATTTACGACTCGCAGTGGTATGCAATTCCATTTGCGACCGCGTACGCTGTCGCAAATGGAGTCGCAGTTACCATCCACTTGAAGTGGATGGTAACCCACTCGCAAACTGGAAGGGGTCCCCATGGGACCCCTTCCCCTTTGTGAGTGGACCCAAAAATATTTTTTCAGAGCAGGCAGTGGTCCAAGGGACCACTACCTGCCCTGAAAAAATCCGAAACTAAAGGTTTCTTTTTTTTTTTCTAAGTGCAGCTCGTTTTCCTTTAAGGAAAACGGGCTACACTTGGAAAAAAAAAACTGCTTTATTTAAAAGCAGTCACGGACATGGAGGTCTGCTGTTCCCAGCAGGCCTCCATCCCCGTGAGTGTCCATAGTCGCTATGGGGTCGCAAATTGCGACCCACCTCATTAATATTAATGAGGTGGGTCTTTGCAACCCCATAGCGACTCGCAGACGGTGTCTGAGACACCGTTCTGCATAGCAAATTGCGAGTTGCAATTTGCGAGTCGGAAGGACGCGCAAATTGCAACTCGCAATTTCATATCTACCTACATCTGGCCCTAAATCCCTGCAGTTGCACGTGGAGGTGCACTGACTGTACAGACTGTGCAGGAAGTGTCTTTCTTGTGAAAGCCATCAGTGCGTAGTAATAATTAAAACCCCTGGGCTATATGTGGGTAGGCTTTTTTCACACAGTAAAATATGGTCAGTAAATGAGATAATAGGGGCGTGTCCTCCAGTTGATCAAGGTTGGACTGGACCTACGGGCAGACTGGCAGCCTGGATGGCAATAGCTGGATTGGCAAGTTTGAAAGGACCAATGTATGGGTTGTTCTTTGGTCCCATGAACTGTGAGGAGAAAAAAAACACAGCCCACATGCTTGCCATATAAAGCTGGCCCATCTGGCTACGCCAGACTGCTCAAAAGGTCAGTCCACCACTGTTCTTTTTGCCATTGCACCCTGTGCCTGGCTTCGCAAGTTCAATGTAATTAATTGTATTTACAATTGAAAGGAAAGTATTTACAAAACCTTTATTCACCCAAATCATACCGGGCGACTGTACCGTTCCAAGTGAATTTCAAATGTAAAAGGCTTCACAATTCATGTTGCTGGCCTGGTTGCAAGAAGGCGTAGAGAGGGGTTACCATCAGGGGCATGGGAACGCTTGGCAGAGATGCATTGCTGCTCTCTTTATGGAGCTGGACCCTGGCATCAGATCACAAATCACTGCTGTCAGGCTTTCCCTGCTGGTATTTTACTTTAAATATACACATTCTGTGTATTTTTTATTTTCACACTAATTCAAACAACTCATGTGCATCTGCCCCTCCACCCAAAATCACAAAGGTGGCGCTCCTGCCATGCACAGTGTTATCACCAATATGTTATTTCTGGTGTCATCAGTGACATTACCAATGGTTAGAAAGAAAATGTCATGAGCAATGTAATATGCAGTGCATGGCGAGGGTGTGAACTATAGCTCCTCGAGTAACTATAACTGTTGAGATTCAGTGGTTTTTAAAAAAAAGGTAATGTTTTAACTGACATTTTCACTTAACTATGCCATCATTTTAGCCTTTGTTTTTTCAGTGAATTTCTAGAGTTTTTAACGTAATGTAATGAAAGTAATACTTGATTATCATAACCAAATAGGCCTACCCTGTGCCCTATACAGAACCCCCTGTGGGTGGCTAAACCCCCTTTGAGGTCCAACCAGCACAATCACAGAACAACCCATGGACACCGACCCAACTTGTTTTTGTTTTTTTGTCCCACAGTAAACTTGCAGTATTTTTGCTGCACTCCTGCAAATTTCCACACTGAGGGAAATGAGTCTGCAGTGACAGGATTTTTTTTTCCACTTTGACACCAGGGAGTCCCGCAGTGCCCCTCTGCCCTCTTATTTTTTTTGTTTTTATTTGCAGGATATGAATACTGAGTCCTAAAATGGAGGCCACAACATTTCTCTTCATGTTGCGGCCAGCCAAATACACAGCCCTCAGTCCTATTGCTTAAACCTATCATTACATAATATTTTTTTTCACTTTGACCCGAGGGGGTGTTCCCTCATGGACCCCACCCTCCCACCCACGCACACAGGCCAGATGGTCAGAGTAAACCTATAGAATGGGTTTGCACCACATCACAAAAATCAGGCTTTCTGAGTAAACATCTAGCTTTCTGAAAATATGGAGCAATTATGTTTAGTCTGGCTGTATCATCCTTTAGGTTCCTATGGGAAACTGCCTGGGGAAAATGTGTTTTGGGGCCCCACCCCTTTTTCATGGCTCCAACTTGAAGGATTACCCAGTAACGTTTCAGGAAGGTGCTGAGATGGCTTACATTTGTTTTGAAGAAAGTTTTGTGAAGATTTGGTAAATGCTGTCACAGTTATTGGCCCAAAAAAAAAAAAAAAATTCTTATGGAAAAGTGGTCCTAACTATAACTACCCAGCGACAACTGCCATTGGATAGTGTGTAAGGTTATATTAATCACAGACAACAAGGCTGGTAGGATCCAGGATGGGGAGGTTTCCATAATTACATCACCTTTGACAGATGATCAGTGGTTGTACAGGTACAGACAGATGAACACATATCTCTCAACTAAAAGCCAAGCTGCTGCAATTAAAATGCTTACATCAGGAAGACAACATGCCTCAGTAGTTACAATTAATATCGGAGAGAACAGGAGGAGAGAACAGGAAGAGAGGGCAGGCTCCTGGCACTTGGTTTAGCACTGCCCATTCATCCGATTGTGGAGGAAGTGAGGTACACCATTGTTGACACGGGTTGTACAGATGTTCCAAGAGAACATAGAGTGATGCTGGTGGGTGTGACAAGCACCCTTCCTAGGCAAATAGGCAGCTTGTAGACTTGCTGTTATTATTGGCTAAGTGCAGGATTGCGATGAACTGGTGAAAAGTCATCTGGCGACCAGTGAAGGAGTGGCTGCTAACCTTAGGTAAATGCAATAAAGTGCAAAAAGGTTTCTCAATGGGACTGCTGATAGCATAGAGACCTAAGGACATTTGTGCATTGCTCATATGGCTGATGCCAAGAGAAAATAACGTATAAACATTACTGAACTGAAATCACACAGAAGCAGTTTAGTAGCTTCTGGATGTGGTGCAGCGGGAATTAGGGTAATGGTGTTTGGTCAGAGTTGATTTTTACTCATTAAATTATTACTATTTGCAGAACCATGTTTTTATGACAGTAATGTTTGTTTCAGTGTTCCCCTAAGATGAAATCCGTTATACTCTGCCTTTTAGCACCCTCACATAGCCAATGTTTCACCATATGTACATGATATGCCAATATTTTTTTTTTTTTATCACATCAGAGCAGATCAGAAATAGATTTAGAGAGCACGGCTAATCACCCATGAGAGTATCCAGGCCTTGAGAGCAGCTTGTTAGTTCAGTCAAACAGCCAGATCTTATATGTTTTCCTGGATTCCAGATGAGAGGATGAGGTCCACAGGTGAAGGGAGGGGAGAATCGTTCCAGGATTTTGCCACAAGGTAGGAGAAGGAGCATCCTCTCTACTGGTGCGCTGGCAAATGAGGGGGTGAGCGCAAGGGAGATGGAGGCAGAGAACAGGAGTTTGGAGGTTTGGTGGAAGTTCAGGCAGTAGTTGATGTATGCTGGTCCATGATTGAGAAGGGCTTTGTAGGTGTGGACCAGAATCTTGAATTGACATCTCTTCTGAATGGGGAGCCAGTGGAGCTTCTTGAGGTGGTGAATTATGTGTGTCTGTTTTATGAGGTCTAGTATGAGTCTTACCAGTGAGGTCTGAATGGTCTACAGTCACTTCACAAGTTCTGTGGTGATTTCTGGTATTGACGGGAAGCCATTTGAAGATCTTACGGAGCATGTGAAGAGTTAGGAAGCAGTTGAAAGAAACTGTGTTGATCTGGTTTTTCACGGTGAGCTTGCTGGCCAGGATAATGCCAAAGAAGAGTGTGCATGGTATTTTGGGGTGGGTGCTGGTCCAGTTGTGTAGGCCACTAGGAGTTTTTCCATAGGAAGGTGTTGTTCCCAAAGATCAGCACTTCTGTTTTTTCTGTTTTGAGTTTTAGGCAGTTGTTTTCGTCCAGTTGGTGATGCTCGTCATGCTTCTGCAGAAGTTGTCCTTCTAGGTGGAGGGGTCTTCTTATAGTGAGAGGATCAGGTGGGTATTGTCTGCTTAGGATATGATGTTCATTCTGTTTGATCTGACGATGTTAGCCGGGGGTGTCATGTAGATGTTGAACAGTGTGGGGCTGAGGGATGAGCATTTAGGGATGCTGCAGATAATGTCCTTGGGTTCTGAGATGAGAGGTGGTAGGCGGATTCTCTGGGTTCTTTCAGTGAGGAAGAAGGTGATCCACTTGAGGGTGTTTCCTTGGATTCCAATGTGATGCAGACTCTTGATAAGGGTGTGGTGGGATGCGGTGTTGAATACTGCTGTGAGGTTAAGGAGGATCATGGCTGCCGTTTCTCCCCAATCAAGGAGGGTTTTGATGTCAGTGGCAGTGCTGATGGTTATTCCAGTGCTGTGGTTGGTGCGGAATCCGAATTGGGAGGTATCTAAAAGGTTGTTGATCTCCAGTAGTTGTGTGAGTTGGTGGTAGCTGGCCTTTTTGAGGACCTTGGTGGAAAAGGGAGCAGCGAGATAGGGCAGTTGTTCTCGAGTTCACTGGCGTCAGTGGAGGGTTTCTTGAGAAGGCATTTGAGTCCTGCCTGTTTCCATACTTTGGGGAAAGAAGCCTTGGTTATGGATGAGTTGAAAATGGTGGTAAGCTCGTTGCTGATCATCTTGTTCCAGAGATTGAAAATGTGGTGGAGACAGTGGTCTATGAGTGCTCCTTAGTGGACAGAGTTCATGATGGTTGTTGTGTTCTCAGTGATGAGCTGGTCCCAGCCAGTGATAAGCTGGTCAGTTGCTGCATCAGGGTTAGCACCTGTGGGAGCAAGGAGGTTGAGGGTGTCAGGCAGAGGTGGGTTAGGTTTTGAAATTTTTATGGAAGAAGTCCGCCAGGAAGTCGCAGAGTTCCTGAGTAGGAGTGATGGTGCTTCTGATGGCTGAGGGATTAGAGAACTCTCTGATGATGTTGAAGAGTTCTTTACCATAGTTTGAGCTGTTTTCAATGCGGTCGGCTAGGGTGTTCCCCTTTTTGTCTTTTTCAGTATATGCTGGTGCTCCGTTTCCTTTCTAGTTGCTTGCAGTTGAGTGTTACGATTCTTAGTTTTGAGTTATACCAGCTGGCTTGTTTGGTGTGTGTCTTGAGAATGGTGTGCTTGACTGGAGCGACTTTGTCTGCGCAGTTGCTGATCCAGATGGAGAAGTTATTGACAGCCTGGTCTAGGTTGGGTGTGGTGCTTGGGCAAGAGGTAGTGAGAACGCTGGTCCACTGGTCCTCGGATACTTTATTCCAGCTGTGGTGTGAGGTGCTGGGTGGCTTTGAGGCAGTGCCAAAGGATCCTGTGATTGTGAAGTGGATAATGGTGTGGTCTGTCCAGGTGAGCTTGGTGACATGGCTGTATTTGACTCCATCGCTGGCCGTATAGATGGGGTCAAGCGTGTGTCCTGCATAGTGTGTGGGGTCAGTGACTAGTTGGGTGAGCCAAATGCTTTTCATGTTTTTGCGGACTTTGGTGGTGTTGGCATCTTCAGGTCATGTAGGTGAAAATTGAGGTCTTTGAGGAAGATATAGGCCCTCATTACAACATTGGCGGTAAAAGCCGCTTACCGCCGTGCAGAAGACCGCCAACACACCGCCGCGGCAGCGGAAATCCGCCACAGCTATTGTGACCCACATCTCGGAATCCGACAAAATTCAGACACCCACACAAAAGTCTGCCACACCAAAGGTCAGTGATAAACTGGCGAAAACAAAACCAACACCGTCACGGCAACAGAAATACACCCACACTATCACGACACACGAATCCACGCGGCGGTCTTTCAACTGCGGTATTCCATTGGCGGTACACACCGCTGCGCTCAAAATACACACACACTTACAAAACACAGCCACATTGGACAATTCGAAATACACACACCTGATACACATACACACACCACTCCCACAAACCCAATACAATATAAAACACACACCCACATCACCCACAAACCCCTACGACCACGATTACAGAGAGAAGGCCAGAGAGAGACACCACCATCCACAAACTAGCATCCACAGGCACACAACACCGTCACCCACACAACTTCCACGCACAAAACACCACACACCACTACATATCACCACACTTATCACCACACACCCCACCCCACACATCACCTACACAACCCCATGGCACGGCAAAGACACCCCAGGTTCTCGGAGGAGGAGCTCAGGGTCATGGTGGAGGAAATCGTCCGGGTAGAGCCACAGCTATTTGGAGCACAGGTGCAGCACACCTCAATTGCAAGGAAGATGGAGCTATGGCGAAGAATAGTCAACAGGGTCAACGCAGTGGGACAACACCCAAGAAATCGGGAGGACATCAGGAAGAGGTGGAACGACCTACGGGGGAAGCTGCGTTCCGTGGTCTCAAGACACCACCAGGCAGTTCAGCGGACTGGAGGCGGACCCCCACCTCCTCCCCCACAACTAACAACATGGGAGGAGCAGGTATTGGCCTTCTGCATCCTGAGAGCCTCGCAGGAGTCGGTGGAGGAATGGACTCTGGTAAGTCAAAGCTTTAACTACCATATCCCCCACCCTACCTGCATGCTATCACATACCCCCACCCTCACCCCCACCCCTATCACTCCAACTCCTCACAAATGTACCAATCTCACAAACCACACATCCCAACACTAAGACCTGCATGCAACACCAACGCATGGACACCCATCACTAAAGCATGCCCACTGCACATACCCATACACCCCCCTAAACCATCATCACACAAGCCCCCACACAGGAATGCCAGCACTGGGGTACACACTCACCCACCCATTGCACACCATGACACACACAGATGCAATAATCATGCCTTTACAACCCTGCAGGACCACTACCCAATGTCACCAGACAGGAGGGTCCATACATCTCCACTCCACCCACAGAAGAGGCCCACAGTGATGACAGCACCTCTGTCCACCTGGATCTAGATGACCAGCCCGGACCATCGGGGGCCTCGGGACAGTCGGTTCCCCTCACACCGGCACAGGCCACCACAGACCTTCCCCCCTCTGGAAACACCAGCACAACACCCACCCAGCGGGCCCATACCTCCGTCCCCAGGACACGTCAATCAGCTGTGTGTCCACCACTACAGGGAACCCAGGATAACCCACTACCCCAACAACAACAGGGACCTGGGGGCAGTGTCAGTGGGCACACGGTCCAGGGGACGGAGGCCCAGGAACACAGGGGAATTGGGAGGGCTGCTGTGCGACAGGGGGAGGACAGGCCAAGGGAACCCACTCTCCACGAGGCCCTCTCCTCCATCATGGGAGCATACCACCACTCCCAGGAGACGATGTCAACGGTACTGGCCAAGTTTCAGGAGACCCAGCGCATGCAGGAGGAACAGTATTTGGGGTTCAGGGAGGAACTCAGAACCATCAGCTCCGACCTGGGCACTATCGTAGGGGTGCTGAAGGAAGTACTCAACACCAGGAGGGACACTGTGGCACTACAAGGGGCCCCTGACACTAGCATGGACGATGAACCGCCCACCACCTCCGCCGGCGCTAGTAGACAGGAGGCACCGCCACAGGACCACCAAACCAGCACCCCACCCCCTGCAGACGGAGAACCACCCCGCAAACGGTCCCTGAGATCCAGGAACAAGACAGAGCACGATGCCAAGACCCCTGCCAAGAAATGAGACCACCCTGATTGTCATCCCACTGTCCCACTTTGTCACCCTGTCCATATTGAAACTGCCCCAGCTCCACTTCCTATGCCCATATGGGCAATGCACCTGTGAGACTAATAGACTGGACTCTGCCATGGATACTCCTCCACCATCACCCCTCACCATTTCACTACCCCCTCCAATATTGAGCACTAAAATAAGCACCCTTAAAGCACAAAACAATCTGGAGTCTGTCTGTGATTTCGAAATAGTGTATTGGGAATTACAGTGACAAAATGCTCTTTCAATTGTAATGTCAACATACCTATGTCACACAGCTCTAGTCCATGAGGAATCTAAGCAGATGAGACACGTTGGGACCCACACCTGTGAAACCGTAAGGGAAAGTGACAACTCAGTGACCATACACTGGGTGAAAACGACAGACAGTAGAGAGGTAGTAGTGTAAAAGTACATGTAGTAGGCAGGAATGTATTCTCACCTATGTGTCACTGGAAATATTGCTGGATGACTGAGTCCCTGTTCTGCATGTCTTCTTCCTCTGCTTCCTCCTCATCACTGTCCACAGGCTCCACAGCTGCCACAACACCGCCATCTGGACCATCCTCCTGCAGAAAAGGCACCTGTTGTCGCAAAGTTATGAAGCATACAGCAGGCCACGATGATCTGGCACACCTTCTTTGGTGAGTAGAATAGGGATCCACCTGTCATATGGAAGCACCAGAACCTGGCCTTCAGGAGGCCGAAGGTCCGCTCGATCACCCTCCTAGTTCGCCCATGGGCCTCATTGTAGCGTTCCTCTGCCCTTGTCCTGGGATTCCTCACTGGGGTCAGTAGGCATGACAGGTTGGGGTAACCAGAGTCACCTAATAGCCACACACGGTGCCTCTGGAGTTGACCCATCACATAAGGGATGCTGCTATTCCGCAGGATGTAGGCGTCATGCACTGAGCCAGGGAACATGGCATTCACATGGGAGATGTACTGGTCTGCCAAACATACCATCTGTACATTTATGGAATGATAACTCTTCCGGTTTCTGTACACCTGTTCACTCCTCTGGGGGGGACCAAAGCCACATGGGTCCCATCAATGGCACCTATGATGTTGGGGATATGTCCCAGGGCATAGAAGTCACCTTTCACTGTAGGCAAATCCTCCACCTGAGGGAAAACGATGTAGCTCCGCATGTGTTTCAGCAGGGCAGACAACACTCTGGACAACACGTTGGAAAACATAGGCTGGGACATCCCTGATGCCATGGCCACAGTTGTTTGAAATTACCCACTTGCAAGGAAATGGAGCACTGATAGCACCTGCACTTGAGGGGGGATTCCTGTGGGATGGCGGATTGCTGACATCAGGTCTGGCTCCAACTGGGTACACAGTTCCTGGTCTGCCAAACATACCATCTGTACATTTATGGAATGATAACTCTTCCGGTTTCTGTACACCTGTTCACTCCTCTGGGGGGGGACCAAAGCCACATGGGTCCCATCAATGGCACCTATGATGTTGGGGATATGTCCCAGGGCATAGAAGTCACCTTTCACTGTAGGCAAATCCTCCACCTGAGGGAAAACGATGTAGCTCTGCATGTGTTTCAGCAGGGCAGACAACACTCTGGACAACACGTTGGAAAACATAGGCTGGGACATCCCTGATGCCATGGCCACAGTTGTTTGAAATTACCCACTTGCAAGGAAATGGAGCACTGATAGCACCTGCACTTGAGGGGGGATTCCTGTGGGATGGCGGATTGCTGACATCAGGTCTGGCTCCAACTGGGTACACAGTTCCTGGATTGTAGCACGGTCAAACCTGTAGCTAATAATCAAATTTCTTTCCTCCATTGTCGACAGGTCCACCAGCAGTCGGTACACCGGAGGATTCCGCCATCTCCTCACATGTCCCAGCGGACGGTGCCTATGAAGGACAACAGCGAGCACAGGGTCTAACAACTCAGAGGTATGTACCCACAGTCTACACAGAACACCATTCATACACAAAATGTGGCCTGTATGTGTGTTGAGAGTAGGCCTAGGTATGTGTGACGCAGTTGGTAATTAGGCCATGTGGGCCCCTGAAATGGCGGCTGCCTGACCTGTAAAGTGGGACAATGGGATGTGAGGTAACTGCGCTGGCGTTGTACACCGTCTCGGTAGGCGGTCGAAGACCGCGGCGCAATGCTGCATTGGTTAACATTGGACCCTATGGGTCCCAGGAGCCAATGACGATGTACGCCGGTGGTGATGGTACGCACCGCCGCGGACGTGACGGCCGCGGACGTGACCGCCATTTTCTATCTGTTGAATCACTCAATACCTGATCTTCGACAGGAGAGGACCTACACTGCAAGTGCTGCTGTGACCTCGGTCTGGAAGAGACAATGGCTCGTGCTTCTGGGGAAAGGGCCACTGCCTTCACATCGGAGGAGTTGGAGAAGCTCGTGGATGGGGTCCTCCCCCAGTACACGCTACTCTACGGTCCTCCAGACCAACAGGTAAGTACACAGGGAGCATGTTGTATGGGCTATGCCTGTGTGGAGAGGGCTGGTTGTAAGAAGGAAGGGGGCAGAGTTCTAAGTGCATGAAAGACGCTGGGTGCATGTGCCACATGGCAAGGGTAGGGATGGGGGCCACTCACTTTGACGGTGCAGCTGGTAATGACTTCTCTTCTTCCCCTGTACATTTCATGTAGGTCAGCGCCCACCAGAAGAAGGATATTTGGCGTGCCATCGCCAAGGACGCCCGGACCCTGGGGGTCCACCACAGACGGAGCACCCACTGCCGGAAAAGATGGGAGGACATTCGCCGCTGGAGCACGAAGACGGCGGAGGCTCAGCTGGGGATGGCCTCCCAACGTGGGAGGGGTGCCCGTCGAACCATGACCCCCCTGATGTTCCGGATCCTGGCGGTGGCCTACCCGGAGTTGGATGGGCGCTTGAGGGCATCACAGCTGACACAAGGGGGTGAGTACACTCTCCTTCAGCTGACTTTGCGCGCAGTGGAGGTGTCTGGGTGGGGGAGGAGGGCTGTGGGTTTCCCTAGGGCAGGGTGAGTTCTGTAGGGTAGGCCCCTTTGTAAGGCATGGCCCTGTGGCCCCCCACCCCACCTCTGTAGAGTGCCAAGTACAGCTATTCATGCCCCTGTGTCATCTATGTGTGCCGATGTCGCCCATAGCCTTGTAGGCCATTTCCCAGGAACTGCACTGTAGAGCCCAACAGCGTGACGTAGTGCAGGGGGCTTCTGTGTCTGTCTTGTCCGCCAACAGTAGCGGTAAGCCATGCACTCAACATGTCTTCCTTCTGTCTCCCCCCCCTTTTTGTGGTCTCCCTGTTCTTGTGTGCATTAGCATCATCAGGCGGAGGAGCAGTGGCACCGGAGCACGAGGGAGCTGCATCCCACATGGCCCTGGAGGGCCACACTACGGACTCTGAATACACCAGTGGGACGGAGGGCGAGGGGAGCACCACGGCGGTGACAGGAGCTGAAACCAGCGACACGGACTCGTCCTCCGATGGGAGCTCCCTTGTGGTGGCGGCAACATCTGTGCCCCCCACTTCTACAGGTACAGCCGCCACCCCCCTACCAGCACCGCCCTCCCAGCAGCCCCTCGGCCTTCGCCCCGTGCCCGCTCACCCAGGAGTGTGGGCATCACCTTCACCCCAGGCACCTCAGCCCCTGCCCCTGTCACCTCTGCTGCCCTCAGTGAGGAGGCCATTGACCTCCTCAGGTCCCTCACTGTTGAGCAGTCTACCATTTTGAATGCCATCCAGGGTGTAGAAAGGGAGTTGCAACAAACCAATGCATTCCTGGAGGGCATTCATTCTGGTCAGGCTGCCCTTCACCGAACCTTTCAAACTCTGGCCTCAGCACTGATGGCAGCCATTGTCCCTGTGTCTAGCCTCCCCCCTCCAACTTCCTCCACCCAGACCCAGTCCCCTGTACCTCTGCCTATCCCAAGCACACCATCAGACCAGCCTGCACATACCTCACCACACAAGGGAAGCTCAGGCAAACATAAGCACCACACATCCCACAGGCACTCACGCAAGCATCACACACATACAGACACACCAACATCCACTGCCTCCACTGTGTCCCCCTCCTCCTCATCTCCCTCCTCCCTCCCTGTCTCGTCTACACTCACACCTGCATGCACTACCTCTACAGCCACTACGTCCCGCACCAGCACACCCACCAGCACACCCCGCTCACGTGCAGTCACCAACCCCACTACCATTCACACGTCCCCTGTGTCCTCTCCCAGTGTGTCTGTGACGCCCCCTCCGAAGATACACAAACGCAGGCACACACCCACCCAACATACATCCACCTCACAACAGCCTCAAGCGCATGCACCTGCACCCAAAGCCACAAAACTTACACCTCCTACAACCACCACCTCTTCCTCCACTCCCAAACCCCCTCCAGCTACCCGTCCCAGTGTCTCAAACAGCTTTTCCTGTCCACCCTTAACCTATTTCACACCACCCCCCCTGTCCAACTCATAGGTCCCAAACTAGCACCTCAGCCACAAATTCTCCGGGACCAGTGGTGCCTGTTGTCACAGGTATGTGGAGTGCACCGGCCACCAGGACAGCCAGTGTGGCACGGAGCCACAGCACAGCCAGTCCCCCCCCCTGTGAAGCACCAGAATTTGGCCAGTGCCCGGCGGGAGAGGGGGAAGACTCCAGCCACCCAACCCGCTCCCAGGGGTCCCGGTGGGAGTGTGGACTCAGCTGTGACTCCTCCCAAGGTGGGGAAGGGCCATAAGAAAGCCGGCAAGTCTGGGAGGAGCAGCACGGCGGAGAAGACTGCCATCATCCCCGCTGGCCAGGAGGGCCCCGTCAGCCCCATCGTCGCTTCCCAGGAGGGCCCCGCCAGCCACAGCCCAGCTGCCCAGGAGGGCCCGCCAGTCACAGCCCAGCTGACCAATGAAGGACCGCCAGCCCCAGCCCAGCTGGGCAGTGAAGGACCGCCAGCCCCAGCCCAGCTGGGCAGTGAAGGACCGCCAAGTCAAGCACCGCTGAACAGGGCAAGCACCACCAAGTCAAGCACCGCTGAACAGGGCAAGGACCGCCAAGTCAAGCACCGCTGAACAGGGCAAGGACCGCTGAACAGGGCAAGGACCGCCAAGTCAAGCACCGCTGAACAGGGCAAGCACCGCTGAACAGGGCAAGCACCGCCAAGTCAAGCACTGCTGAACAGGGCAAGCACAGCTGAACAGGGCAAGCACCGCCAAGTCAAGCACCGCTGAACAGGGCAAGGACCGCCAAGTCAAGCACCACTGAACAGGGCAAGGACCGCCAAGTCAAGCACCGCTGAACAGGGCAAGGACCGCCGACTCAAGCACCGCTAGCCCATGAGCGGCAGGGGCAATGACGCAACAGGGACCGTCATGGGGTGAGTGATGCACTCTGGGCACCAGTCCCCCTCCAAAACCAGTGGGGACATGCATCCACTACCTCAGTCCTTGGCAGGATGAAGCACTCTGGGCACAAAGCCCCCTCCAGAACCAGTGGAGTAAGGCATCCACTACCTCAGTCCTTGGCAGGATGAAGCACTCTGGGCACCAAGCCCCCTCCAGAACCAGTGGAGACATGCATCCACTACCTCAGTCCTTGGCAGGATGAAGCACTCTGGGCACAAAGCCCCCTCCAGAACCAGTGGAGTAAGGCATCCACTACCTCAGTCCTTGGCAGGATGAAGCACTCTGGGCACAAAGCCCCCTCCAGAACCCGTGGAGTAAGGCATCCACTACCTCAGTCCTTGGCAGGATGAAGCATTCTGGGCACAAAGCCCCCTCCAGAACCAGTGGAGACATGCATCCACTACCTCAGTCCTTGGCAGGATGAAGCACTCTGGGCACAAAGCCCCCTCCAGAACCAGTGGAGACTGTCATCCACTTGTGAGACTGTGGCTTTGCACTCCCCAGGACTGAACAGTGGGCAACCCACCCACTGTAGAGACTTGTGAGACTGTGGCTTTGCACTCCCCAGGATTGAACAGTGGGCAACCCACCCACTGTAGAGACTTGTGAGACTGTGGCTTTGCACTCCCCAGGATACATCAATAGGCATGGAGGCCCCTCGTGGATCTGGCGTTGTGCACTCATCCGGCTGAGGTGCCCCCCCCTTCCCTTTCCCCTGAGGTGCCTGTTGTGTTTCTATCTTATGCCCCTGCAGTGTTCTCTCCGTTTTGATCTGGTATCGTTTGTGGGCCTCGCCCATGCTTTTTGGGCCCAGTGGTCCACGGACTATAATGGTGCAATACCTGGACTACTAATCTTGGTGTATATTTTGTTAATAGTGTATATATGTATATTTTTGCTTACTGAATTTTGATATATTACAATGGTTACATTAATTTCCTTTTGTCTTTGCATTCTTCCGGGGGGGGTTGTAACTGTAATGTATAGATATGCATTGGTGTGTGTGTTGTAGTGGGTGGGGGTGGGGGTGAGGGTGCGGGTGTTGCGTGTGTGTGTGTGTGTCTGTTTTTTCCCTCCCCCCTCCCATGTGTCGTAGGTGCAGTACTCACCGTGGTCTTCGCCGCCGGCGTTGGTGCTCCTGGTACAGGAGCAGGAAGACTATCGCAGGGAGAATATGGAGTTCCGGCTCCATGGTGTCCTCCTTCCTCGTGGAGTGTGTAAAGGTGAGCGTTTTTCCTTCGAAATTCCTGTTTCCGCCGTGTTTTTATCTGCGGTGAATCCGCCCCGGAAAAGGTGGCGGATTGGCCTGTTATAATACTGTGGGCGGTACTTTGTCCTCTGCCTGTCTGTTGGCGGTGACCGCCGAGCTGTTTGTTTGTACCACTGTGGCGGTCTGAGTGTTAAAGTGGCTGTCTTTGTTGGGGTTTCCGCCACGGTCGTAATTCCAAAATTTTTACCGCCGGCCTGTTGGCGGTCTTACTGCCGCTTTAACACCGTCCGCCAGGGTTGTAATGACCACCATAGTCAATGGTGGAGTCAATTGTGAATGAGGTGATGAATTTCGGGATGGTATCACAGAAACTGGGGCATGATTCTGGTGGTCTGTACGTGAGGGCGCCTCTGATGGTAGTTTTGCCATCAATATGGGGTTGGAAGTTGAGGTATTCCATGATCAGGGGGGTGTCATCTGCAGCAGTGGTGCAGTGGATGGTTTCTTTGTGGATAATGGTGATTTCCACTCTGTGTCTGTTGATGGGGTCCCAGTGTGCTATCTTGTAGCCATCTGGTCAAGGCGATGTTGGGAGCGGCTACAGGGTTTATCCAGGTTTCGGTGAGTAAGATGACATTGGGGTTGAGGGAGGTGATCCTAGATCTTGGTGGCGTACTTGCAGAGTGATCGTGCATTGAGTAGGAGGCAGTGAAGTTGTTGTGAAGCAGTCATAGTTGGTGTGGTTGGCATGGTGGTGGTTGTCATGTGTGCAGGTGCTTCATGTGTGAAGGGTCTTACTATGATTGTGGAGAAGTGTGGCACCAGTTGTTGTTGCAGAGTCCAGGGTCCAGTGCTCAGAGCTTGGCAGAGGAGTATTTTCAGGCAGTTGGAGAACCAGGGTTTGTAGCGCTGGGCATGGTACAGGCACTGACAGACACAGATGGACTTGCCTTTGATGTGGCAGCAACATACCCACTGTGTACGTCCGCTGCATGGCCGTGCTGGAGCCTCCATTAAGTAGGTCCTGAGAAGTAGGAAGGGCGCTGAGTGGGGACGGGGCAGGAGGGAATTGGGAGGGAAAACTGCAGGAAGGAGCGGCAAAGCGGGAAAAACAACATACAGGAGTGAAAACAAAAGGCTGACCTAAGGAGGTAAAAACAAACAGCAAAACAGCAACAATCAGGCAGGAATCAGGCAAGAACACCTGCCAGACAAGGCAGAGTCAAGCAGCAACAAGGGGAGCTGGCATGGGGACCTGCTCACATGGTATCAAAAAACTCTATGATCTCTCGGTCAATATCAGCAACATTTTCCCTCTTAGGGTGCTCATCTTGAACTTTTATCTAGTGAAAGGATCAAGCTCACTATAACGAACCTCTTTATACAACTTGAAATATGGAACCCTAAATTATTTCTTTATTTATAGCGTCCTTGGGAGACTGCAGTACTCTAAATCCATGAACTCCATAGCCACTTCTCTTAAGGGGACCATCCAGTATAGAGGTCAAAAAGTTCTCTTTTCCCAGTCCTACATATCTAACAATCACCAGTGATAGGCATTGCAGAAAACTGCTATGTTGTCTCCTTGATATTTGAAATTTATTGTGACATTTTTCACTGAATGGCCCCTTTAACACAAGCTATAGCAAACCACCATTTTTCTCCCCCCTCCTTTGATTCTGTCTTGCACTCTGAGATTTAAATTCCTCTTTTAAATGGAATGCCAATTCATCTTCATCATAAAAGCTTTATTTGATGATTATACGATAATCATAAAAGCAGCACAAATATTGCAAGAATCATCACAAAGATGAAAATATACTAAGATGTAATTAATCAAACAGATATTATTTTCTGTTTAAAAAACAGCAGGTTTTGAAAAATGTCCAACATTAAAACAGACCTTAATGTTAGGCAAGGATCGCATGAAAAGCAAGGCTGACTTGCGTTGTCATAAACCATACATATTTTAAATTGGTTTTAAAAGCGTTGAACGGAGCATAATATTTACAAAAGAAAACAAAGTGGTCAAGTGATTGTCCCGTAAACTCATTGCAAGGGCAAACTAAAACAGAGCCGGAGTCATTCTGCCCTAGGCGGAAACAAATTAAAAATCTTATAGCCCCCTGTCAGGATCTGGCCAAAGGTGCTGGCTTCCGGGAGCTCAGAACCCAGGAGAAATAAGGCTCAAGACATGATGCAGTCTGAATGATTGCATACTCTCGCAGGCTGTGTTTACTTAGCTCTTTCCACTCCCTAGAAGCCCGTGCAAAACTAAAAAAGAGTTGCTTGGTCTTAGAGATGTCAGATTTGGCAAGAGAGGAGGGAGGTGAAATCATGGTTTCCCAACCAGATATCCTTGGGCAAAGACTTCACATAACTCAGCCAAGGAATTTGGAGACCTTTATCATAACCCATGCAATCAAGTATTATCATTCTGATCAGGCAGGTAGATGTGCTAGCCCAAACAGAAACCCAAAGGGTGAGCTGGGCTACCCTGATGAGATCTGACACATAAGTAAGGCCCAGCTCCTCATGGAGAGAATAGTGTGGGGTCAAGGGGGGAAGGGAGAGGAGCCGATGACAAAAACGGTTGTCCTCAACCTGAATAAAAGCAGCATCTCTGTATCGCTACACCACTGCACCATATATTACAATTTGGAAGACATTTACACTGAAAAACCTCCAAGAGGGTCTGTACAGGTTTGTTGCCCACTCTCTGGGCAAAAGCAAACAGGGCTGCTTCTGCTCCATTAACGAACGCCCAAAAGGATTTCTGATTGAATACAATTCCTAAGTAAGAGAAGTCTGAGACCCTTGTGAGAAGCCTCCTTTTAATTAATAAAGATCCTTCCATTCCAGGCGTAGACCCATAGACCACATACTTAATTTTAGCAATGTTGATGTCCAGATCTAACCTGTCCATAAAAATGACAAATCTATTAGGATCTTAAGTTCCTTGAGCGTATGGGATATTACGATATTGTCACCAGTGCTGTGATTGTTGTGGCTTTAATCATGGATGCATAAGCGTCCTTATTGAGGGTGTGGTAATTGTTATAAGACTAACAAGACTATAATGTGTTCCATACGGCAATATCTCAAATCATTTTGGGCAGTCTTTATTGGGAATAATTTCCTCAGTTTAAATAAGAAGTTTTATATGCCCCATATTATATCTTTGAAGTAGCGCCCAAAATATGGTGTAGAACTGGGAAGCTTTATGTACTTTTTTATTATCATTTTGGAGAAGTACCCGTAATGTGGTTTATAAATATAATAGATATTTTACAGACGATTTACCCTATTTGTATATAGCACCCAGAATATGCCTACCACTTGAACTTGACATGTGGCTTGAAAGCCCTGGACAGTCATATGCCTTGTGTTTTAACTGAAAGTCAGGGATATATCATATTGGAGACCAATTCATTTTATTAGGGTTCTGATGAATAGATACATATGCGTTATGGTTTAGAGGATTTGATTGATCTAATTTGGAGCATTTAGGGTGGTGGCATGTACAATGCGGTACAACTGATCGATTGGTAACTTAATATTTTAATAGTTGTTGATTGGGTTTTGGCATAGATAACCCCTTTAATCAGAACATGAGGGTGTGATGTTGCATAAAAAAGGATTTTTTGTTGATTAAATCCAGCTATGGTAATATGGGGATTATATGTTATTCCCTAGAATACCTACTTATACTATGCTTTTGATGGGTGTTCTAACATATAATTGAAGAATTTGAAGAAATCCTACATTCTAGACATGACATGACACCACGGAGGGCATACATGTAGGAGATATGGTCTTATTCAAGTTATAGGTAACATATCTTGCCCGTGTTAGTGTGTAAACATTATATAAAAACTATTTATAGGTGCTGTTGTCCCAACATTTTAGGAATATTGATGCACATATGTTTGCATTTGTAACTCATGCGATATATATCACCCACAATATCTGTAAGCCTGGGTGTGAAATATGAACAGGATAAATTCTAGCATTACAAGTTCTACGGATGAAGGTACCCAAGCCTCCACTGGCTCTATACATCAGCGATCTGCAAGAGGAACACTAAAACACAAACATCCATCCCATAATCTAATTTCGAGGTTACCCCAAGCACGTTGCAACTGATCAACTTCAACCTTCCCTCAAGATAGCCCCCTCTTGAGGAACCAGATAGCACTATGTCTGAGGTTAGAATGTCTTCCTCTGGATTTCATGGTTTCATTCACCATCGAGCCTCAGAGAGTCTGCACATCATACATGCTCTTTTTCTTGATCTTCTCAGTAATCCCATGGGATAACTCTATCTGCAAGATAGGAAATGAATGCATCAGATTCATGAAAGTAGTCTTCTTCAATGTATCAGTTCCACCAGATCCTCAGGAACTGCCCATATGGGAAATTGTCCCTCAAACCTCTTGGGTGGTGACTGGAATACATGAGAAGAGAATTCCTCTATGTGGGTTGTCTATACAGCGTCGTAATTAAAAGCACATTTTCTATTTTGATTGTGAGATCCAGAAAGGAAATGTGCAACCTACTATGCTCCTCCGTGAATTTTCTCATGTATTCCAATCACCACCTGAGAGGTTACAGCGAAGATCAAGAAAAATGCCATGGTACACACACACAGAACAGTTGCTTATCCCAAGGGATAGGGAGATGACAGAGAATGAACTGATCTTTGTAAGTACATATAATACTGAGAGCAATGTCACACTTAAAGTTATTTCCAAACATTGGCATTTAGTAAATGGCATAATTGGCCATGAGGATCTGCTGCTCTGTTAATTTAAAGGAGGCCCAAACTTGCATGACATACTGGTTAGAGCAGCCCTACCCAAAGCAGATGCCCCTATTATCCACTCTCAATGGGGCTTACCAGCGATCCTTGGGCATTATAACTGTGGTCACTGTGCAGTATGTTAGATGTGTAATGAAACCAATGTTTTTTCACATGGTGATCTATCATACGCTCAGGGATCACTGTCCAATTGTAATTCTCAGAATTTTGGGTATGCCATTTGGTGCCAATGTGAGCTAATTTATGTAGCACAAACCACCCAGTTTTTGGTAGCAAATTACGGTTACGTCATTGTTTTGATGATGTCATAATGAAGTTGTGAGGTTTGGGTGCGAGTAAAATTTTTGGGTTTGTTGTTTTCTTTTCTAAATTATTATACGGATTCAGCAAGATGAGTTGCTGGTTGCCTTAAGTGACTTTCCCTGGTTCTTGAAGACCCCCTAGGTTGAAGGGTATGTTCTTAGCGGTGTTTGGTTGAATTGGGTGAAGTGATTGTTTGCACTTGCACAGCTTTAGCTAATTTGCAGATGATTGTGGTATATATGAGTCTAGAGGAGTAGAGATACTCAAATTAGTTAATTAGATGGAGTGGGCATACTCCTATATGTATGAGAGTAGAGAAGCGACGTTCTTCATTTGAGTGTGGCGCTTGATGCGGGAAAAATGATCCACATGGTTGTTGATGACAGACCTAAGGAGAGAGGTCTGGGACTCCGGAGTATATTGATAAGTGTAGAGAGACACGTGGTATATGTTGTAATTTGTTCATTTACTAGACTGATCCGTCGTGATTGGTAAGTCAAGTTTGTGAGGAATTGGTGTGAATGAAATTATACTGAAGACTTGGTGAGTACTAAGTGCACTAGACAATAATCCAAGGAACAGTGGAGAAGTGAAGTTTGCGGGTCGAATTTTACTCACGATTGTGGGAACTGTGAAAAAGAGTAGGTGAAAGCTGAAGGTTACTTTGGAAGGTTCTGAAGCGATTGTATTACCCTACCTGTAGTAAATGAGCGAATTTGCTTTCTTCTTTTTTGGTTTAAGTTAGCTCACAAATTAATATTGTGTTGATTTTGTGTGTGGGTTGTGAAAGAGATTAGTACAACAGACTTTGTTAGCGTCTCAGTGAAGGGGTGAATGCATTGGTGTGATGTAGTTGATGCCTCGCTGAGATTGGTTGATTGGTGAAAGGAGTTGCGCACAGATTCGTCAATCAGTCCGACAATAGAGTTACGCGATTGGAAGGTGAGGGGGTTGAAGAGAATTGTGGGCTTGTGGTCACTTTTCATGATGGGTTGTTCTTTCTTTATCGTTTGTATATGCTTAGTTTAATTGAGTTTGTTAATAATTTTTGTTGTGGACATCAGATTTGAATAAATTCAGTTGGAAATGAAGTATTTCAAAGCTTTGGGAAGTGCGTTAAGGGGTGATGAATACATTCCGAAACTCAAAGGAGAGGCTTGTCCGTCAAAAAAATACTCCGGCATATATTGTGTTTGAAGAGAAAGGTGCAGCAGCATGTCTTTGGTTGAAACATTGGGTCAAGATTACTAAGAAAGAAGGTTGTCTGGCTTTTCCAGAACATGGTACATTTAATTTGAGAATTTTGGATAATCTGAGGTCAAAGATGTAAAGTTTAATACCTTCACCGAGGGCAGCACAATATGAAGCATTAGCGATATGGGAGCTGGTAGCAAAACAGCAACAGGCTTGAAAATTTGAAAAGAAAATGAGAAGAGTAGAAAAGACGTTAGCTAAAGCTATATGGGATGAAGAGCAGAAAAGGTGGAGAGTAGACACATTACATGGGGTTAGATTGTTTCCTGCAAGAACAAAGGAGGATGAAATTGAAACAAAAGATGGAAAGAAAAAGGGTTTAACAGACATCAAAGAACAAAACATGAAAGACTCGAAAAGAGTCATATTTAATGATGATGATGAGATGGAGGAAGACAAGATAGTTACTCAGATTTTAGAGACTTATCCTCCATCAAATGTGAGTCAGCGGAATGATAATAGATCGAATGGGAGTGGAAATAGTAATACGATTCCTACTGCACCATCGATTTCAGAATCAGCGAAGAGTATCCTGGACAATGAGAGAGTTCAGATGCAGAGTAGTTTTAATTATTCATTGAGTAACAGACAACAGTTTGAAATGAACATTTCTGGAATACAGCCAGAGGCTCAGATTGTGAGGACGACTACTAATTTAGTGTTCTCACAAGGTCAGCAAGGGATGAATTTAAGGGAGCCTATTCAAATACAAATTCCGCAGATGCAGAACATGGGTGCAGGACAGATGCAGAGGATAGGATCCTTGATTAATCCAGATGCAATTACTATACCTATTACGGTGGGTCCGGTTACTCCATTATATACTTGTGTAGATAATAGTGGAGTGAATTCCTTAATAAATGTGCAGAATAGACAAGGACCATGTTTGAATGAGACAAATTATTTAATAGATTTGTCGCCTGTTGAGAATTCAGGAACAATATTTTGTAATAATCAAGGTCGGAAACAATGGTTCCACAACAATGTGCGAGTTCAGGACAAGAGCGAGATGCAGAGAGACAAGCTAATGGGGTATCATTGAAAGGCTTGTCTGCACAAGAAATAACAAAATGGTTAGAAGATTTAAACAATTCGAAACAACAAGACAGAAAAGATAAAGAGGAAGAAATGATAAACAGAGTGAGATTGAACATGGAAGAGAGTGAAATCTTAGAAGGAACAATGGGGGTGAATAGACTTGAGTCCCATACGGAAGTTCAGCTGAGATATCTATGTAGAATAATTACAAAGGGAGCAGACAGAGTTTATCAGTAGTTACAAGAAGTAGCAGACAAGTACGATATTGACTTGTCAAATATGAAAACTCTGAAAAGAAGTTACAAATTAAACTCGGAGGAGGAAGATTTTATTCACATGAGATCTGCAGGAAAGAGAACGCATCTTAAGAGAATTACTTGAGAAAGTACAGGGTTGGAAAGCATTAGACAAATGGGAAGGCAGATGGGACAGGAAAAGAGAAAGACCAGAGAAAGACAATGTAACACAGACAGGAGAAGCAGTGAAAATGTTGCCAATGAGAGAAACACCAGGAGGGAATTTTATACATGTACCATAGAATAGGAGTGATATTATAAGTTTTACGAATGACTATCCAAGGTTGAGAGAGAAACCAATGGAGTGGTACCAGCAGACCGATAGGTTTGTGAAACTTTCAAAGTGTCTGTGGGAAGACTTGAATATACTTTTTGATATTGTTGTCCCAGCAGATTTGTGGATTGAATGAAAGAGAAGTGTTGATTGTCCGACAAGTGAACCTCAAAGAGATTTATAAACAGGTGCACCATCTCCAGAAGTAATGAAACATTATTATAAAGTCATTGAGTTTCTGAAAAAGAGAATTTCGCCAAAAAATGTTGATTGGCAGCGGATAGATAGAACATCACAGGAAGGGAAGGAATCAGTTCATGCATATTATGAAAGATTGTTGAAGGCGTTCAAACAATTCAGTGGTGTAGAAACAATTGAGAAAGAGAGCATGAATCATTTGGTGTTCAGATTTGTTGAAGGGTTGAAACCAGAAGTAAGTCAGATGATTAAGAATCATTTGATTTTCTGGCAAGCAAAGCCGAATGACGAAGTGTTGAAGTAATGCTAAATACTGTAGTGATGAAATTGAGTTGAAGCAGAAAAAGCTGAAAGAGAAAGCGATGGTTATGCAGATTAAGGCTGCACAGACAGGATTGCAAGGAAATTTTCAACAACTACCACAGGGAAATGGCTTGTTTCCGAGTCAAGGTCGAGGTAGAGGTCGAGGTGGAATGATGATTCCAGTAGTCAATAGAAATGTGGATTTGAGTTCAGTGGTGATACAGGATGAACAGCAAAGGCAAAAGGTGTTACCTTGTCATATTTGTGGATCAATTGGACATTGGAAAAGACAGTGCCCAATGTTAAATCAGGGAGGAATAGTTTCAGCAGACAAATTGTGTCAATTCATATCAGAGCATGAGAGGACCTAGAATGGGAAGTCAAAATCAAAATTTCCAGAACAATGTGAATAATATGCAATGTTTTCAGCCTTTACAGCCAATGCAACAGATGCAGAATGTACAACCTCAGGTACAACAGGTACAAATACCACAAATACAACAAATGCAGCCACAGGTGCAGATGGTGCCTGTATAGCAAATGCACATGCCGAGACAGGTTCAAATGATACAGAGCCTAATGGAACAGCAACAGGTTATGCTTTCGCAAATGGTCACAAATCAGAGTAAATACAAAAGTGTAAAAACAGTTGAACAATTTCCTTTACACAGTGAGAATGAAATAAAAGCTGAATGGTGGTTGGATAGTTCAGATGAGGAGGAGTGTATGATGGCCGCATCATTAGAAGTGGATCAGAAAGGTCCTTATGTGAAGGGTGAAGTACATGGTCATAAGGTTAATTTTCTGGTTGACACAGGAGCGACACGCTCAACAGTAAGAACAATAGAAGTTCCAGACATACCAGTTTCAGAAAGGACAGTGCAGATAGTAGGAGTTGCAAATAAACCTTTGGTCAACACCCTTATAGAACCAGTTCTTGTGAAAATTGGTAATTTTAGAGATTACCATAGCTTTGTTGTTTGCTATTCCAGTCCAGTATCATTATTGGGAAGAGATTTACTGTGCAAGATAAATTGTTCGATTTTGTGTTCAATGGAAGGAATTAAAATTGAGACAAGCAGTGATGAAGAGAAAGATTTGACAGTTGATGAAGGGAGAAGGACGATGTCATGTGAATTAGCTAAGCTGAATGTTAGGAATGATCGGACAGAAGACAATGAGCAGGCAAATGAAGATTACAATTTGGAAGACTTAATTTCTTTCCAGTCTTTGAAAAGAAAGATTTACCGATTTATTTGCAGGAAAGAGTTCAATGAAAGGTTTGGGACTTTTCAGGCAAGGAAATTGGTTTGAGTAAAGGAGTTGAAGGGGTCAAAGTGGCAGTGAAAGAAAATGTAGTGTTTCCACAGACTGCACAATACCCAATGACAAATGAAATAATTGAAGGGATAAGACCTGTAATAGAACAGTTCCTGGAGCAGGGAGTTTTGAAGGAAGTGATGAGCAGTCTGTGTAATTCACCAATAATGGGTTTGAAAAAGCCGAATGGGAAAATTCGCCTTGTTCATGACTTGAGGAAAATAAATGACATTGTGGTGAAGTGTTGCCCAGTTTTGCAAATCCAGCAGTGATAATGTTTCAGATTCCATGTGATGCAGAATGGTTCACAGTCATTGATTTGTGTCAAGCTTTCTTTTCAGTACCTCTACATGAGGACAGCAGATATCTCTTTTGTTTCAAGTTTCTGACCAGAGTCTACTGTTGGTGTAGAATTCCTCAAGGATTTTCAAAATCACCATTGATTTTCAATCAGATTTTGAAAAAGAACTCGGAGTCATTGGTGATGCCTTACCAATCGACCTTAGTACAGTACATTGATGATTTGTTGATTGCATCAAAGACAAAGGAAGGATGTAGAGAGGATACGATTACATTGTAGAAATTTCTAGGAGACAATGGTCATAAAGTATCTCCTGCTAAATTGCAGTATTGTCAGCAAGAGATAAAACATTGAGGACATTTGATTGAGAAAGGGTGGAGGAGAATTTCAAGAGAAAGAGTAGCGGCAATAATGAAAATGAAACTACCGAGTTCACAAAAAGAGTGGAGTATGTTTTTGGGAATGGTAGGATATTGTCATCAGTGGATTCCAAATTTTTCAGCCATTTCAAAATCGCTGCAGAGACTGACACATAAGGATGTTTCGGATCCCATAATGATGGATGAGGAATGCATGAGAGCATTTACTGAACTGAGAGGGATTTTGTGTCAAGCACCAGCTTTAGGTATGCCTGATTACACAAAACCTTTCTTATTGTTTTTTGTCATGAGAGAGATGGATGTTCTTTGTCTGTCCTGACGCAAACACATGGTGGTGTCAATCGTCCAGTAGCATATTTGTCAGCTACTTTGGATAATGTTGCAGAAGCCTTACCTGGATGCTTAAGAGCAGTTGCAGCTGTTGAGCAGAGTATAACTCAAATGAGAATATTGTGATGGGTTATCCTCTGACAGTGATGGCACCTCATTCAATAGAAATTCTATTGACTAGGTCAAAGACACAATACCTAACAAATGCAAGACTGACACGATATGAGACAGTGATTCTTGGGGCGCCAAATGTAACAATCAAGAGGTGCACAGTGCTTAACATGGCAACGTTATTACCAAATGAGGGAGAAGATCTGAATAGAATAGACGGTGCTGAGCATGATTTTTTAGAGGTAACAGAACTATGCACCAAACCAAGAGACGACATTAAAGATACTTGTTTGGAAGACAATGATCAAATTCTCTTTGATAATGGTTCTTGTTTGAGAGACAAAAAGGGTGCCTTAAAAGCAGGACATGCAGTGTGTACAGTTACTGGCATATTAAAAGCTTCATGGCTTAAAGGAGTAATCTCTGAACAAGTTGCAGAATTGGTGGTTCTTACTAGGGCATGCCTACTATCGGACCAGATCAAAGTAACAATCTACACTGATAGTCAATACAGATTTGGTATTGTACATGATTTGGGGCAAATATGGTCACAAAGAGGGTTCCTGACTTCTTCAGGTTCACCTGTAAGAAATGGGGAAAGAATACATGATTTGTTACAAGCTGTACAGAAACCTGAGAAAATTGCCGTGGTCAAATGCAGTGCACACCAGAGAGGACACGATTATGTAACATTGGGAAATGCTTTTGCAGACCAGGTTGCAAAATGTTGTGCTCTGAATGGGATTTCATTCAAAGGAAATTGGGAATTGATGTCTGAAAATTATGAGATATATGCAAATTTCACTATGCAGATAGTTGAGACATTAGATGAGCTGAAGGCCATACAGAACAATGTTCCAGAAGAGGAGCGTAGGGATTGGATAAAATATTGTTGCATACAAAGAGAAGATTAAATTTGGATAACAGTAGAGGGAAAAGTAGTCTTGCCAAACAGTTTGTTGACGCAAATGGTTAGATACTACCATGGTCAAACGCACACAGGAAGAGATGCAATGATCAGGAGTTTTAAACAGTTCTGGTACAATCCAAAATTCAGAAAAGTGGCGTAGTTGGTTTGCCATAGGTGCGTGATTTGCCAGCAGATGAATGTCGGCAAAGGAACAACTGTCAACATGGGACACATGAGGATGGCGGGAGGTCCATTCAGTAGAATGCAAATGGATTTCATTGAAATGCCTGCATGTGCTGGTTTGAAATACATGTTGGTGATTGTGTGCATTTTCAGTCACCGGATTGAGGCATACCCAACAAGGAGAAGTGATAGCCTTATAGTAGCTAAATTGCTTTTGCGAGAACTAATCCCACGTTTGGTTTTCCGGTTTCAATTGAATCAGATAGGGAAACACACTTCAATAATGAGGTGATAAAGTTGCTTTTTTCTGCATTAAATATTCGGCTGAGACTACATTGTAGTTATCGCCCAGAAGCTTCAGGTCTTGTAGAGCAGATGAATGGAACAATAAAATCACGATTGGACAAAGTGTGTGCATCAACAAATCTAAAGTGGCCAGATGCTATACCACTAGTGTTGGTGTCAATGAGAAGCACCCCTGATAAGAAGACTGGGTTGTCTCCACATGAAATTTTGATAGGGAGAGCGATGAGATTGCAGCAATACCTGCAAATGCACTTGTGAATATTAGAGATGATATGGTGCTAGATTGCTGCAAAAGCCTTTGCTTTGGGAACAAAGAAAAAGAAAGTGAGCAAAATGTTGAATATGACAGAGACGTGCCTACTCCTATAACAGACGAAAGAGAGCAGAATACTGAAGAAATTGATCAAGCTGCAAAAGAAGTGGAAGAATCAGTCCAGGAAGAAAAAGAAAAGACTGATTTCGATCCGAGGAGGGGGTCCTCGAACGAGAGTGAAACACAAGAATCACCGGAACTCAGAAGCAGGTGGTTTGACATACCAAACTGAAGAAAGGACAGACCCCATTTGGAAAGGTATTGAGGATAGTCATGCCCAAGTGGATTATACTCTTCCTGGACCAGTTGCAGGAAAGTCAGAAGAAATAGCTCCAAAGGCAAGTGAAGACTCAATATTGAGAAGACAGTTGACGAAAAAGACATTAAAAGGAGATAATTGGCCAGAGAAAGGTACAAAGAGTGGAAGGGTTGATGTAATTCCACCGATTCAAGAGTAAAATTAATTGAATGAAGGAGAACAAACTAGTGGAGAAGAAAGTGAAAGTGGCAGAAGATCAGAACGGAAAAGAGTTGCAAGCAAGAGATATGCAGGAACAGAATGGGCTTATTTAAACACAAATGACTGGCAGGAAGAATTTTTGGGCTATTGTTTTGACAGAGATATTGAGAATTTTTACTATCGAACGGGAAGACTGCAAGAAAGAGACTTTGGGAAAAGAAAATGAAAAGTCAAGCTTAAAAGTTCATACTAAAGAGACTAATAATAATACTTACTGGATTAGACAGATAAATAACTGGATCAGACAAGCTGCTATACTGAAATTGACAAAGAGACTGTCCAAGAGTGAAGGGATTTTTTGGAAAAAAGAAATGTAGGAGGGATTTTTGAAGTTTTTGGGGGGATTTTGAAATTTGTTTTTTTTTATTTTTTGTTAAATAGAAAATATGAATAACTCATATAACCAAAACAGTAGGATTAGTTATTGTAAAGTGTTTAGTATTGGATTGACGGTAGTGTATATGTTAATATGTTTCTTGTTGTTTGTAGGAGTGTCTGTCTATGAGATGGATGGAGCCAACCAGACTAAGAAAATTGATAGTTCTTTAGATCTGACTGATAAGTCACTAACGAAAGATAAATTTAGAATAGATGTCAAATACATGAAGAGAAAGAGCTTTCTTCTAATGTTTTCTATTGCTTATTGCATTAGTATGTTGAGGTGATGGACACGAAAGATTGTTATACATGTACACAGATTCTGACTTCAGTGGAAGGAGGAACTACCTATCATAGCCTGCCCGTGACTTATGCTATAAATTGCAGTCTTTTGCTAACGCGTTTCTATAATCAAGAATATATTCAGTATTTTTATTCAAACTATGACATGGTATTTTCATTTGTACCTGTCATAGGTTATTTGAATAAAATAGCCAAAGAAAATAACATTGTAATTATGAGAGAATTCTTTGAGCCTACATTAACTTTTGGTATAGCTTTTGCTCATAGGAACAATTTGACCTGTTTTCTAACACCAGTAGAAAAGAAATTCTTAGATAACACAGAAGATAGAAGACGAGAAAAAAAGGCAAAGATAGATAAGGGAATTATAAGTAGAAAGCCTGGAATAGATTATGCTTATTCTGACATTACTAAACAAGGAAAATTAATGATAGATGCTGAGCATGTACGAAAACGCTGTATATATAGACCTTGGAGTAAGAGTCATAGAGTGTCTGTTGGAAAGAGTGAATGTGGAAATGTTTTTATGTTTAGGAGTAAGTGGGATTTTATGATGAATGGACCGGACCCCCCAGTACCTGGGATTTATTACATTTGTGGAAGAAATGCATATTATCGTCTTCCTAGAGGATGGTATGGAACATGTTATTTGGGAAATCTATCAGTTGGAAGACTTGAGTAAGATTCCTGAAACAATGAAATTTCAAATGAGACACAAGCGAGAATCAATTTCTAGCATTGTGGGAGACATTTTGGGGCTATAATTCCTTCAGTGGGAGTAGTCTTGAATTCAATGAAAATACAGAAGTTGTCTACAATAGTAGATAAAACGTTGACAAGATATTCTGAAGCTATCATTCTTCTAGATACAGAATTGGCTGCTACACGAGCTATGGCACTTCAGAATCGCCTTTCGTTAGACATTCTTTTGGCGAAAGAGGGTGGAGTTTGTAAATTACTTGGGTCAAATCATTGTTGTTCTTTCATACCTGATAAGTCAGGTTAAGTTAAAGAGATGATTAAAAATGTAACAAACATTAATAGTGAAGATTTAAAAGAACTAACAGAAACTACGGTTTGGGAGAAAGCTGGCAAAGGGATTAAAACTGTGGGAAATTGGTTTAGTAACGTGGGGAGAAATATTATTTTGACAATAGCAAAAGGGGTGTCAATAATTGTATTTTGTTTAATTGGCATTTGGGGATCATATGAAATGATAAAATGTTTTAAGAGAAAGAAATTGGAAAATAATAGAAGACATTTTGAAATTCAAATGAATAAATTCTACAGAGAAAATAAAAGAAGAAAGAGAAATAATGCAAAAATAAAAGAGTCAACATTTTGAAACTGATGATAATAAATTAATTTATTGTAGATTGATGTGATGACATAAATAGACATCAGAGGAGGGATTGTGAGAGTGTGAATTCTCTAATATGTTTATTAATGATTTTGTATAACTAAATTGTGTAATGAATTAACACGAGTAACTTTTGAATATGATTTTTAATGTTAGTTTTCTGTTCCTCACTGAGCAAACTCTAACTAAATGTTGTGGTTATTTTCCATAATTCAAAGCTTACATAATAGTGTTTTTGAAGTTCAAATAGATGTGTCTACAGCTACCCCTAGTGGGTTGCTGCATCATGTTTTACAAGGTCATTGTTTTAACCAAGCATTGCATAAGTTGAATGTCCTATTGTTTGAGAATGTTACTAATACTTGATCTTTCCTCGAGGATGGAAGAAAAATGAATACTGTAAAAGTTTCTTCCTGAGATGAAGCGCTCAATAGGCGATGAAACAATGGAGTTACAGACGAATCGTAAGAAGAGAAGTTTCTTTTGAAGAAAATGTTTTAGTTAATGTAGAATTGTTGTATTTTCGGTCATCAATTTAGTTGTTGATTGGCTGAAGCGTAACCACCCCATGGATTGACCAGTCATAAGCTTATTAGACTTTAGTATAATAACTGTTTAGGATTCCTCGTAGAGGGGAGATGATTATTGAGAAGAATAGGGTAGATTAAGGAGAATTGAAGAGAATTCAGGAGAAGAGAGGAGAGTGGAGGTTCGAGTCGTATTAGCTGAGTGGGTTTAGCTGTTGTTAGGCCCAGTTCTTCTGATGACATAACTGATGGTGTCCCCTGGCAGAAGCAAGCTGTTAGCTGTTTATTATTGGTAACGTATGTCATTGTAATGTATAATGTGTCTCTTTTGCTTTTCAGGTACCAACTCCAATTATTGATTAAATCGCTGCACATTAATATTTTTATTAACTGAGTTAAAGAGTTTTTATAAATTTGTGTTACTAAATTCTTTTCACATGAAGCCCAACATGTTGATGCTAATTTGCAGTAAGTGAGGGAATTAATTTGAAATGCTCATGACTTATTTTGACATTTTTTGAATGCTGTACTAATGTATTCTTTGCCACTATTACCAATTCTGGTGTTGTTAATAAGTGTGATTCTTTTGGAGATAATTTGTTTGGTTGTCTTAATTAAGTTGTGATATATAAGACGTTCTAACCAATCGTTATTGATCTTATACGCTTACCATTTGTGTTTGAGAGTTATCTTTGTGACCTTAGCATTGTTAATCTAGGGAAATAAATTATATAATTCATTAATAAATCTGTGTGGTTATTGAGTGAGGTTTAATAGCATGGATTATGTTGATTTTTGTTGATACTCATATTACTCATTGATGACATCCCCTCAAACCTATGTCGCTTCAATCCATCGTTCTCTAGTGCAGAATCCACTATTCAGTGCAAATAATAGCTAGGATTCCGTGGCGCTGCAGCAGTTGAAACACCGATTTTACAGCTTAGGAGCTGGA
Organism: Pleurodeles waltl; assembly: GCF_031143425.1. NCBI lineage: Eukaryota > Metazoa > Chordata > Amphibia > Caudata > Salamandridae > Pleurodeles > Pleurodeles waltl. The sequence goes on from NC_090437.1 coordinate 1,209,872,443, forward strand.
TCAATTCTGGGACACCTGGGGCTCCAATGGTTAAACACTATACAACTGTGGGACATTCAGGGAACCAAATTAATTGGCAAGTGATTGAAATGGTACCCCCGGATCCAAGAGGGGGAGACAGCAATGTGAAACTGCTGACATTGGAGTGTCTCTGGATACAGAAGGTGGTCTCCATTGAAAATGGCCTCAACAACCAGGAGGAGTGGTGTCAACTCGTCTCAGAACTTGAAAATTTGAAGGAATTTTTGAGGATTTATGGTGTCCTCATTAATAATAGTTAGTCATCACTGGGACTGGATATTTTGATTTATGTTGATTCAGGTTTTGAACAAATATTACCACTATATGTGCCCCACTGCTTCTCTGTTTCCTCTTTTCTCCTTCCTCAGCTTGCTTACCTCATTTTTTTCTTGTCCATGGTTGTCTTTCCCTCTTTGAGTCATCTACATGAGTTTTGGAAGGCACCTCAGTCACCACAATATGCACTGGGAGCGAGGCTACCCCTATCCTGTAGGAGCATAGCATTGGGTTTCCCTCATTGTCCTAGGTTGGAGTTTGTTACCTTCTTTTCCCCTTGTTTGTGTGTTTGTGGTACCACCTGGTTCCATGACTAGGAAGTGGACCTTGGATGGTGGTTCCTTATATTTGTTAAGGGCACGTTTCTCTTTTGTGGCATTCTTTTATTTTGTCTGTGGTTTTAATACTTTGGTCTAGTTCCGATTCTACTTCCAGGTTGAGGTTCCCATACCTGGAAGTTGTCCTAATTAAGACTGATGCAAGCGCAGACTGTCCCGGTCTTCTGGCTTTGGTGTTGCACACAGATGAGGCCTGCGAGGAGACGGCTTTCCCTGCTTATTGGACGCTATACTTATGCATCTTTCTGTACACATCATCAGTATTTGACAGGATTACACTGATGAGGTCTGCAGGATGAACGCTTGCTCCCTGTTAATCTACCTACAGAAACACGGATGCAATATGAATGCATTTTTCTGTCCATTATTGAAGAATTTCTGTATACCATTGGGCTTTCCCTTCTTCCCACGTGCCACAATGTTTTTTGTCCCTTGCTTTGCCAGGTTTAGTCATCTGGAGGTAAGAAGACATGTTGACTTTGTTGTCTTGTTTGGTCTTTGGTGTTGTGTTGTTTTCTGCAGTTGGTCCAGTATAATGTATGCCCCAATTCTCATGGTTATTTTTTTACAGCCTGAGGTCCCTATTAACAAGCAGTAGGTCAGTGCCAACTTCCTTGTAGGCTGGCCTTCCCTGTGCTGAAGGTAGGACACATGCACCTGCATTGAGTTTCCCTTTCACACTCCCTTTTTGGTCCACAGGGGGATATGAGCCCTTGGGCATTTTGAGAGCACTATCATTGGTTCATGTGGTTTTTTTTGTCTTTGTTGCACAGTTGGCGCTGACCTTGACCACGTGATGACTTCTGTCTTTTTGATACATTCCCCTCTATTCCTTACTTTTTCCCTTTTGTTGGGCTCTATTCCCTTCATTTAATGAGTTTGGTCTATATTTCTTGTTGTCCCTTACAGAAATTATTAAGATTGGAATTCCTCTCAAGGAAGTTGATCTTGATTGTTTCTGGTTGGGTAAGAACTGCCCTTCCTGCTTTTCACCACTGACTGATTAGAATGCTTGGGTGTGATCAGCAATACAGTGTTTCATGTTTTCTTATTATTGGTGTCTACCAACCTCTTTCCTTTAAATGACCCCAGTAGATTCATCCAAGCAGGGGGTCGAAACATCGACTTGTTCATTTTGCCTATCCTCTATATACATTGCAGGATACGTGTCTCTTGATTATAGCGTTGCTGGGCTTGAATCCCAGGGTCTATTAATCCAAGTGGGTGTGGGTATCTGGTGCATTGCGAACTTTTGTTTACTTTGTATATTTTGTATATATTGTACATAACTGTGTTGCGTCACAATTCACCAAACATCACTTGTTCACTGCGCCATTACTTGCAGCACCTTTTTGCAATTTTTAAAATTTGCAATATATAGTGATTTTGCAATGAGTCATATCATTCTTTACTGAAAGGTGTATGTTGACCGAGGTATCATGTCAATTTTGCATCCTAGCTTCTTTTTTAGGAATATAGCTTTTGGTTTTTCCCAGTAGAACATTTTGTTTGAATGATACCTGAAAAGATTGTATTATGTGTTTCCAGCTGTTAAAGTTGTTGACCTCGCCTTGTTCAATCCTACCCCCTACCAAGCCCTCTCTCCCCTCATCTCTTTGCTAGGTGTTATTCGACATACTCATGTAAAATGTTTGGTTCTCTGTAAAGTGCCTTAATACCTCTTTGGTGTCAAGGTGCTATATAAAACATCGAAAAATAAATAAACTAAAACAATGAAATCAAATTGTCCCGGTCTGAACAGACATTTTGAATTATGTACACTTAGCACATTGTTAAAAACGGAATTGGATGATCTGTTCACATCTAACAAGGAGCACCTGACATCTATAACATCTGTATAAAAAAAAGTATGCACATATGCTTCGAACACATGTTTCTTTAATTATAAAGGAATAAAAGTGCGTAAGCCACAAATAAGAAAGTAAGCTGGGACTTTTCCTCAGTCAATTTTAGAGCACCCAACTTGCACCATGTCAGGTATGCGTAGTTTATACAGTTATTTTTCCCTTGCAATCTAGTACCTCTACATTATCTATTTTTTATTATAACCATAGAACTAAAGTTACTGGAATCCGAAGAAAAGACAAGTTGTTTTCCCTGTTTAGATCCTCGAGTTAAGGTATCACTGAAACCGACAATCATAACACATATAAAAGACCTGTGATACTACTATGCTTGAAACTTGCCTTTTTGAAGCACTTGCTCACACTGCAGATGTTGGTATTTCTAGACTATAAAACTGCAGAAGAGGGGGTCATTTTTTTGCATTAATTGGACATTAGAACTTTGTCTTGCTTGCGATATGTGTCATTCATTGTGTCACACGAAAGACATTGAAATGTCATGTCTAAGCAAACGGAGACTATGAGATTGTCACACAAAAGCAGATGGCAAACGTGACAGCTCTTTCAGATACTGAAATAGCATATCAAATGAGCTGCAACCAAAACAAACCATAACCAAAACTGAATTTATATAGTAATGTTATTCACCCAGTAGGGTATCCTGGAGCTTGCAGGTCCCAGAAGGCTTATTCGAACAGCCAGTTCTTGAGTGCTCTTCGGAAATCCGGGATGGAGGTGATAGTCCGGAGCCAAGTGGGGAGACTGTTCTAGGTCTTTGCTGCGATGTTAGAGAAGGAGCGTTCTCTACTTCTGCTTTGGAAGATGCGAGGATTGTGAGCAAGCGAAAGGGAGGGGGATAGTCATTTTCTTGATGGCTGGTGGAAGTTCAGGGGATGCTTCTTGATTGTATAGAGCTTTGTGCGCTTGAATCAGCATCTTGAATTAGCATCTCTTATGTTCAGAGAGCCACTAGAGTTGCCTGAGGTAGGGACGTGAAAGAGTCTGGCTCTGGTGTTCTGTATGCTTTTATGTCTGTGTAGGAGGTGTGCAGTGATTTCTACTTTGCTGTAGTGCAGTTGACTGGTGATGAGGGCCTCTGCTATGGTGCATCTGGTGTGCGGGGGATAGCTACTTGAAGATCTTATGTAGCTTGCGCTGGGTGATGGAGTAGGAGGAGGAGATGGCATTGATCTGTGAATTCATGGTGAGCATGTGATGGTCCGAGGTTTCTGGCATGGTCTATAGGTATGAGCGCGGGTCGCAGATCTGAGGGCCACCCGGTGTCGCTCCATGGGATGTTGTTGTTTCTGAAGATTAGTATCAGCATATGGAAGTTGGGCATCTTCTGCTTAGGATATTATGATCAGGCCGGGATATCCGATGATGTTGGCCAGTGGGGGAATAAAGGCATTGAAGAGCATGTGGCTGAGGGATGAGCCCTGCAGGCCATCACAGATGACATCCTTGAGTACGGAGGTGAAGAGTAGTAGGCGGACCCTTTGAGTTTTTCCAGTGAGGAAGGAGGCAATCCATATGAGTGCATCCTCTTGGATGCAGATGTGGTGGGGTCTCTTGATCAGCGTATGGTGTGATATGGTGTCAAAGGCCCCTGTGAGATAGAAGAGTATTTGAACTGCTGTTTCTCGAGAAGGGTTCAGATGTCATTGGTGGCTGCAATATGGGTGGTCTCAGTGCTGTGATTGCTGCAGAAGCTGGATTAGGAGGCTTCAAAAAGCTGGTCCTGCTTGATGTGTCTAGTGAGTTGCCTGTTGATAGCTTATTCCAGCACTTTGGCCCGAAATGGAAGCAAGGAGATTGGCTGATAGTTTATGAGTTTGCTGGGGTCGGAGGAGGGTTTCTTTGAGAAGTGGTCTGACTTTTGCCTGTTTCCATGCTTTAGGAAATGTTGTGGTGGTGATTGAGGTGTTGAGCAGAAAAGTGAGTTCCTAGCCGAACCTTTGCTTTCCGAGGTTGAAGTTGTGGTGCGGACATGGATCTGTCGAGCTCCCAAGTGGATGGACTTCATGATGGAGGTGGTGTTTTGGATGGAGAGGTGATTCCTGGTGGTTAGTCTTTGGCTCATGTCAGTTGTGATGGGGTGAGTCAGTCAAGGAAGCCCGTGGGTGGGGGCTGTGGTTTGAAGGTTTTGAATATGGTTGCTATCTTGTTATGGAAGAGGTAGGTGAGGTTATCGCACAGCTCTTGTGAGGGTGTTCTGTTATTGTTAGCGGCTGGGTTGGAGAACTCCTTAATGATGTTAAAAAGCACTTTGCTGTTGTTAGTGCTGGTTTTGATGCATGCTGTTAGGTCTGTCATCTTTGTTGCCCCCAGCAGGTGGTTGTAGAGGTTGAGGAAAGTTTAGAAGGCTGCTCTGTCTGAGGTGTCCTTGCTGGCACACCATCTCCTCTCTAGCTATTTGCTGTCATGCTTCACTGTTCTGAGTTCTTGGGTGTACCAGCTGGCCATTTCGGCAGATCTTCTCTGCTTTTTGCTCTTGATGGGACAATGCTGTTGGCGCAGGTGTTGAAGTTATTTAGGGCCAGATGTAGCAATGTCAGAATTTGCGATTCTGAAATTGCGAGTCGGTGCGACTCGCAATTTCCGAATCGCAAATCCTGATGCAGAACGGTGTCTCAGACACCGTCTGCGAATCGCTATGGGGTCGCAAAGACCCACCTCATCAATATTAATGAGGTGGGTCGCATTTTGCGATCCCATAGCGATTCCCTTCACTCACAGGGATGGTGGCCTGCTGAAGACAGCAGACCTCCATGTCTGTGACTGCTTTTTAAATAAAGCAGTTTTTTTATTTATTTTGCAGCCCGTTTTCCTTAAAGGAAAACGAGTTGCAAAATAAATTAAATAACGAAACCATTTGGTTTCGTTTTTTCAGAGCAGGCAATGGTCCATTGGACCACTGCCTGCTCCGAAAAAACCTTTTTGGCAACATTCACAAGAGGGAAGGGGTCCCATGGAGACCCCTTCCATTTTGCGAATGGGTTACCACCAGTGTGACACTGGTGGTAACTGCGAATTGCTTTGCGACTGCATTCGCGGTCACAAAGCAATTTAGCATTGCAATGCGAGTCGCAAATAGGAAGGGGACACCCCTTCCTATTTGCGAGTCGCATTCACAATTTGCGAGTCGGTACCGACTCGCAAATTGTGAATGTGCATCGCGATGAGCATTTTGCATGGCGCAAACTGCGATTTTCGCAGTTTGCACCATGCAAAATGCTTGCTACATCTGGCCCTAAGTCCCTTATCAGGTTGGTGGCAGCAGTTGGGTTGGAGGTGCTGAGGGCGTCCATCAGCCGGTCTTTGAAATTTTACCCCAATTGCAGTGGGGTGCTCTAGCTATCTTGAGTGGGTGCTGGAGATGCTGAAGTGGATGATGGAGTGATTGGTCCATGTGGACTCTGTGACATGGCTGTATTTGACGCATTTGCTGGAGGTGAAAATGGGGTCCATTGTGTGTCCTGCAGTGTGTATGGGGTCATGGACGATATGGATCAGTCCAAGGCCACTCATGCTGTTGAGGAGGAGGGCAGTGTTTGGGACATTGTGGTCGTTGATGTGGAAATTGAGGTTGCTGAGGAAGATATACGGACATATTTAGAAGAAAGTGGTGCATCAGTCTCAATGTGCAACTTTTCTTGCATCACCCCTTCCCAACCTAACAACACCATGGTTGTGTTGTATTTACCACATAGGACAATAACGTCAACATTTTGGACACTATTGTGACTCTAGGGGCTTGTAAATCTGCCCTTAGTCCTTGGAGTCCAGGGCTAGGGGCACAATGATGTCTGGAGTTGCAGAAACTGGTGTGAGGGCCTGGGAGTCAGTATGCAAGGGTACCTCTGATGGTTTCTTGCTATTCCTTGTGGAGTTTGAATTTGAAGTGTGCAATGGGGTGGTGGCATTGTTGGTGGTGGTGGTGCACTGTATGGCTTCTTTGTTGATGATGGCTATTCCTCTTCCTGGTATGTTGGTGTTGCCACAGTGAGTGATTTTTTTATCCATTGGGGATTGCTGTGCCAATCTCGGGGGCAGAAGCTGGGTTGAGTAAGGTCTCTGGCCAGCAAGCACAAAGCTGATTGCTAATTGCTTACATTTTTTAGGTTATTTTCCTACTAGGTCCTGGAAGACAGTTGGAGAATAGACAGTCTTCCTCATGGACATGAACAGAAAGTAAAGTACAATAAATCAGTTTGAGGAAACAAGTCAAATGTTTGCCAATTATAAATCCCGTGGCACACAGTGGTGCTGTGACCACTCCTGTCCCTAGATCTAGGTCGGAAATTCAGCAGAGGGGAAAAGGGAAAACACCTCTCCTTGCTTCGTCTCAGGGCACGGGCAGCACCGAGTGGGAAATACAATTCCTTCCAGTCTGATGTCCCATCCATAGTGTGTGGGAAATCCTGATTCAGGGAAATGAGGCAAGAAAGAGAAACTGGGCGCTGGGCAAAATTACAATGTGCAAACATTCAATGACTTTGCCCAACTAGGTCCTACAGTTTTACTTACCATCCTCTCTCCCTTTCATATCTATATTTACTCACATACGCGTACACACTTACACAAACCCCTCATACTTTCTGGATACAGAATCATAAAAAAACCTCTTATTAGACTCTGCTGGTAATAACAATACCTTGCTGCCCCCTGTAAGATGGACCCTGCAGTAGCACCTGCCAACTTGAAGTAGCTCTTCACACATATGCAATCATGTTAAAATACTCATTCCAGTCCCACTCCCAATTGAAGAAAAGTGTGTCAACTATAACATATGAAACTAATTCTAGATGCACCAGTGCTATGTGGCAGCAAGAAAATGAATTAAACAACCAACAGTTAATGGACAGCATCAGGTAAAGTCACAATAAATAAAACTGTGGCAACAACATAAGCCCCTTGACCTAACCAGGATACCTGCTACGAAAACCAAGACAACCAGCAGTATCTACCAGTGAGACATCAAACCGCATTTGTTTGTGCTACATGCAGGCATAATTTCTGTTGGGTGAAGGGCACAAAGCAAACACAACAGATATAGATATAATAAAAAAATAAACTTACCTCACCTGCCACCCCACTCTTCTGTTTCCACTTGCAGGCACAGGCTCCTAGCTTGGCAGCATGAGAGCAACATTAGGATTGGCCTGAGCACCATGGTTTGGCGCTTCCAGGCAAACTGGGAGCCTGTGCCTGCTCACTCCAATCTGGCAACACAGTGCCAGGTTAGAGAGAGCACAATGCTCATGTGTGTTTGGCTGTCCTGAGGCAGTCGGTCAAACACACATGCACACTGAGAGGAGTGCACACCACTTACCCTCCATCCCTGTCATCACCCATGGCTCCGCCCCTTGAAAAATAAAAACGATAATAAAAACTGTTTATTATTGTTTTTATTTTTCAATTTGCAGCTGCTGCTGCTGGTGGGAGGAGCTGCCGCTGGCCACATGTTTTGCCACATGTTCATACTAATGTGTGGCATTACCATATATGTAACCAGCAATAACAGCTTATGTACCTGTGAGTTAAAACTGATTTCTAACAGAGATGAAAGAGCAAACCGAGGCCCTGATTTATACTTTTTGACACAAACCTGCATTAGCGCAGGTTTGCGTCAAAAAGTTTACCGCTGGCTAGCGCTATTCCTGGATGCCAGACGGGTGTCACATTTAAGGAATGATGCTAGCCAGCGGAAAGGTCCGATTAACGTCAAAATAAATGATGCTAACCGGATGGGGGAGGCGTAGGGGAAACAAGAGTTTGTGCCGATCGGCACCTGCACCAGTGCCCATCCGAATGTAGGACCCCCATGGAGCTGGGGGAGCTGTTCAGGTGCGTTGAGGAAGCATCCAGACTGCTGTCGGAACGGCCGGCCCATGTGAGGGGACGGGAGGTGCGGCCTGCCCCTAAGGCGCTACGCAGCCCGGACTGGTGGCGATTGGACCTGCGCAGCGGTGCCTCCAGACCTGAGGGAGGCAGTAGAGTCGGCGGAAGCAGGGAGTACGCTCAACGCTGCGGATACCGCCGAGTCCAAGCTGGGTGACGAGGTACAGGGGTCGCCTGGTTGAAAGTAAGCAACTGCCTCGCTCGGCCGCACAGAATCTGCTGGACGTTGCTGCGGCCCTGCGGTGGCTTGGCGCGCGGGGCCTGCGATAGTTGGGCTCCCACGGTCCTAAGAGGGACTGGCTAGAGACTTCGCTGCAAAACGCACTTGACCGGATAGGGATCCTGGAGCACCGTGTAGAAGATGCAGAGGGCCACACCAGATGAAACAACATCAGAGTCATAGGCCTACCGGAAGGCGCGGAGGACCCAGGCGCAGTTGCCTTCGCTGAATCCTGGCTTCGGGAGCTGATGCCGGAAGGCTCGTTGATGCCCTTCTTTTCAATTGAACGAGCCCACTGGGTTCCTACCAGGGACTGTCTGCTGGGCGCTGGACCGTGCCCTTTCCTTCTCCGGCTCTTACATTATGCAGAGAGAGATATTATACTGCGAGCAGTAAGAACACTCCCCGCAATCCGAGTGCACAACAATCCGGGTATGATATTTCCGGACTACAACATTGCTGTACAAAGAGAGCGTGCATCCTTCTTGCCAGTTAAGCGCAATCTCCGCGCTCTCAATCTGTCGTATTTCCCTCTCTTCCCGGCCAAGCTGCGCGTAGTAGCTGATGATAAAACGCATTTCTTTAGCACACCAGAGGCAGCTTGAGACTGGCTGCAGTCTTCAGAACTGGTTAGTCAACGAGACCTCAACATAGCCAAGCCAGCTGCCCAGGACCTACAACCCCGTAAATGGAGACATCATAAAAGGCGGGTGGCTGCCTTGGGAGAGGTGCGACACGCTCCAGACCTGGAACAAATTATACAAGAACGCCGATGTGCACTACAAACTGCGGCAGCCATCAGTATCCTTTCAGCTGCCTTGGATGGAGAAGTGGACCTCACTAACTCTAACGGAGATGAAGACGTCCTCTGAACTTGGGTCATCTCACCGTCTAACGGTGACACCTCAGACAGCAGACGAATTACTCTGACTCTACCCAATTGTCATGCAATTCACTGTTAAGCAGTCAGTGGTAAAGTTAAATGTTAAATTCACTACTCGAATAGTCGTGCACTGATGCACCACATATCTCAATCTTGCTTGTGACCACGCGTATGGTCTGCTGCTGCTGACCCTGCTGTTATGGATGGCGGGCCGCGGGCCACTGGGTGTCGCGCTGCCATATGTCCCCTACAATGCATACTACATTTTGCCTCTGTTGACTCCCCCAGCATTTGCTGGTCTAGGGGTTGCGCCCTGGCTCTTACTGCATATAACCCACCTCGCCTACCCCACTCTCCCACTAGAGGGGTCCTTTTCCTTGTATTGGTTACGCTAAATAGGCATGTTGCTTAGTTTGGGCAGACACCATTTGTCCCTCTGCTCTAATGGCATTCACTTACGTTACTATTGGGCCTGTTACTGGTCCTAAGTTGTTTGTTTTTTTCTTTGTCAGGAGCCTGCGTTCGCCCTGCCTGCTGCCCTACTGGGGCCGAGCTGCTAGTCCGGTGGTACTCCCTGTCTCTGGGATGGGGGCTCTGGGGCACTGTCTACCTACTGCTCTACCATGAACCCTTTCAATCTCCTCACATGGACTATGCGAGGCATACATACGCCAGCACGCAGATATGCCATATATTCATATCTTAAAAGGCATTTAATTCATATAGCGTTCCTGCAGGAGACCCACCTCGCGCAACCTGAGGTGGCTGGATTGCAACGGTGCTGGCGCGTACAGCTTTATGCAACAGGTTTCTCCTCTTATGCCACGTGGACACTTATTTGGATTAAACCAGGCACCCCCTTTGTAGCTGAAGATCATATTGTGGTTGCACAAGGGTGATATGTACTGGTGCACAGACGCCTTGCGGGCTGTGCAGTGATGCTGGGGTCTATATATGCTCCGAACACAGATCAAGCCTCTTTCCTACACGTTATCCAACCTCCTTTCTCACTGGAGTGATCTCCCCTGGTTATTAGGGGACGACTTTAATTGCGTCCTAGATGCATCTCACCCTAGTATCCCCACTTGGCGACTCCGCCCGGAGCTCTTCGAGGATGCAGCTTTTAGGGCATCGCTGGACAAGGCAATTCCTGAATACTTTGAACATAATATGGGCACGGCATCCTCCGGACTAGTTGAATGGGAAGCATTTAAGGTCTTCATCAGAGGCCATTGTATTGGCACACAATGGAACTTGCAGAGGTCTATTGAGAGCGACTTGACCAAAGTGGAGAGGTCCCTGATGAGATATGAGCGTTGAAATTCCCACCCCGCATCAGACTTGCAACAGCTAGCAAATGCCAAAGCAGAACGCATTTCCTTAATAGAGAGATTGAGCTGTTTAAACTATGCAGCTCACTCGGCTCGCACACATGCCATGGCCGACCGCTCTGGCAAATTGCTGGCCTGGCTTATTCGCCAAGACCAAGACCAAGACCGAGGTCCTATTATGGAACTCTGTTCAGCAATGGGGAATATCCTCCACACTCCTCAGGAGATTCACTCTGAATTTACTAAGCATTATCAGTCGCTTTACCGTTCCACGGTGACAACAGATCTGGAGGAAAGAGCTGACTTTTTCTCATTACTTACCTTACCCCCAATTGACAGATAACCAGCGAGAAGAGCTGGAGGCGCCCCTAACATTGGCTGAAGTGTATGATAGTATACGAGCCTTATCAGCAGGCAAAACCCCAGGCCCGGACGGTCTCCCGACTGACTTTTACAAGACCTTCTATGCAACACTTGTGCCTCGTCTTCTCTGTCTTTCTGAGCAAGCACTGCAGGATGCATCCCTACCAGTTTCGCAGCATGAGGTGCTACTGGTGTCGCTCCCTGAGCCGAGCAAGGACCCATCCAAGCTGGGCTCCTACAAGCCACTAGCGATGCTGAATACTGACTACAACATCCTGGCCAAGGTTCTGGCAATGCGTTTGGCACCTCTGGTCCCACAACTAGTGCACTCGGACCAGAACGGCTTTGTGCCAGCACAGGACACTTTGCACAATATCAGACGCCTATTCAGAGTCAGGAAATATTCAACGCGGGATTGGCCTCGTGCAGGATGTCTAGTGCTCGACCTGGAGAAGGCCTTTGATTCCTTGGAATGGTCTTATCTGTTCAAGTCGCTGCACCGATTTGGTATCGGCCCACAGTTCCTACGCATGGTCCGGCTGCTGTATACCCAGCCTCGGTCCAGGGTTAAAGTTGGCACAATTGTATCTGATCCAATAGAGGTGGGCAGAGGTACTATACAGGGCTGCCCCCTCTCTCCATTACTGTTTTCTCTGGCAATGGAGCCTCTGGCTGTGGAGTTCCGCAGGGCCGGAGGGGCATGGGGCATCCCATTGGGTGACGGCCTACACACTTAGGGCCAGATGTAGCAAAGACATTGCGACTCGCAAACGGCGAAAATCGCCGTTTGCGAGTCGCAAATGCATCTTTGCTATGTTGAAATGCATTTTGCGAGTCGGAACCGACTCGCAAAATGCATTTCCGAGTCGCAAATAAGAAGGGATGTTCCCTTCCTATTTGCGAGTCGCAATGGTATGCATTTTCATTTGCGACCGCGATTGCGGTCGCAAATGAAAGCGCAGTTACCATCCACTTGAAGTGGATGGTAAACCAGGCGCAAACGGGAAGGGGTCCCCATGGGACCCCTTCCCCTTTGAGTCTGGCACAAAAAATAATTTTTCAGAGCAGGCAGTGGTCCAATGGACCACTACCTGCCCTGAAAAATACCGAAACAAAAGGTTTCGTTTTTTTTTTCAAAGTGCAGCTCGTTTTCCTTTAAGGAAAACGGGTTGCACTTTGAAAAAAAAAACTGCTTTATTTAAAAGCAGTCACGGACATGGTGGTCTGCTGTTCCCAGCAGGCCACCATCCCCGTGAGTGCCCTGAATCGCTATGGGGTCGCAAATTGCGACCCACCTCATTAATATTAATGAGGTGGGTCTTTGCGACCCCATACTGACTCGCAGAAGGTGTCTGAGACACCTTTCTGCATTCCAAATTGCGAGTTGCAATTTGCGAGTCGCTAGGACTCGCAAATTGCAAGTCGCAATTTGGAAGTTTGCTACATCTGGCCCTATATCTTTATATGCAGATGATCTTCTTTTGTATTCTAGAGACATTGGTAACGTCCCTCCCGACATTGCAGTCATCCTTCACCATTTCGCCACACTCTCCAGTCCGCGTGTTAATTGGGCGAAATCGTGCCTCTTCCTCTTTGATCCAGGACTGCCAGATCCAGGACTGCGACTTTCTGGAACTTATGTCCCCTGGCAACCCAGGACATTCCGCTAGCTGGGCATACAAGTATTTCACAAGGAGAGGGACCTTCACGATGGCAATCTTCGCAGAGCAGTGTCATCTATCCGATCTCAGATGACCTTCTGGCAAACACTGCCGCTTTGGGTAGCCGGCAGGATCGCCCTCCTGAAAATGGTGGTGCGTCCTCTCCAATTTGCCCTACTATGTTCCCGCCTGCTTCTTCTGTGAATTGGAACCTAGAATGCAGGAATTTATCTGGAAAAAAAGTTGTTGCAGAGTGGCGTTAAAAAAACTCTACTTACCCCTGACCCAAGGTGGCCTCTTGGTGCCAAATATGGAGCGTTATTACTTGGCCTCTCAGCTTCACTGGGTGGCGCATTGGCTGGCAGGCCTTCAGCTTGCCGACACTGCAACCAATTCCCCACCCTGGACACTGACTCGGATTCTGCACCTCTTCCACCCCCTGGCAACGTTGCGGTCCCCTGCAGAACTATTACTGAATGTGGCTCACTGTTGTTACCATAGGTCTCTGCGCCTCACAGGCCACACCATTCCCTATGCAACAGCTTTGGCCTTGCTGGGTATGCAGCGTGGCACACAGCTCACAACTGCCGCTGAACTGGGGCCTTGGCACGCAGCTGATCTGCACTCTCTGGGTGATCTTTATAGCGAGAGTGGGCTAATTCCATTCAGTGAGCTCTCGGCGGAGATGGGTCTGCCACCGGGGCAGTTTATGCTGTACAATTTATTGGTGATGACGCTATCGCGCAGATGGGGAGATATGTCATCTGAACCCCCCCACACACTTACTAGTGCAATACATACAAGATATGGGGCAAGGTAGACACTTGATATGGTGGTTCACTGATGCGCTTAGAACACATACGCTAAATACCCACACTGCTTTCAGTGCCAACGGGGAGGGTGATCTGGCGGAACCTTTCACTGAAGCCGCATGGTCAATGGCACTATCCAGCCATACTAATGTCCCCCGCAATTCTAGATTCCGCCTTATTCAATTTTATATTCTTCACAGAGCTTATCCCACGCCAGCCTGCATTAACAAATACTTTAATCGTGTGGACGCCGCTTGCCCTCGCTGCAACTTAATAGGGGAAGATTTCCTTCACATGCTCTGGTCTTGTCCTTCCTTAAACATTTACTGGCATGGAGTCACATCATCCCTATCAAAATACACATCACGTCCGTTGCTGTTGGGTTGGGGCTCCTGGGTCTCCTCCCGAGGACCAAAAAGTGAAAAGCATCCACAAGATTCCTGGACTTGGGACTTCTGACAGCCAAGCGACTCATCACTAAATGGTGGAAAGCCACTTAGCCCCTTTCAGTGCTAGCCTGGAAACACTACTTTCTGATATGGGCGTAGGCAGAGGGGGTTGCACTGCGACGCGAAGATGCTATAGGCATGCGTAAATATCCCCTGTGTGCTAGCTGGGATGAGATGTTGACCCATTTGCATAGAGCGGGGCATGGCATAGACGCTGACGATGCAGTTCCACATGATACTGAGCTAGTGCTGGCTTAGTCAATTTATATGCTACAATTGCTACCTGGTCAATTAATGGCATATTGTCTCACATAGGCTCCTAGCGTTTCAGCTAAATTGACATTAGCCCATTTATCTATCGTGTCTTGGACACAGGTGATAATATAGTAACGCAGTCACAATGGGAGGCCTCTGGGCGGTGGAGTTGGGGGACGACGGGAATGGGCTCTAAGTTTAGTTCTTTGTTTCTCTTGTTTTATATTATTCTTTTCTTATCGTTGCTGAATCCACAAGTTTCTGAAAAGTCCTGAATATAGAGTTTTGTGGTGTGTGCGTGCTAACCTTGTGCAAGCACAGTGGGACATGATGTGAAGCAATATAATTGAATATATCACGCTTTTATTTTTGTCTTGACCTTATGACCCTTCAACAATGTCCCCAACATCTGTTCTCTAGAGATCTGAATGCATTTATGGATTTCTCCAAATGTGTTTTTTCTTATCTGAAAAAATGCATCTCAGCTTGGCTGTTGTCAGAATCAGCCCCTCTTTTGCAGCATCATTAAACCATTACCCGAGATATGCATCTTATTTGAGCAATCGGAATGGCCACATACAAGATGGCGGACCATTCGTTAATATAGGATCGGCAGATGCTCCACGGGGAACGTGGAGCTAGAACCAAGGCTGCATGCAGTCAGTAGACCACAAAACACAGAAAAACCAACCTAATGGTGTAAAAACACACTAATTACAAATGGCCTGCCCTCGGCGATCAAATGACGGGATAAGAAGGGATGCTTTTAAAAGCAGTCTTTATTTGTGGTTACAAGCTTAACAGGGTTAGTGCTTTGTTGTCGATAAAGTCATGTGTCTTCCTTCCTAAACAAAAATAAGATGGATCCCACAGAAGGAGGTCGCTAACAGTAAATCAATTTTCTTAAGTAAACAGGATGTTTTTCACTCTGATCGGGTGAGAGACTATCCCGTGGCTTTGGCTTCAGTGACGGCTTGAGAGAGAAGCTTAGGTTTTGTAGACATCATCATAGCTGAACTCTCGACTAATCCCGGGTACCGAAGGGGACTTCCTAACACGCTTTGCTTTCCAGCTATCAACAGTAAGGCTCTCTTTGGAAGGTATGGGTAACACCGGGAGGTTTTACTACCCAGGAAAATGACACTGAGGCGCGTAGAGCTTCCCAGGAGCAGCGTTACCGCCCAATTACTAGCCTAGCCTGTGGAATAATAGATAACGCGATGATAAAACATATTTCCCCTTTTCGAGCTACAGAACCTGGATGTTGCAGTTTTTCCAAACATAATTTTTGCATGATGTTACCCGGGGAATTTATGCAGGGAAAACTGTAGTCAGTATGAAATTTACACACCACTTGCAATTCCCATTTAGGAGCTAACTTCTGTTTGCACTCAAATTCATGATAATTGGGGTCTCGCACTAACGCCATCAAGGAGTAATATTATATTGAAACATTATGAGTAAACGTTGTATCATGCAATGTGCCTTAGATGGCAATGTCATAGCTGACTGCCCACCCCTGACCAGATCACAGCTGTGCTGTAACAAGGGCCTCAATTGAATCAAAGTGATTAGATGTGTTTCCAGGGCAATAGATAGATTGTAATCTCTGACATTGCAAAATAGTTTCTGAGAAGCCATATCAGGGCCTACAAGGATTTGCAAGTACTAGAGCCAAGGAAGTCCAGTCTTTGGGATTCATAATTAGGTTCCATTCACCAAGGCACACTTATCAAAACTTCGACCTAGGATGGGTCGCGTGGAAATAACAGTTTTTGCATTTCCGGTATTTGCATTTTCAAGTATTTTTTCATTTTTGCTCAACAAAATGTAAATATTTACACTTCTAGTAAGCTTTTTTGTTAGACTGGCCCCACCCTTGAAGACATCTTTTATTGAATTTTTATTGAGATGTTCCACTGATTTTGACTATTAGGAGAGAATGACACAACATTTCATAGGTCATTTATGAAAATGAACAATAGGGATGCTGACTTTAGAATTATAACTGGAAATGCAAACGTGTGTCCCATTGTCACTGCTTGCTGCATTGTTGGAGTAAAAGCAGCCTTGAGGTGGTGCTATTAACATGATAATAACGAGATCTTCTGGGCCACCTCAAAAATATTTGTAAGTCTATTGATCTTTCGCATATGGTTAGATAGAACTTCAACGCCACAGAGGGGCCACCATTTCAAATTCAACACAGCCATCCTTTCCAATATTTATATGTCAATGTGGTTGGACCAGGGTTGTCCAATGACAGTTTTGGCAGGACCCATGTCAGATGTTCATGATATCCATGCAAGATAAATCTACGGATGATAGATCTACATGGAAATCACTTATGTAGTCAGTGGTTATCCTGAATTCGGACATTGATACAAGTGTCCTGGACATACTCTGTACATCACTGTTCTTTTGCAGCCTAGAGGTCATTTGGTGCCATATCGTGTGTCACTCCTAATGGCAGATCTGTCATTTCATTTATATATATTGTTTATACAAGTAATAAAGCATAAAACTTTCAAATATAAAGCATTTATTTTGATTATAGATTTGCTTTGTGTTCATTCTTTTCTTTTCCATATGAGTAGAAACCTAACATCTTATGCCAAAAGTTGGACTGTTTTTAATGGATGCCTTGTTGTAAGTGGAAGGGGTGCCTGTTCGCAGGCGAAACTGCCTCTCTCTCTGTGCCAGGAGGGGACGAGCTAAAAAAGCCCTACCCGACTCCCATAGTTCTGGACTAGGCCAAAAGTGGACCCATCTGAGCATGTCACTGCCTGGATGAGGCTGGTCTGGCCCACCCTCTAGGGCCTATCCTGAAGTAAGTAGGAACTTCATATTTTTATAAATGGGTAAGAGAAAAACACCTGCAACAAAAGGGGAGGGGACAAATGACCTGTGCCAGTTATGTCTATTGCATCCTATCTCACCACTGCTATGGGCGTAAGAACTTCAGAAATTGGAAGGGTTGAAGAGCGACTCTCTTCAATTCAGCGAGAGTTGACTGTGGATTTGTGTGAGGACGATTCCTCCACTCTGGCGAAAGGTAAAGCTCTGCCACAAATTTGTGAGCAGTGTTCCCAACTTGTTGCTTTGATGGGCACTGGCTATGAGAGGCGAATGGGGCTGTGTACGTTAAATGAGTCGCAAGTAGACATCAAGGACGTTGACTCTCCTGTTGCTACTTTTAAAACCCCCAACGAAGAAGAAAAAGAAGACTCTCATGAAGGTTGTGGGCACAAATAAGACAGCCTCAACAAATGTTCCAACAAGGAAGGGAAGGACCTCACACTATTTTGGTCCATCCACAATAAAATCGTGCAAAATAAAAAATCTGGACCAAAATTTAATGAGCTTTCTCATAAAAAGATTCCAGAAATAAGAGTGCCTGCTGTCAGATTTGTTGACCCAGATATTGGACAGAGTAGGTCCACTGGAAAACAGGCCCTCAAATTCCTGAAGGGCAGAAAATACGATGGCATTGGGTGAACATACGAATGACTATATATCTCAAGACAATGTAATGTATGGAAAGAATGTACCCACCCATGACACATTACTATCTGCTCATGCAAATCAATACCTAGACACAGTAGTACTTGCAGGAGCCTGTTTGGGGCACCCAGGCAATGTTTTTGACTCTGCGACTAAGGGGAGTGAAGCAGTGAGGCAGGCACACGTCTCATCTGGCCCTCTGCTACTTCAGGTGGCTAGTTTGTCCCGTTTACAACTACCTCCTAGTGTACCCCTCACATGATTGTTTTGCATAACATCTCAGTTCTCCTTAATGAGCAGCATGAAGGGTGGGTGTTATTGGGAAACAAGGCAGCTCACTGGCTTAGAAAGGATTCTGTGGGTTGGCTACGGGTCGAAATCCGTCCCAGGAGATTGCGCTGTAATCAATTTGAAATAGCACATTGCTGGAAAAGCATTTTTTTCGATTACATCTGATGCACAATATGCCAGAAAACATTAGAGCCATGCCACTTTGCTCTTTTCATAACCCACCTTTGACATAATCCAATTGCTTGCAAGTTGATCGGTTGAACTCCTCCAATTCAAGGAATCTACCTGAATGCATTAATATTCCAACTAGAAACGCATTTGGTCTGCTCCAAGTCTTGAAGGAAATTGATTGACTTCCTCTCCCACAAAGGTTCATGTAGAGAACCCATTGTTATGGGCTGGAATTGTTCAGTCATTAGAGAATAATTTTAGTGATAGCTGCTTGCATGTTGTTCAATGCCCAGAAAGCACACCTATAGAAGAGGGCCCTATTTATTGGTATCATGGAATATAGCTGGAGTGCTTGCAAAGATGTAAAAACAAGATTAGCTCTTTCATAAGTAGGTTTGAATTGATATGTTGCCAAGTTACTTGGTCTGAAGAGGACTTCTATGTTAATGTTTTTTGTCAATTTATGCTCATTCTGTACAAACTCGGGGGAAGTTGGCGGTTCTATTGTTGATAAGTTGTACTAACCTTACTCTGAGTTGCTGTTGAAAATTGTGGTGGGGGGAGGAGCGGGGGGATTTTGTTAGTTCATTTTTATTACAATATTTTTGGTCCCTCAAATATTTCTGTAATTAAAGGGTTAGAGCATGACATAGATAAACAGTTGAGGAAGTTCCACATGTCCCTCCTGATATTTTGGGTGGGAGATTTTAATGTTACGGCATGCATATATACTTTCGAGTAGGAGAGTTTGTGGCTTACAAGATACAGATGGAGAGGGTCAGTCCCACTTTAAACATTACTTATATGGGCTTTTTTTAAATAGATTGACTATGAAATATAATTTATCTTTTGCATGCTCAGATCAGAGGGCCACGGATAATTATTTGGTGCCAACCTTCCTAGGAAAAGGGCATGGAGTACCATTGATTTTATTTTCTGCTTTCTTAACCACAGTGTCTAATTTATGTCCAAGTACATCTAAGTTATATCCAAATGTTGTGGTGACCGTAACCCAATTTCAATTCATATATTTGAGGGAGGGAAACGAAATCAGAAGAACAGTCCCCTGATCATATATTCAAAAAGCCCAGGTGTGCATCTAATATGGCACAAATAGACCCCACTGGTTTTCTAACAGATTACGTGTGAGATCACAGCAGACTTATAAAGTTGTGTCTGAACCCTGATGGAGTTCCCAATTAAATTATCTGCATCCTCCAGTCACTCAGTTTGTCTATTAACCAGAGCTGACCAGTAAAACTCAGCCTATTAGTAAACCTTAGTGGGCTGGTTTAACCACGAATGTAAGAGGGCCTGTAAGAAGCTGGCCTGGTGTGTGGTGGGTACCTATGGTACTTACACCTTATACCAAGTCCAGGTATCCCCTATTACTGAAGTGTAGGCAGTGTCTAGAAGCCAGGTTGTCTAGAAATAGCTGTGGATGTGCAGCCAAGGCTTATCTAGAAGACATGCAAAGCTCATGCAAAACCTCTGTAGTCACACAGCACAAGAAAACACACAGTTGTACAAAATAAATGCACTTTATTTTTTGTCACACAATACCACAAAATACTAGAGAGGTAAACCTCCAACAGGGGGGGTAGTAATACACTAAATATATACAATAGTAAACAGTAATAGGCATAGAAAAGGTTAGAAAACAATGTAAATACCAATAAGCAATAGTGACCCTAGGGGGAGCCCAAACCATATACTAAAAAAATAGAATGCAAATACAGGACTCCCACCTAGGTGTGTGGAATGTGTAGAGGGGAGCTGGGGGTACTAGAAAACACCAAAGGTAAGTACCACAATACCCCCCAGCGACCAGGAGAGCAGGAGTAAATCACTGGAATTTCCCCAAAGCACCCAAAAGGACAACAATGAAGAAAAGAAGACACCCAGACAAGACTGCAAGAAACCAGCAGTGTATTCCTGGAGAGGAAGACCAGTGGAGAGAGAGGACCAAATCCAAATGTCACAGTGGAGTCCAGAAGGAGTAGGAGCTACTACCCACCCAGCTGTACTTGCAGGAGTTGTTCGACAGTGATAAAGAAAAGGTCAGCACTGCAGCCCTGGAGCCAGAGAAGAGTTCCTGATGGATGCAGAAGATGTCCCACACTGAAAGGAAGATTGCAGATGGGTGACGGTGCAGGAATTCCACCAACAAGTCTTGGCAAAGGCAAATATTGCGGTTTGCGGAAAGTGGTGCTGCCGGGGACCAGCAAGGCCCAGTAGGACTCAACCCAGGAGGGGGAGTCACAGGAGACCCTCAGTAACCTAGAGGGCCCACAGAAGCAGAGGCAGCACCTACAGGAGTCCCACAGGATAGGGACACAGAAGTCACAGAAGGAGCCCATGCAGCACTACAAAAAGGGATCCCACTCCGCAGGAGAACCACACAGAGGGCTGTGCTTCACAGGAAGAAGTGCTGGGGGCTGGAGCTACATGTCACCATAAGGCCACTTGGAGGAGATGGCAACAAGCCTTGGCAGCTGAAAGAGACGCGGTACACGGGGGTACTGTCCTTTGTGGGAAAGCAAGGGCTTACCACCACCAAAGTTGGACAGCTGGCAGAGAGGACCAAGAGGTCTCCAGCCCACCACCCATGATGCAGGATCCATGCAGCGCAGGATAAGAGGAGATCCAGGCAGCCGGTCGTTGTTGCAATAGGTGCCTGCAGATGTGGAGGAATGAATCCTTCACTCCAAGGGAGATTCCTTCTTTCTTCTAGTGCAGACTGAAGACACACCACTGTCAGTGAATGTACAGCCGGTAGAAATGTTGCAGTTGCTGGTAGGAGCCTGGGAAATAATGTTGCCGAAGAGTCCCTCTTCTTGGAGGTGGATTGTAGGGTCCTGGAGGATCCAGTTGCAGTTCCGGAGGCCAGAAGTCAAAGTGAAGGTTGCAGAGTAATCCTGCTGGAATCTTGCAAGCCGAATCTTCCACCCCAGAGGAAGACCCTAAATAGCCCTGAAAGGGGGATTGGTCACCTAGCCAGGTGACCAGCTATCAGGTGGGGGCTCTGACGTCACCTGACTGTCCTGGCCACTCAGATACTCCCAGAGGTCCCTGACAACTTTGGATTCAAGATGGCAGGACCTAGGGACCCTCTGGAAGAGCTCTTGGCACCACCTCTAGGGTGGTGATGGACAGGGGGGTGACCACTCTCCTTTCCATTGTCCAGTTTTGCTCTAGAGCAGGGACTGGGGGTCCCTGAACCAGTGTGGACTGGTTTATGCATGGAGGGCACCAACTGTGCCCTTCAAAGCACAACCAGTGGCTTGGAGAGGCTACCCCTCCCAAGCCAGTCACACCTTTTTCCAAAGGGAGAGGGTGTTACCTCCCTCTCCCAAAGGAAATACTTTGTTCTGCCTTCCTGAGCTTCAGCAGATCAAGCAGCAGGAGGGCAGAAATCTGTCTGCGGGGTGGCAGCAGCTTAGGCTGCCCGAAAAAAAACCAAAGACTGGTGGTAGCAATGCTGGAGGTCCTCTAAGGAGCCCCAAGAGTGCATGGAATCATACTTCCAATACTTGCATGAGTATTGCTGTATGATTCCGACATGTTTGATACCAAACATGCCCAGGTTCGGAGTTACCATTATGTAGCTGGGCATAGGTAGGGATGACATCTCCGCACTCACGAAGTCCAGGAAAATGGAGCTGGAGTTTGTGGGGCACCTCTGCTAGTGCAGGGGTGCCCTCAGACACAGGTACCTGCATCCTGCCCTCTGGGCTGAGAAGGCCTTCCACAGGGTTGACTTACAGTGACCTGGTGCAGTGACCTGTAGTGAAAATTGGTGCATGCACCCATTTCACGAAGACTGCAATGGCAGGCCTGCAGAACGCTTTGAATGGGCTCCCATGGGTGGCATAATAACTGCTGCAGCCCATAGGGATCCCCTGGTACCCCAATGCCCTGGTTACCATATACTAGGGACTTATATGGGGGGATCAGTATGCCAAATGTGGGAATAAAAAGGTACAGTTACCAAGTTTTAAGGGAGAGAGCATAACAACTGGGGTCTTGGTTAGAATCCCAGTGGACACAGTCAAACACACTGACAACAGGCAGAAAATGGGGCTAACCATGCCAAGAAAAAGGACATTTTCCTATAGGGCCCATAAACAACTTTTAATGCCCCTCGAAGATGTTCCACCATCGAGGGTAGAAATTAGACTTTCCAGAATTAATTACAAGCAGGTTTTAGAAGAACTGGAAGAAGAAATTAAATTAAAAGCCTGGGATGACTAGGAGGCAGCTGATAAACACAAAGATATTGGAGGATTTTGGTGGTTGGTGAACACACCTTATTTTAGTTCTACCAGTCTTTCTTCCCGAGAAAGAATAATATCGTCAGATGAGTGGGTTAAACACTTTTCAGAAGTTTTCAGATCTGATGGCGGTTTTGATGAGGTAGAATGTCCTGACCTTAACCCAGAGATCACTGCAGTTTTCTCATCCTATCCAGGAGCTGACATTTGCTCTCATAGTTTCTCTGTCAGTCAAAGCCCCGGGCCGGGGTGGCGTACTAGTATTTTTTTTTTTAAGTGACATCTGTCTGTGGACACTATTGTTGACTAACGTGATTTGGGCCACTATGATTGGAGCTTTTCCATCCTCCTGGTCTAAAGCAATCATAGACCCAATTTTGGAAAAAGGAGATAGGAACCTCTCTGCGTGCTATCGCCTGCTTTTGTTGCTTGACTCTAGAGTGAAAGTCTTTGATAGAGTCCTGCTCACAAGGTTGGAGAGTTCGGCTGAGGAAAATGGGGTTGTACCAAAGGTACAGTATGGCCTTTGTCCAGGTTTGGGCACAGTACAGCAATGCTGAAGTCTCTTTTTGACAGCAGGGAAATGCACTTGGGTTTTATGGATCTTACGTTCTTTTAACTCGCTGAATCGTTCTAGACTATGGCTGCTGATGGAATCTCTGGGGAGGGAGAAGCCCTTAATTTCTAGTTTATATTTCTATTTTAAGAAGGTTACACCTGGAAATGTATGTGAGGGTATGCCATGCTGCTAATAGGGACTGTGCAGGAAAAGTAGATTTGTGGAGAGGGATAAGACAGGTGCGTGTTCTGGTATCTTTTTTTATTTTATTTTTATATTAATGTCTAGAAACAATTTGATTAACAGGTGGAAGGACTGCCCACAGCTGGGGAGACCACCGGCTCCAGTATTGTTATATGCAGACGATGCTGTGTGGCTATCAACGACGGCAAATGGTCTAAAATCATTGATTGCTTCTTCTACTCCCGTTATGGAGAGTTTGGACCTGAACATTAATTATTCTAAGTCTTATTTTATGACTTGTGGGCCTAGGGGAACAAAGACTAGACTTCATTTGATCGACAACGTAAAACTTGAAAGAGCATCCCACTTCACTTATCTAGGCTTACGTCTTGCTGTGTCCTTAGATTGGAGACATATCAGAATGAAACAACTGTTAAGATCAACTGATGCAGTTCACAGATTCGCCGCCAAGTTAGGTGAAAAACGAATTAAGCCCATTATAGAGCTTTACAAGGCAAAATGTACTTCTGTGGGTTGATATGTGCCAGGAGTTTGGGGGTGCATTGATCTCATGGCGGGGCCACAGACTGTTATGACCGTCTCAGACCGGCCAAACACACATGTGCGGTAGGCTCTCTCCAGCCCGGCAACAGAGCAGGCACTGGCTCCCAGGCTGCCTGGGAGCACCCTGGCTGATCACTCCCAGCCAATCCTAATGCTGCTCTGAGCAGCGTCAGGATTGGCCGCAGGGCAGGCTTGGAGCCAGTGCCTGCAGCTTGTCTGCAGGAGAGGAGCCTATGCTGTGGTGATGGCAGTGGCGACAAATCAATTTTTTTAATTAATTCCATCCCCCACTCACGTGTGCGCTACCCCGCCCCTCGTTAGCACCGCAAGTCACCCCTGGAAACAACCTTCTCGAAACCTGTTATTATGGATTGGTCAACATTGGACAATGTTCCAGCCTTTCCCTTGTTGAAGTATGTGAAACAATCCTTTATTGACTTGGGGGTCCTGGAGCTATTTGAGTACCCTGAACATATTGATGGGACAGTTGAATGCAAAATAAAGGCTATGTTGCATGATTATTATGAGGCAAAACGGGTGGAGAAAGTATTGACTAGTCCAACAGTAAGGAATGACCCTGCTATGGTTTGATCAAGAGGAATTGAACGTTTCTACTGTATGTCTGAAATGAACCGTTCAGATGTTATCTTACTCGCCTGAGCCTGAACATACTGCACTTTATGTTTGTATTCACATAGCAGGCACCTGGTGGTTTTCTTTACCCTCTTGCCCATGTGACTATGTATTTATACAAAGCTCTGTTTATTTATTGTTATTTTGTACATTATACAGAACCCCACGGAAACATTCTCTTCTCCCTGTTTTAAAAACAATTATTACCAGGAGCCATGAGGAGGCAATAATCTCATTGCAGCAGCTCCCCTCTGAGGTTATATATATGGCTGTAATTTATTTTATTCGGGTAGTTTTAAATCCGAAGAAGGTATGGAAATAAAAGTTAGCTATGTATTTATTCAATAGAGAACGTATTTCAGTTGGAATTTTTTGTTGTTAATATTTATATTTTAAAGCGTGCATAATGTATTGATTGTTGCACTTTTATGGCTCTTTCTTAGCCGAATGAAGCTTTTTGAGGAAGAATATTAATTGTATTCAGTTGTTTGTGGTAATGTAAGCACATTATACTAGCAGGGTAAGACAATTACTTTCATGTGAAAGTTCATGTTTGCATTCATCTTCGCGAAAAACGCTATGAACTGCAGAAACCCACTGACACTGTTTGGATGACTGATGTTTCGCTCCTAGGACCATACTTTTGTAGGGGGGTGTTTCCAGCGTGTTTTTACAAGCTACTGTAACAGTTGCAATTCTAGAATAGTTTTGAAGCTGCTTTGCATACTAACGGCCAAGGATAAAACCTATTTTGTATATTGTTTCACCTGTCCCTTTTTGCAGGGGTATCCCCAAACTTCTTGCATTGGTCCTTCTATTTTTTCTGACCTGTTTTTGTTGGCTTTAGAACTCTGGGCACTTTACCACTGCTAACCAGTGCTAAAGTGCATATGCTCTCTGTCTAAAATGTATTGGCGATTGGTTTCTTCATGAGCGGCATATCTGATTTACTAGTAAGTTTCTAGTACAGTGCACTACGTGTGCCCAGGGCCTGTAAGACAAATACTACTAGTGGGTCTGCAGCACTGATTGTGCCACCCACATGATTTGCCCTGTAAACATGTCTCAGACCTACCACTGCAGTGTCTGTGTGTGCTGTTTTAAACTGCCAGTTCAAACTGGCAAGTGCACCCACTAGCCAGGCCCAAACCTTCCCTTTTATTACATATGTCAGCCCTAAGGTAGACCCATGGCAGCCCCATCTTGAACTGAGCTTGCCTCCGGTTAAGAAGTCTCATGGCCATCAAGGACTTCACCTACCAATGCCTGGACTCTCTTGCTGAGAGTCCTGACTTGGCAAGTGGTGCCGAATTCAGTTCCTGGGCCCTTGGAAGTGAGCTCTGGTTCAACTAAGAAGAAACTAAGCACATTGACTCCAGAGTGACTATGGAACCGGATCCGATCTCCGACTCCGTGCCGCCGCCTGCACCTGAGCCGTCGTCCCTTCTGAGTGCAACAACCACGACCTGCAACACAGGCCTGATGCCACCGCAGCACCTCCGAAATCCCGCCACAGCATGAGTCTCGAGTGCTGTGTCAATGACGTCCGGACTATGCTGCAGCACCTATGGCCCTGTGGTGTGATCACGACACATCGAAGTGGACTCCTCACGTCTTGACCTGCTGGTTTCATCGACCCCACCTTGTTGTAAGAAACTGACGCCTCATCACTGGTGCACATCACCTCCCCTCCAACCGTAAGGAACCGACGCCTCATCTCCTGTGCCTAGCAGTAAGGAACCGACACCTCACCTCCCCAGAATTGATGAAGCAGGTGTATTAATAAAAATATTAATGAGTATTCATGTATTCTGAGTAATGGATTTGTGCAGAAAATGTAATAATAGAGAGAAAAATAATACACACATTTGAAAATGTGATCACGATGAGTGGCCGCCAATGTTCACGAACTGTACTTATTAATGGCTTATAATATGAAAATGGAGCTTTTTCTTTGATTAATGTAGTAGTACATCATATTAAGGGTTATGCATTGTGTATTAGCTTTATTAACTGTAGGCCTTAACTTAACGGAGGTCCTGGCTTAGTTGCACGGCCTCATGTCAAGCTGTATTTCTTAAACATTTAATAAAATGGCTGTTCAGAGAATTAAACTGTGATTTCCCACTGTACTGACTAAATGTGCTCGTAGCTAAAAGTCTTTCTCATGAGAACCGATTGCTAGAAGATGCTGTTCTTGCTAAATGTAACAGTATGAGTGTAATGTATGTAAAACTGACTTTCTCCGGGGGAGAACAATGAAGACACTGACTGGAGTATAAGCTGCAACAATATTGTTACCTGACGAGCCGGATGATGAGGACATTACAATAGGAGCCAATCAGCGACATGTGAACCAAGTAGTAGTAGAAATCATAGATTTGAAGTTTTAGTTTTACTGGACAAAGTGTGAACATGCGATCTCTTGACCAATAGGGACTTGGGAAGTAGTTTTAGGAAATCTAACTTAGCTGGACTGCACTGAGAAGAAGTCGCCCCATTGCGCTTTTGCCTTTTGTCACAGCTATTACTTTCTTGAGCTTCTTGACAAGAGACGTGCTTAACTTTACTGCTTAAAGACTTTGCTTTTCTGAATGTTGATGCTGAATCCTGATGCCTTCCTGACCGAACTGATGTCCTGATGACGAAGACTATCTTAGCTTGCCGGTCCATTTGAGGAGAGGTATATTATTACTGATGTGTTTCTTAAGAATGTTTGCTTTTTCTTTCTAGGTACCAACCGTGCGATTTTGATAGAGCCATAGTTAGATGTTTTCCAAATTTATGTTTACTAAATTCTTTTGCATGAAGCCCAACATGCTGATGCTAATCTGGTGTTAGTTAAGGGATCCTTACTAATGAAAGTCTGCAATAGGGAATACATTTTGATGTCTTTTCTTTGCTGAATCTAAATGTATGTGATATAGTTTGCGCAATTCTCCTTATTATTAATTTGCACTGTAGCTTTAGAATATGTAGTAATTCAAGCTTTGATTGGATTACGTTTCTTTTGTTGCTTTGGACAGCCAGTGGTTTTTCTGTATGTTTATCATTTGATATTGAGATTATTTTAGGTGACATTAGCATTGTTAATATGGGGAAATAAATATTCTTTTACTAAACGGTGTGGTTATTCATGACTTAAAAAGTTATGATGTGTGACAATTAGTGACTCCAATTGATTACTAATGTCATTGATTATCATTGAATATTGATGTTACTGATTAATTATTGATTATTGATCTGCCTGTACTGGATCTGGGTGGGAACATCTTAAATGTGAGTCAAAAGGTTCATTGGCCTATTCGCGTCCCCTTGTACGTTTACTTATTAAGGTCAGCCGCGCTGACAGTAGAAGTAAGGAACCGACGCAGCACCGGCTCCAGTGCCGCATCACCTCCTCGACTAGGTGCTGTACCTAGGGTCCGTGCGACTCCGTGACCAGCCCGCGCTCCCTTGTGAGTGACATTGGACTGTTGGAGAAGACTTCGTCAAGACGTTGTGATAGCCCCAGTTAGAGCTATTGTGTTTCCAGGCACTACACTAAGATTTAATCTTTGAAAATGTGTATCTTTACTTGTGTATGTTGGATTTTTGAAGTTTTGGTGTTCTTTTACTAGGATAAATAGTGGCTATTTTTCTAAACTGGTGTGGAGTACTTTTGTGGTGTTACACTGAATAACTCTATGTTACTCATGCTACTTGTGCCAAGCTACCAGGAGGGTGAGCAGGGGTTATCTTAGCTGTGTGACTCCCTTACCCTGAGTAGAATGAGGGTCCCTACTTGGACAGGGTGCAAACCACTTCCAACCAGAGACCCCATTTCTAACATATATCCTTTTGCATCACTTACCAGTTTACCTCATAAAGTATAATGCCTTCGCCCGGCATGTTTTCTTTCATGGAAGCCCTAAGCAGTGAATAATTAGTGAACCCACTTGCCAGTCTCCACAGTGTGGCTTTTACAAACACTGTAGCCCTGACTACAGAGGGAGGAAGGGTAAATGCTGATTCTATGCAAGCCAACAATTGCAAAGAGAGTGGAATTCTAATTAATGCAGTAATTAGCACCCCCCTCACAATTTCCCCTGACAAATTTATTATCAGTGGAAAATGTGAACTTAATTTCAAAACTTGAGGGCCATGGGAAATTTACCTCAAACCGCTAAACGCCACACCCAGGGCTATCATTATTACTGGACCTGGCAAATTCTTCACTGAGAGCTAGTATTTTTTTCAGAGACCTTTGTATCAAAGGAGAAGTCTGCAGCAATACACACTTTGACACAGTTGTAGGTATAGGAGCCATGTTTCCTGAATGTTTCAAGTATTTGCTGGGTAGAAGGAAGGCTATTATGGTCTGGGGAGAGGAATAGTGGGGCTGTCATTGTCATCTATTTTCCCTTTTGCCTCTGAATTCTTACAGCTGGGTGTTGGGGAGGCAGGAAGTGGGTAGGAGGAATCCTACCATGCCCTTAGTTAATCCTGTTTATGGCAGAAAAGGACAGCTGGTCCAGTTTACAAGCTCATTTTAGAGTCACTCACTGATGCTGACCAATGATTTATACCTCGAACCCCCTAATCTTGATTGTGACCAATGACACACTCCATCAGTCCCCATACTCATGAATGATGACCAACAGCATACTCTATCAGTCAACTCATGTTTTATTGTGGCCAATCACACACACTAGCAGTCCCCTTCTTATTGATTCTAACCAATGACATGCTCCATTTCCAAAAATTAGTTAACAAAATAATTATTTTGCATTATTTTGCCTATTTTCAACATACAAAATCTTGACAGTGTGCTCACCTGTAAGGAATGAACAAGCTGCACATTATTTCAACATGCCAAGTGTCATCTAGCGATGTGTGCAGGTGCAAAGTGTTTCTCTTACGAACTTCCACAATTTACCAAAATGCTGCTGTGACTAGCCGTTATTGGCAAAATTGTCAGCATGTGTGTTTTCCTGGTACAATGAAGGCTTTCGCGGCCCTTATTAAGTAGTTCCTAAAAAAAACATTGGCAACTTTTTCCAAGTTAAAAAAAGTCGAGCACTTACGCAACAATATTGTACGTTTGCATTGGAAAACTATAATATGATATAAAACACTTTGAGAAATACCAGTATACAAAAATCCTAATCTATTTAGGACTATTTTTACATAATAAAATAAAAAAATACACACCTCTAGTATATTTAAATGTTACTTCTGATTTTTTATTTAAGTCCAAACAAAGGCACATATGTTGTCATTAAACAGCAATTACCCTCATTTTGATACACTTTAAGAGTAAAGTATATACAGTGTGCATAACAAGGTGGGTGGTCTCTGAGCGCTTAACATTTTAGAAATGAAGTATTACTGCTACCCAGGGCTTAATTTGTAAAAGAAAAAATGTGCTAGGTCCCTTAATAGGAGGCCACTGTAGCTCGCTCTAGGCATTACCCCTGCCAGCGATGTCAATGGCTGTATCTACATAAACATTAAACATCACACGACTACAAGTCTGACAGTTCAGACTGTTTGAGGTCTCAAAACTATAAGAATGGCTTGGGCAGCAGGTGTTCGTTGTTTTTAATGTATAATGAATTAATAAGCATCTGTTCTGCTATTTTTTCTCCCACAACCAGTGCCACCATGTGGCATCTGTCATAAGTGCCAGTGTTGACAATTAAGTGCCGATGCCAACCACCAGAAACCACATGCTCAAATTAAGTAATGCTACTACTCAAACTAAATTGCACTTATGTTATCAGTCTTGAATGGATGAAATGCTGAGTCAGCGTATTCCTCTACATTCTCAACATCAGCTCTTCCCGACTTCTATGTCTCTAGGTGGAAGAGGCCAGATGTACTAATCCCAAGTTGCACCTCACTCATATTGAGATCACTAACTTACTTGCACAGTGCTAACCTCCTACATGATCAAGTGTTTAGAAATAATCAAAGGTAAAATGCTAATGTTAAATAAAACACAATAATTAAATAAACCAGTGAACTGTGCAAGCGTTATTATGAACCCTGTTTGAACCTTCTTAATAAAAATACCTAGAAACATCTGTTTTCACGCCTGTACAAATATCTACTTGGGCTCAAATGGCATTGTGCTGTGCGGAGTCACTTAGCTGTTAACTTTAGGACGGTAAATGAATGTTAACTTTTTTTATTTCATAGCAATTCCTTTCACTGGACTGCTGTTCTGAGATGTTGTAAACAATTTGTGACACTGTTGTCCATCTCAGTTTATCAACCTCAATAGCATGATAGGCCCGGCTGTTACTGTAGGATTTAAATATGTCCTCTGTAAGCACAGAGCTCAATTAAAGTTATGAAGTCACCATCATATTGTCTTTCACCACTGTAGGAGGCTGGCCTGGCTTATAGTGGGTACCTTGTGGTACTTACACCCTGTGCCAGGTCCAGTTATCCCTTATTAATAGAATAGAGGTGTTTCTAGCAGCTTAGGCTGATAGAAGGTAGCTATGGCAAAGCAGTTTAGGCTGAACTAGGAGACATGCAAACCTCCTACTATACCAATTATATCATGTAGCACAATATCATAAGAAAACACAATACTCAGAGTTACTAAAACTAAAGGTTCTTTATTTTTATGACAATATGCCACAAGTATCTCAGTGAGTACCCTCAGTTAGAAGGTAATTAATATACACAAGTTATATGTACACAAACCCAAAACAGGTAAGTAATAGTAAGAAAAGTAATGCAAACAGTGTAGAATTACAATAGGATGCAATAGGTGAACATAGGTCTAGGGGTAACACAAACCATATACTCCAAAAGTGGAATGCAAATCGTGCCCCAGCTTTGCAACTTTATTGCTGGCCTGCCTTGCATGACTTTTATGTAAATCTGGGCCCTAGTCTTTTTTATGTTCCTACAATTAACTTACATTCACCCAGGCTCTTTGGGTCTACTTTGCTAGATTAAAGCATGAGACCCTTAACCATCTCAGACTATGGTGTTGCCTCCTTGTAAAATATTTTTTTTTATTAAGATTGCATGTCACTAACAGAAATGTTCCCTGTGCTCCTGCAAGAGTGGACCTGGCCTGATAGGTTGAGCTGGACTATTTCCATTGGAGCGGGACCAAGATTGATGTGCATATGACAGTTTGGTGGGCAAAAGTCTATTTACAGGAATGTGGCCTCAATTAAATGACCAGTGATTAATTCAACCATTCCACCCAACACTTTTTAAAATGTTTCTAGTCTTTATAGATGACCACTGCAGGTTTGCAATCTTTTTGCTAGCTGTACCTTTTACTGTAATACATGAACATTATTATGGGCATACATTCTATAGTCAGGAGCATAGGTTACTCAGCAAGTTTGGTGGGGGATGTTGTGAGCTTCAAATTTTCCAACAATCACGCTAGCACATAATATTAAAATACATTGTACCACAAGCAGGGGGCGCAGAAGAGCGGAAAGGCAAAGGAATGCTGATTGGTAAGGGGGACTAAGAGAGAGGAAGCATATTATTTTGTGAAATAACCAACATTTTTTAAATCTTTCCAAACAGAGAGGGATAGTGTGTGTGCGTGTAAAAGTTCCTGGTGAAATCCGACAGACACCGCACCATACCAAACTGAAAGCACCTGTAGCCAACTATTTATCACAAAATACATTTATTAGCGGGGTGTGGCACCACAAACAACCCCCTTGAGGTTACGCCTCTGTAGTGCTCACAGCGATGGTTTCACATAACGAGGTATTAGAGGTTGTTCTACATGTGTATTATGTATTTAATTTTTACATTAAGCGTGGGTGGAGTTTAGGTGCTCTCTGTAAAGTCACCCTTTTAGTTCTAACAAAGTGTAGCATAGACCGGTGACGTCAAGGGCAGTTTTCCGGTGACACCAGGTGCGCTCCACTCCTCATTTGACCATTCGAGGTTTGCTTGGTCAGTCCGACGCCAACTATTTTTGCCGGTTATGTTCATCGTCCCTTGACAGTTGGGCCGGGGTGTCTGACTGACAAGTCGACAGCTGCCCCTGACGCATCGGTGACTTCGCCAGGCCTCGGAGATACACGATCCACTCGGCCTCTCAGGAGACCGAGGGCACGGCCTTCGCTCCCGGCCGTCACCAGCCTGGCCTTCGAGGCCCAAACGGTGCTTTTAGAGTTCAATCGCCATCTGCCAATGCCAGGCACGAGCGGCTGAGTCATACAGCCAACCGCACAATGCATCTTTAATTTATAATGATTTTACAGGGCAAGAGAGCACATAAAATATTCAATGAAAGCTCATGAGGTCAGATTTTTTTTCTTGCTGAGAAGACCAGGGAACTGGTCTGGGCCGAGGTTTGTTTCTATCGACATCCTATGGAAAAAAATGTACGTTAATTTGCCATTACAGATGTATCTGGCGTCAGACCACAGCTGCGGTGGTCTGAGAAGCTAAATTATCAGTCAATTCTGATACGAGATTAATGAGATAATTGACTGAGCTGATCTGCGCAGGTGCGACGGTGTTGAAAGTGGCCGAGGAATCACTCCTGCGCTTTGTTGTGCAAGAGCAAGTGACTCACGCCGTGTGTACGTTTTTAATTACAGACGTTGTCATTGAACATTAATGAAAACTCGCCTAGTGGCAGTAGTGTGCACCATGTTTCCTTTCACTCTAGAATAGGGTGACTGCATGTCCTGGTTTTTCGATGGATATCCCCGCTTCTCAAAACATTTCTAGTAACGAAATACACTGTCGTCTCCCAGTTTTGTAGTCCATCTGAAAGTATCTTCTGCCTCTCTTTACTCCTGCCTTTTTACTTCTGTCTTCTGTTTTTTCACTATTTCTTTTCTGTCTCTTTCTCTTTTTTCCCTCTTGCCTTTTCCCTGTGCGCTGCTGCCCCTGTGGCCCCACCCCCCTCTCCTCGCGAAGCGCTTTTCCCACCCTCCTGCCTCCCAGCTGACGGGACCCCCCACCTCCCTCCCCTTCTAAATGGCGGCCACACGCAGGCCGTCTGTGCCCGTCTGCGCCTGGACCACACCCAGAGCCATGGACCTTGGTTCTCACCCCCTCCGCCAGTTCGACGCCAGCACTCTACATGCCCTCAACCCGGGAAGATCATCAGCTGCCACCAAGCTGACCCCAGGAACACCTAAGGACCTTTTTCTTGCCACGCCTGCTCCAGCACCCTCCAAGTACCACCCCACAATCCCGCACCAAGCTTGGACAGCCACTTCAAGTGCATACTCCTCAACACATGCTCCCTCGTCATGCACGCAATAGAAGTCTGGGACCTCCTCGACTCAACAGCCCCAGATGTCACCTTCCTTACGGAGACTTGGATCACCCCCTCTGCTGCCTCAGACATCGCCACAGCCATCCCAGACAACTACAAAATCATCCATAAGGACAGAGCCAATCGGCCTAGAGGAGGATTTGCCATAATTTACAAGAACATCCACCGCCTGACTACCACCATTGAGTTGCAGTCTCAGTCAACGCACGAGCACCTACATTTTCAGATCCAGACCAACCCAAACACCTCACTACATGGCACCCTCATCTACAGGCCACCCGACCCCAGTTCTGTGAAGACATCGCCGACCTCATCATCCCCAAGCACTCACCTCCTCTGACTACATCCTACTCAGCGACCTCAATTTCCACCTTGATACCCTTGATGACCCCAACACCTCAAACCTCCTAGACAACCTCACAACTCTCGGCCTCAAACAACTCGTCAATGTCCCCACCCACAGAGCTGGACACATTCTCAACCCTGTTTTTTCAGCAGGGGACAACATCACCCTCTCCCACACCTCCGAAACACCTTTTGGTTGACCACAAATGCATCCACTTTACCTACACAAAGCACACCGCACGCTACCACACCCCTGGCAGACACTGAGGCAAAGTCACAGAAACACAGCTCACCAACGCTCTCAACCACTCCCTCCCATTGGACACAGCAGATGCACATGAAGCCTCAAACTGCGCCGACAGCGTAGCTCCCCCTAAGGACATCAGCAGGGAATCGTCAGAGCAAAACACCCAAGTGGTTTACACCAGACTTACAGGAATCCAAGCACGCCTGCAGAAGATTGGAACGTAAATGGAGGATCAGCAAATCTACCGAAGACCGCACAACCTACAAAAATGCAGTCACCACACACCACCAGAGCATCAGAGCTGCCAAAAAAGCCACCTTTCAAGCATGCTTCAACACCAACACTCACAACAGCAAAGAACTCTTCACCATTGTCAAAGAGTTCGTGAATCCCCGGGCAAACACCTCATCCATCCCTCCCTCCCAAGACTTCTGCAACAACCTTGCACCTTCTTTCACCATACGATCCAGGATATCTACGAAGGCTTCAGGAACCAAAGCCTGCCAGCACTGCTCACTGGCACGAACTTAGCACCTCACCAGATACTGAACTCCTGGACCTCCATCACCATAGAGGACACCCAAAGACTGATGCACTCCATCCGCTTGGGAGCACCCTCGGATCCATGCCCTCATCACATCCTCAACCTGGACAGTGCAACCATAGCACTAGAGCTCTGCCGAACCATCAACCTATCCTTCAATACTGACACATTCCCCTCAGACTGGAAACATGCTGAAATCAGCCCGCTACTCAAGAAACCCACCGCCGACCCTAGGGAGCTGAAGAACTACAGACCCATCTCTCTGCTTCCTTTCCCAGCCAAAGTAGCGGAGAAAGCCGTCAACCAGCAACTCACCGAATTCCTCGAGGCATACCGTACTCTAGACCCATCCCAGTCTGGATTCAGAAGCAACCACAGCACTGAAACCGCACTCTTAGCAGCCACCGAAAACATACACATCATACTGGACCACGGAGGCACAGCCGCACTCATCCTCCTCAACCTCTCCACAGCATTTGACACCGTCTCCCACTCCACCCTCTGAAACAGACTGCAAGATGCCGGCATCCGAGACAAAGCCCTGAACTGGATCAGGTCCTTCCTCACCAGAAGAACATAGCGTGTCAGACTACCATCTTTCACATCAGAACCTAAAGACACTTGCTGTGGAGTGCCCCAAGGATCCTTACTCAGGCCGACACTTTTCAACATCTACATGGCCCCACTCGCTAAAATCACCAAACAACACGAGTTAAACATAGTCTCCTATGCCAATGACACCCAGCTGATCCTCTCCCTGTCTGAGGACTCTGCTCAAGCCAAGAGGAATTTCCAAAACGCAATGAGAGCAGTCACCGCCTGGATGGAAGCCAGCTGCCTCAAGCTCAACTCAGACAAGACACAGATCCTTGTGATCGGCTCCACCCCTTCTGCCTGGAATGACTCCTGGTGGCCCACCGCTCTGGGTAATGCCCCCACTGACCATGCGCGCAACCTGGGCATCATCCTGGACTCCTCTCTATTGATGACCCGCCAAGTAAACGCCGTCTCTTCATCATGCTTCCACACCCTCCATCTCTTGAGGAAGCTTTTCAAATGGAATCCCCCCACACGAGGAAGACAGTCACCCACGCACTCATCACCATCCAACTGGACTACGGCAACGCTCTCTATGCCAGCATCACCAAGAAACTTCAATCACAACTACAAAGACTTCAGAACACAGCAGCCAGGCTCATCCTGGACATCCCCCGACACAGCCAAATCTCCTTCCACTTCAGAGACCTATACTGGCTCCCATTCAGCAAGTGCTTCACATACAAACTCCTGAGCCACACCTTCAAAGCATTGCACGACATAGGACCGTCATACCCCAACCACCGCCTCACCTTCTACGTACCCAACAGACGTCTCCGTTCCTCCCAGCTCATCCTTGCAGCCGTCCCCAAGATCTGGAAAAGTATAGTAGGAGGAAGATCTTTCTCCTACGTAGCAGCCCAGACATGGAACACACTACCCCTCAAGCTCAGGCAGACCGCATCACTGAAACAGTTCAGGAAGGACCTCAAGACCTGGCTCTTCGACTGAGCAGCACACCTACATTCAGTGCCTTGAGACCCTATGGGTGATTATCCGCACTTTACAAATCCATGACTGATTGACTGATTGATTTTGTGAGAGGAAACAGCAAAAATGTGTGTTTTTGTGATCTGGCTGAAAGTATATATGTATAATATATTCACTTATACTGGTTTACCACCAGTCCTCTTCATCCATGCCAGTGCTTGCTTAGTTTGTAATGCAGAAAGATTTATACTTATGAATATGTATACACATCATGACATGTGAATTGATACTCAAAGTTTCTACTTATGGAAATGACACAGGTGTACATTTCTCCATGGGGAAATGCACTCCAAAAGCGTTTCACCACTTGATATCTTTTTTATATTTTTCGTTGGAACAGTTTTATTGGAATTTTCAAGTCATGTATACACAAATCAAAATATAGAATTATTGGTCTTCTTTAAGGACAATTAGAGCATGCAGTTCATTCCATTTTTTTCAAGCTTTGGCACTTCCATCAATACAACAACATTACGACCTTCTATAGAAATATCCTCTTCAATATTTGATCCCCTTATAGGACTTGGGGCAAGGGTGTAAAAAACGGTTTGACTCAAATGAACCAAGACTATCATTTGTTTTAGAATATTTGACAACTCGTGTTTTTTAACTCGTATCCTTTTAGCATTATAACTTGTCCAGCACTTTGTCGATCCCAAAAAGGGCCTTCATTGGCCTTTTTATTTTTTACATTTTCTACGGGTATAATGTTTATTTCCGTGGAGAAATCTTCTTTTTCATGTGGAGAAATATTTTACCCAATAACCCCACTGAACATGGCTATTATCTTTCCAATTCTGATTCTGGAAATAATTTAACGTTAGCCCTTGGCAGGAGTAAATTTACGAATATCCCACCTAATTGCATTTTTTCCACATAAATGAAGGTTTGTGCATCCCTATGGTAAACTTAGTATGGAAGAAAATCTGTGAAGTTAGCCCACAATTAGGCCAGCTTGCAAATCTTTGTGAATGAAAGATACTTACCCACCCTTGGCATCTATTATCGCAAATAATCAGTTTGCAGGTGCAAATGCGACTGGTCCTTAATAAGTAAACTTACAAGGGGACGCTCATAGGCCGATGACCCTTTTGGATCGCATGGAGTATCCTAATCACGTAGTGACCAGTGGCATCAATAATCAAATGTAATCAACCAGTAACCACTAAGAGAATCATTAGTCAATAAACTAATATAACAATAATTCATGAATAACCACAACACAATGAAGCGTTTAACAAATTTTATTTCCCTATTGATTACAATTCAAATGCATCTGGTTAACTCAAACTTTATTTAATCAGCTCAGATTTAGTTTATCATCGACCATCAATAGCATAATCGAATCAGAACCTGGGAAAACATGTGCTCAAAAGCTCCAGCATAAGCCAACAAAGATGAATATATCGACATTAATAGCAGAGTTCAGTAATTAGTTTGTCAATCATTTGTCACTGTCATAGTCACCCAGGAAGAACCTAACTAACCCAGATTAGCATCAGCATGTGGGATTTCATGTGAAAACTGTTTAGAAAACATGAATTTAGAAAAACATCTAGCTAGAAGAAGTCTTTAAAACTGTGCAGTTGGTACCTAGAAGAAAAGGCACAAAAGTTAATCATTAACATTGTCATAGCTACCTATCCATGGAATGGATCAGCAACAAAGTCAGTCTTCGTCTTCAGGTCATCAATCGATCAGCAACACATCAGGCTCTCAACAGCATGAGCCCAATGACAACTTCTCGAACCGTGTCTCTTGACGTCATCAGCATTCACCCCTCACATCTGAATTTTGCCCTCGCATCTTAAGTTTTAGCCCCTTGTCATGACTTTTTATTAGAGTTTTTGAGTCCATACCCCTAATTCCTAATTGGTTAATTAGTCTTCCATATATGATGTTACCCAATACCTTTTATTCTACATATCCATGAGTTCTAGGATTTTGTCTTTCTCAGTTCATGGATTGGTCCACTGTACGATGTCTTCGTCATCTGGCACTTCAGGTATTGAAAATGTTGCATGTTCCTCTTCAGTCAGTGCTCTCATTGTTCAAGTCCTCGGAAAGTACATTTAGCCTACTCTACACATAATTGTATCAAATTGACTTCATTATCTCCTGTCCGTCGGTACATTGCAGAAATTTCTAGCTACGCAACTTTAACATGGGGTAGTTCAGGGTCAGGTTCGCATTGTCACTCTCTTCCAGCATGTTCTAATAGTTCAGCTACTGTATGAGGCCTGTAAAACCAGGCCACAGCTTTGGCTAAGTTAATTCTACAGATTAATGCAAAACATAGGTTATACATCTCATTATGACATATTACTACATTATTATTATACATTTTCATTATTTCACACATTTTTTGTTATTTTAGTACCGCTTTCGTATAAGTGTCTGCAATTCTCCGTGGGCACATTTTCAAACGTGCACATTATTTTTCACAATTAATTTTCCTATACATTTTTCGTTAATCAAAACACATAAATATTCATTAATAGTTTTCTAATTAGCATACCTGCGCCAACAGTCCCTCCTCTGATGACTAAATATGTCATCACACCTTTCCCTTACCCACATTTCATAGTTCTGTTTCATCTGTATTTTGCCTCCTTCTTAAATCCTCCATATAAATTCTTTCCCTGTTTTGTTCTTCTCTTCTGTGGTTATTTTTAGGTCTCTTCAATCTTATCTTTTGACATAATTTACATATTCCCCATAATCCTAATATGCAAGCAATCACAATTAATATTCCCTGTACGATTTTTAATAATACCCCATTCCAAATTTGACTAAGCCAATTTCCCACTGAAGCAAATCCTTTTCCAACCTTTTCCCAAACACCTGGTTCCTTCAATTCCTTCAAATCCTTACTTGAGTTAGTCAGGTTAGTAAGTAAGTCTCTTATCTCCTTACTATTATTAGGTATGTAAGAGCAGCAATGCCTGGAGTTAATAATCTTACAGACTCCTCTGTCTTTCGCTAAAAGAATGTCTAAAGCAAGCCTATTTTGAAGTGTCATAGCTCTATCTGCGGCTAATTCAGTATCTAACAGGAGTATTGCCCCTGTAAAAATTGTTCAGCATGTTATCTACAATAGTAGACAACTTTCGTATCTTGATCAAATTCAGAATGACTCCCACTGAAGGAATCACTGCACCAAAGATATCTCCCACAATTGCAGAAGAAGTTACCCTCCTCTGCCGCATATGAAGCAATTCAGTCAATTTCGGAAACTTCTTTAAGTCATCTATCTGGTAAATTTTAGGGAAAACTATCCCCAAATAACATGTCCCATACTATCTTCTAGGAAGACGGTAATAAGCATTAAGTCCACAAATATAGTAGATTCCAGAAATTGCAGGGTCCTGACCATTCAGCATAAAAGTCCATTTACTCTGAAACAAAAATACATGCCTGCATTCACTCGTTCCCACAAATAAAGTGTCAGTGCATGATTTTGGCCTATATACACAAAGCTTCCCTAAGTGTAATGCATCTAATGCTAATTTACCTTGCATTTTAATAGTAGTGTAAGCATAATCATTCTTGTAAGTTCTTTTCTCTAACCCTTTTTAAAAAATTTCTTTTAATGCTTTCCTCCTATCATCAGTATGCCCCATAAAGCTCTTTTCTAAAGGCGCAAGCAAGCATGTCAAGTTATTTTTGTGCGCATATGCGGTTCCAAATGTTAGTGTAGGCTCAAAGAATACTCTAACTAGCACTATATCATGCTCTTTAGCTATTTTACTCAGATATCTAATAATAGGAATAAACGAAAACACTACATCATAATTGGAATAAAAATACTGTATTTACTCTTGGTTGTAGAATCTAGTTAGTAGCAAGCTACAGCGTATTCCATATGTTAATGCAAGACTGTGGTACGTAACCCCTTCTTCTACTGATGAAGGAATTTGCGTACACACAAGACAATTCCTCACATCTGTCAACACCAGGACAGTGCGCGTTCTACGGGCATCTAGAATGCAAAAACCCAACACTCACAAGATAAAGTAATTTATGCATTGTGATGATATGTTATTGTTTAACCTTTTGCATTGCAGAATTCCATCCAAAAGATTCATTTTTAAGGTGCTTATAAATACTGTACATTTACAATGTATTGCTGCAGACATTCAGAGTGTGTTAGGGTGTGGTCCCTTTCCAGGGCTTTCTGGAAACTTTCCCTGCAACATGCCTGGGCGTGGTTCTAGGCTGGGCCAAGACTCTATAAAAGAGAGTCAGCCCAACTTCCAGTGCTCACTATTCAGAGGTCCCGGTGCAGAGCGGCAGCTTCTTCCTGAGCTCCTGTCCCGGCGGCCTATTTGGATTTTCCAGTCTTCTGCACTCATCTCTCATTGGTGATCACTGTTTCCAGACGGTAAGACTGTGTTTGGACATCTCCCAACACCGTAATTGAGAATCTTCATATTCTTGATTTTAATTCTTAAATGAATAACAGATTACTTGAGCGCTGCCATTTTTTTTACATTTGTATGGTGGTTTGCAAATAGGGAGGACGCGCAATTTCTTCCATAAAGATTTGACTTCGTTATTACATTATTGTTCATTGCGCGCTGATATTTCTTGACATTCACATGATGTTTTACGAGTTGGCAAGACGTGCAACTCGTTTCATGAGCATTTAACTTTGTTGTTCATTGCGCGCTACCTTTTCTTGACATTTACATGATGGAATTCGAATCGGCGAAACGCGCGATTCACTTCTCGTGAATTCATGCTGTTCATTGTGCGCTACTGTAGAAGCCTGATTATTCAGCACCCATTCAGGATACAAACGACCGTTAGCCAGCTCTTCTAGATAAACATAATGAATTTATTAGGGATAGAATAGAAAGACATGTACATGGAGGATGCTCTGTACTAGTGTACACTCGAGCAGCCTCATACAAGGAAGTAATACATGATCTTTTATAGTATTAAACCACAAACATAATTCAACGTCTTATTGGTTCTTTGGCTTTGACGTATGATTGACACATGACTACTTCTCCATTATGGCTGAGGTCGTTTTTCCTATCATACCATATATAGTAACAAAAAGCATAGAAAAGGATTTTACACAAGGTGGCCTACGTGCCTAATATCACATGGTCCATCTTGTGACAGAACTTGAGAACATCACGTACTCAGACTGGTACTTTCCAGAAGGGAGATTGCTTCAGCTAGCATGCAATGACGAGGATCTTTCATGATGTCTGTTCAGAGGGCAAGCCTTGCAACATAATGCGTTCCTAGCAGTAGCGAATTACATTTGTAGGCCTCTTTACTTAATGATAGGCCTGTGCAGAGATTGTCATTGTGTATCACAGGGGCCACTAGGCATAGCATACCTAAGAACTGTAAAATGCGATTCCACATTCCGCCCTCTGATACTCAATGACAAATCTAAGGGTCATGGTGTATTGCTCTCATTTATACCTCTTGCTTGTCCCTGTTGTCATCCTTATATCTTTTTCTTTGATAATGTGTGTGTTTCTGGTGACAGTTTCTTTTTTTTTTTTTTTTTTTCAAGAGTAGGGCCAGGAAGGATGGACAAACTGGTATGAGCACACATATCGTTATCAGTGCCACGATCCCTATCGCTAGTACCTCTACCAACCAGGTACCCCAACCCCTGAACCATGCTGCTACTCGATCCAGCATTCCTCTGACGTCTGTCCCATCTGCCACCTTCCCAGCTCCTTCTTCTTCCTTTTTTATATCCTCTATTTCCTTTCTTATATTCCCCACGTTGGTGTCCTCTTCCTGCGCACCCCGCCAAGTGTTCTCTTTTCCCCCTTCTGTAATTCTGTTCTATGTGCCATTTGTGGTAGCACAAATGCTAAGTAGCAGGTACCTTGCCAACCTGCTGGCAATTTAAAAAAATGCAGATGTCCCACATATAATAAATATTCCTTTGGGAGGTGTCAGGCCTATGGACAAGCCTGTTGTGTCATTTCTTTTGTAGTCCAGGCTCAAAGTTGTATTGCAAATACTATGTCCCACATCAATTCCGTGTTTGCTAGTGTCTGCGTTACCTCTTGAGCATTTGAAACACCATGATGCCTTTATTTCTGTATCTATGGCCAGGCATGGTATTCGTTGTTCTGAGCCATGATCCCTTTCAGTGTAACCCTTCCATCTTTCTGTTGTAAATGCATTCAATACATTCTCTTCTTCTTTCTTTGGATTCTAATCTCCTACACTTCTTTCTTCTCCTTCTATCTTCTTCCTTCAATTTATTTGACACTCTTTCTACCAATTTTCCTTGCATATCACCTACATAAGGTTCATCTTCCAAACCATACTCATCCCTTTTTCTCCTCATTTCTCCTTTGTTTATATTTTCTCTTATTCTCTCCTTTTTTTTCTTTTCCCTGTACTCATTCCTTTTAAATTTCCCCCTAACATATTATCTAATATGTTACGTGCCACGAATTCTGTGAGGGGCATTTAAGTGTAATTTCTTTTCTCCTGGCTAGTGGTCGGTAGGTGGGTACATATATAACAATCAGACACATTTGCTAGTTCTTTGTACATTGATACCATTTGCACAAATGTATTGTCCTTATAATCTTTTCCATCTTCTTTCCATTTCATATATTTCACCCATTTTGTTTTATCCTCCACCCTCTCATGTTATTTTGAGATATTGTTGTTCTCACCACCTGTTGTTCTTTCACCTTGGCCATTTTTGGGGATGTAGTGTTCCTGGTCGAGCCATGGAATATGTATGTCGTCTTTATATACTATCAGGATTGTTGTTAGTACTATAGCTGCTACTGGGGTGAGTAACGCTGTGACCACCACGGGCCACTTCTTCTGCTCCTTTTTCTTACGTTGTAATCATAAATCCATGTCGCCTTATAGGGTGTGGTCGGATGTGGCTAGCACTTGAAACCAGTTCTATTGGTATGTAACCTTTGATACCTCCTTGTTCCTGTAGGAGTGACACACGAGTAGTCTATTCCTTCTGTATATTTTCGGTGCGACATTGAATGCTATTTGACACTTGTAGTTATGCAGAGTATAAAGGGATGAATCCCAGTGTCCAGTTCTAAGGGACTTGGGTGCGATAGTCCACTGACCAGAGGGATGGCCCTT
This sequence comes from Pleurodeles waltl, assembly GCF_031143425.1. Classification (NCBI taxonomy): domain Eukaryota; kingdom Metazoa; phylum Chordata; class Amphibia; order Caudata; family Salamandridae; genus Pleurodeles; species Pleurodeles waltl. Next base: position 1,209,916,107 of record NC_090437.1, read on the forward strand.
TTGTCCTATTTTTGCTGTATTCCTAATTGGAAGAAGCACCTCCCAATGGGGCTACAAACCGCACTGATCCTAGTGACCAGCCGCTTCCGTAGGACTGGGATCTGTACCTCTTGGCGCAAATTTTTCTAGCGGACTTTTAGTATTCTGTTCATTTATATCCTGATGTCTTTAATACTTAAGTGGCCTTGCTTGACTCTCCGACTCCTGTGGAGAGTAGCACGAGCAGTTCTGAAAGAGAATCCTGGTGTCTTGAAGGACCCGCTTGCACCCTCCGACTCCTGTCGGGTTGCAGCACGAGCAGCCCAAGAACAATGCTCTGGTGTACTGGGGAACCCACTTACACTCTCCGACTCCTGTGGGAGTGTAGCACGAGCAGTTCCGTCAGTGTTGACTCGTGGCGCTTGTTGAACGAAGGTTGTACCGCTGTGGTGAAGGTGTCATTACTCTCATCGGCAACTTTGTTGGCGACTGGTCGTCCTTTGGTCCAGCGGCCTTCTTGGTGTGTGAGGTATGGACCCAGGATGTGATGCCCTCACACTTGACTGCTGTGGCTGTTGTCAACAGGACTTGGCATGGTCCCCTCCACCGTGGTTGAAGGCAGTGACGTCTGGTGTGGCCTTTACCCACACCCAGTCTCCAGGATGCAGTTGTGTTCCGGTGGTGTACCTTCTTGGTGTAATAGCTGTGGATCCAGGAGGTCATTCCCTCCTACTTTTCAGGAGACCCAAGCCCAATCTCCCTGTTGGAGATCATGTCCAGGTAGTGCTGTCCAGCCAGGAAGGGCCTGCAGCACCTAATGCTGAAGGTAAGGCAAACTGCTGTCAAAATGTCCTATCAGATAATAACTTCTCAGCACCAGACATGTTCATAGGCCAGTCAAACAGTATCTCAGTCGGTGCTCACTTTGACAACTTTGTCAAGGGTGCCTTTCTTGACCAATGAAGCAAGCGGTATTGCATCAATCTAGAACCGCTCAGCAGATGCACAAAATCTTATAAAGGGACATATCTGACTTGTTTATGGGGTAACTAGCACACTCTTAAACTCAAATAAACACTAAAAAATAAATAACAATTACACTCAGTAACAGTGGAATATTCACACAAACTATTTCACCAAACAAATGGTGATCCAAAGGTCAGGCGAAAACACATGTTACACTGGTATACAGCCAGTATAATTTTTTAACATAGCATTGTATCCTATTATTCTATTTCAACACCCAGAATATCTGCATCAATGCTGGAAGGGTTGGGACTTTGCAGGCATCACCGCCATCAGAAGTCACTTCCCCTTTCTCGTACAAGTGTGATGTTCTGAAATGCTGATGTTCCTTTAAGATATTATATTTATTTTATTTATTTATATTTGGCACCCTCATCATCAGAGGTATATTACTCATAGCTGTATTGCAGTACTACATAGCACATCCTAAGGTAGTAATAACTCTATCCTAATATATGTATTTTCAATACCCAAAACCAGTTTGGAGAATATTTAGTTGCAATCTACCAACACATGAAGGCAATCCATTTCACTGCGCTCATTTAAGATGTACCACGGAAGACTCCCATTAATTATGAAAACATAAAACGTAACATAGACAGACGGATACAGAAACCACATCTTCTCGTCCATGTTCTGAAACCTAGGGAAAAACATGGATAGAAAAATACTCCTACGTAGATACATACATCCTGCGTCCAGGGTGTATATAAAAAAAATCCTATTCCATTCAGCTGTACATTTATTTTACATTTCTACTTGGAACGTCATGGTAACATATCGCAACAATCCGTGGCTTTGCCCTTGGAGTCATGCCCAGAGTCTGTGGTTTTCAGAAATGGGGAAGGTAATCTTAACTGCTACAATTTAATATAGGGACGGGACCTGGCAGATAAATGCACAAAATAAAATACCATAAAAATAAAACACATTTGTGACAAATGTGCTGCATTTTTACCCATTCATTGCCCTTTTGACACCCTGGTTGCACTCACATGACTTCAACATACTACATGTACTGCAGATGTTTAAACATCCACTTGTGTTATTTTCTTTTAGCCTCTCATTAAGTGAAATCGATCAGTCACTAACACGTCATGTGTAATCATTATTACTGCACTAATGTGTTTATTTTAAATATCAATACACCTTAGTAGAAGTTTGTTATCACATAATTAACTCACTCTACACCCCAACAAAAACCCACATTTTTATATATCTCTTATTTACTTATATTATTTACAATTCATCACATTTAACACTTCTTTTAATTTTTATATCTCTTCTTTCATTGAACATGACTAAATTATTAGTATGTACACTATAGAGCTATGAAGAAATACACAACCAGGGGTATGGAACTACCGTAAACAAATGCCCAGCACAATTCTTCCAGAATGCTCTCTCATCAGATGCAAATATCTGCAGAAGCTCGAAAGCAAAATTTTGTTATTCCTTCCTTTCAAAATACCTTCACAAACAATGTAACTAGGAAAGAAACATTCTGCTAAACTACCATGATATTTTAGGTGTCATTTCTTTGAAGCATCATTTAGTAAAATGTGCGGATGCATGGTGGTATTTCCAACATTTATATTCATAACAGGAAAAATCAATTACCTTTTCATCAAAGTTACACATTGCCATAGTAGTTCCTGGCATGAACAAAACTACTTTGTGCCAATATTCTTCGTATGGAAGAGCAGAATGGTGTCACTACCACTGAAGCCAGCCAATAAACAGAGAGACAGAATTCAAATAACAAAAGATCTGTGATAACCAGTTTATGGCAGAATTCTCAAAGAAAATCACAAAGTACACCCATGGTATCTGTTCCTGCATTAGTGCAAATTTACAGCTTTTATACATTAGCTAGCATTTAATGAGGCAGACCAGGAAATCGAACTCCTAGACAATATTTGTAAACACCATTTTAGCAGGAGGAAAATATGCATGTCTTTTTACAGGACAAGTAGACTGATGACACAAACTGTCCCATGGACAATTTAGACATTTTATAAAATTCCACACTCCTGACAACATATTGTTAACTGCTGCAAATGAATCCTCTGTTCCCTCCAGACTAAATTTGTTCACTGTAAGAATTTTGGCAACCTTTGCATGGGTCAAATATTTTTTAATGTAATCCCTACATAAGAAAGTTCTAATTTGTTGTACACCAGTGGTTCCTAACCTTTTTACTCCTGGGGACCACCAGTGAAACGTTACTGGAAGCCAGGTACCCCCAAGCAATTTGCACAATTTAAATTTCAAACATGAAATCATTCTTTTTATATTGAAAAAATATGCAAAAATCTAAACATTTTATTGGAAATGTTGGTGCTGCATCTTGGCGACCAACTTTTCAATTTTTAACCATAAGTGCCTCTCTTCTCTCCCTATCCTTTTTGTCACATTTAATTAATTTTTATTATAGCATCTCTCATACCAGTGTAGGTGTTGGAGCACTTTACAGCACTTTAAAATGAAAGACTGGGAAAAAACAGCTTTCTAATTTGTGCTATGCAGTTGGCATGCAGCTCCTTAATTGCAGTTCATAGCTCAATGTGCTAGATTACTATTATGAACTGTACAGTAACTAAAGAATCTCTGTGACAAAAGCAGTAACCCACTGTGCCATCCACATAAAATACTGTTTTTTTTTCCTTCATAATACACATCCTTTGCAGCCTGCATATTAACCATCTGCACTATCTTTCAGTCAAAAATGCCACTGTCCAAAACTCTCATTCCTCCCCAGCAGGTACATTAATCACTGGAGTTATCTTGACGCTTTTATTTTTGCTGTACAATGCTCTTTGCAGTACTTTTAAAGTAAATAGCAAGTAATAAAGTCTGAATTTTGTGTCTTATTACGTGTGATAACTTAACAATTAAACTTAAATTTTCTACAGTGTGTAAGCATGTTACAGCCATCCCTTGTCTACTTGCAAACCTTTCCCATACTCAGGGGGTGATTCTGATTCTGGCGGGCGGCGGAGGCCGTCCGCCAGAATTCAGCCCCCAAAATACCGCGCCGCGGTCAAAAGACCGCGGCGGGTATTTCAAGTTTTCCCCTGGGCTGGCGGGCGGCCGCCAAAAGGCCGCCCGCCAGCCCAGGGGAAAACGACCTTCCCACGAGGATGCCGGCTCGTAATCGAGCCGGCAGAGTGGGAAGGTGCGACGGGTGCATTTGCACCCGTCGTGTATTTCACTGTCTGCCAAGCAGACAGTGAAATACTTGTAGGGGCCCTCTTACGGGGGCCCCTGCAGTGCCCATGCCAGTGGCATGGGCACTGCAGGGGCCCCCAGGGGCCCCGCGACCCCCCCTACCGCCATCCGGTTCCCGGCGGGCGGACCGCCGGGAACTGGATGGCGGTAGGGGGGGTCGGAATCCCCTCGGCGGCGCAGCTAGCTGCGCCGCCTTGGAGGATTCAACAGGGCAGCGGTACACTGGCGGGAGCCCGCCAGTGTTGCCGGTCTGACCGCGGCTTTACCGCCGCGGTCAGAATGCCCTGCGGGGCACCGCCGGCCTGTCGGCGGTGCTCCCGCCGACCCTGGCCCCGGCGGTCTAAGACCGCCGGGGTCAGAATCACCCCCTCAGTGTAGTGTCAAATTATAGTGTAGTAATTGGAGTAGTGGCCACATATTTCAGGCCAGTGTATCGCCTTCTTACAATCCTCCCACCAATCTCATGGTACAATAATGCTAAACAATGTATCCAGATCCTTCCAAAGCAGCCCTTCCCATGGCTATTATTCTGTTTAACTCTGTACATTTTTATGTACGTCGAGAGACTGTGTCTTGTGATCTCCAGCTGTGTGTTTGTATTGCTGAGCACCTCCTTCCACATCTTGATGTTATGGATTGTGTGATGTGCATACGTGGACATATCCCATAGTAAATTGTGTGATCCCTCTCGCCCCTTGCCAATACATTTTTCCATTTCATTTGTTATCTGTTCGTACTTCTGTTCATTTTTTCTAATTGCATTAGCCACTTCCTCTTTACCCTGGCTATGGAATAACTGTCTAATTCTTTCACAAGGTCTCTTACGTTTTGCTTTTATTTTTCACTTCCTCATCCATCAAACGCCATTCCAGGGTGCGGCTTTCACGTTCCGTCTCTGCCTGCTGTTGTAGAGGCAGCTCAGAGTGTTTGGTCCCTGCTGTGGTGCCCTCACGCTGTAGTGTATTTCCCAAATGTCTTCAAACAAAATCGATATTTTGTTCCTGTGACTGTGCACTTGTCACAGGAAGAGAGCTTGACAAGCCCCTATTATCTCTCTTTTTTTTTTTTTTTTCGTCCTCCAATCTTCCCTGCCCTTGTCAGCCCCCCCACCATGTGGAGGAAACCATTCTTCAGTTCACTTTATTTATTTCTCTTTTTTTTTTTATCCTCCACATACAGGACAGCCCCACATTCAATGCACATCCCATATGCAACTAGCATGTAGGCAGCATTGTAAAGCACCACACATGTCCGCAAAGCTACAGAAACACTACTGTCATTTTCCTTGCAAAGTCAAAGTCTAAGTACAGTAGTGCCTATAGGCCTTCTTTCGCCTCTATTTGGTACGCTGGACTGTCCTTGGGGCTATGTTGATGTGTCTCTACTTTGCCTTTACTAAGAGGGTTCCTCGTGACTGTCTTACCCTAGCCTTTTGTTACATAACACGAAGACAATTACAATCGTTCCAGAAAACAGTAGGATGTCGGTGAATTTGTTTTACACCGCTCATACCCCGTGACACAGAAGGGATAACAATGGGTATATTCACACACGCAGCCTCTCTTTGCCAGCCGCAATTATTGATTAGTAAAAGCAGGAAGCAAGCCGGTCTGCATCCATGCCACAATTTCAGCCAGCCATGTCCACCTTAGCTCACACAAAATTTGAAATCAGACAGTACCCAAGGTGCTAGTGATGGCGTCCACACTGGCGTCATTTGGGGTGAATCAAGAGATGACAGAATAGTCAGGAGGGACAGGGTGCAGCTGTATGATATTGGAAGCTGGACCAGATCCTTGGCCAGTGACACACAGATAACGCAATAGCGGTGAACAAGTCAAGCAACCACATGTGACGGCAGAACCATAGACAAGGGTCACAGTACAATTAGCCCTGTGGGGTGATCCTACTCCCACCCCTTGTATCAATGTGTAGCGAGTGCAGGGGGGGTTTGTAATGTGTGATGTTTGCAGATTAAATCAGTCAATTGTCATAAAAATCTGTATTATGTCTCCCAGGAGTCCACCCACCTAGTCTTAAATTTTCTAAAAATTCTTATCCTAAATCGCAAATGCATGAAGTCAAAATAAATCACAGTACACCACCTTGTTGTCAACCCTTCCTTCATCAATCAAAAACCACTTTCGCACACACACTTATTTATATCTCAAAAACCACTTTCAGACACACACACAGATTTATACCTCAAAAACCACTTTCACACACACACACGTAATCAAACCAGCATCTATAGTTTACACCATTTCACATGAGTAGCCGATAGTTCAATATGCCATAAGCATTGTTCAAAGAGCTGCAATATCACAGGAAACAGATAACATAACAATTGTTTAACACGACAAACAGAGCCTGCCTGCTCCACTGGAATGAACCACTATCATCCAGTTACTGGAATGAACCACTATCACTCCTATAAACACAAGGATGCTGACATCACATGCCAGTTCCTCTTAAATGTACACATATAACCTGGAACGGACCTCTACCATTCCATTTCACATCTGGGCAACGCCCTTTTAACCAGGGGTTGGCTTGGCGCCCACAACACCCTCTCTGGCCAGAGTTATCCGCACAAGCCCCTCCGGCTGGGGACTGCAAACAGCGACTCGCGCTGTGTTCTGAAGCAACACCACTAGTTGCCTCTATTCCTCGGACTTCTTTTTTTAACAGTAACAAGCTACATGAAATACAGGAAGCTATTCTAAGTATACAGCTGCAGCGCAGGGAGGAAGGAAATGGTGTAATACAATGGAAGAACCAAATTAACACAGAATGCTAGCAGCCTGCGGACGGTTATAGTTAACTATCTGAATGTTTTCACGAGGTGCATTATCGGAGCCCGCAACAGAGGACAACAGAGGAAGAAATGCCCTTGGCATGCCACCGGAGACAGAGAAGAAAAACAAATATCATTACAAAAAGCTGGCTAAGGGGTACGGCAAAATAGAAATATTAACCATAAATGCATAACCACTGTATGCAGGAAACATATTAACGAAACACCCCAGTTAACGCCCTTTTTTCGCAATATTTACACCGAAAACACAGAAGAGCAAACAGCGAGAGCAGGACCACGAAGCAGCAATAGATACTCACGACAGCTCCAAACTCCGTCGCAGGAGGGGCCCTGTCCAATGGGTCAGCTGTCGCCCCAACCGAAACAGGAGCCGGGCTGAAGGAAGCTATTCGCTGAACGAGACCGCAGTTCTTCCATTCTCCACCAAATGTAGAAGCCTAATTATTCAGCACCCATTCAGGATACAAACGACCGTTAGCCAGCTCTTCTAGATAAACATAATGAATTTATTAGGGATAGAATAGAAAGACATGTACATGGAGGATGCTCTGTACTAGTGTACACTCGAGCAGCCTCATACAAGGAAGTAATACATGATCTTTTATAGTATTAAACCACAAACATAATTCAACGTCTTATTGGTTCTTTGGCTTTGACGTATGATTGACGCATGACTACTTCTCCATTATGGCTGAGGTCGTTTTTCCTATCATACCATATATAGTAACAAAAAGCATAGAAAAGGATTTTACACAAGGTGGCCTACGTGCCTAATATCACATGGTCCATCTTGTGACAGAACTTGAGAACATCACGTACTCAGACTGGTACTTTCCAGAAGGGAGATTGCTTCAGCTAGCATGCAATGACGAGGATCTTTCATGATGTCTGTTCAGAGGGCAAGCCTTGCAACATAATGCGTTCCTAGCAGTAGCGAATTACATTTGTAGGCCTCTTTACTTAATGATAGGCCTGTGCAGAGATTGTCATTGTGTATCACAGGGGCCACTAGGCATAGCATACCTAAGAACTGTAAAATGCGATTCCACACTACCATTTTCTGGCATTTACATGGTGGCATTCGAATCGGCAACACGCGCGATTATTTCCTTGAATGTTTTTTCATGTTATTCATTGTGCACTACCATTTCTTGGCATTTGTATGGTGGCATTTGAATCGACAAGACGCGCGATTCTTTCCCTGAGTGCTTTTCATGTTGTTCATTGTGCGCTACCATTTCTTGGCATTTGTATGGTGGCATTTGAATCGGCAAGACGTGCAATTCTTTCCTTGTGTATAAATAATGTAAGTTACTGTGCGCTACCATTCTAAGACATTTTCTTGGAAGCATTTCAAGTTGACACGTCGCGTGATTTATTCCTTGAATCTACGTTGTGTGATTTCATGGTGCACAAACCTTTATGGTGCTTAATACTCATATAAAAATCAGCAATGTGCGCAATTTACTTCCCAATGTTTTTTCTGAGATGAACACAACAATACCAGAGTTCTAGATGTAATGCTGTGCGTTCCTGATATGTATTCCTAAAAGGAGATTCATATGGTTGTTTAGAAATTGCTCAGAGTGTTTCCTGATTCTCATGCTAAAGAAAGTACTTGAATCTGAAAGTCCTATTTAACTTTTCCTGTTTCCTTCTCAGGTATTCGGTCATCTAAAGTCTAGTCAGTTTTAGGATTATTCTAGGGTTGTTCATGTTTTTCGGAAAAGACAAAGCTTAGAGTTGTAGCATGGTACTGATTTCATGAGATGTAATTTTGATGTTGTGTTTTAACCTTTTGCTTCCTATAGTTCTCCTTCCCAGCTGTTCCCGTCCTAATCCCTTTTTCCCCACTTGGACTCTCTTAGACTCTGTGATAAATCTAATCAGAGTATTGGAGCTGTCTTGTGGTGGAAGTGTTGGGAACGTGCACGGACCCCGAGGATCTGGTGACTCTGACAGAATAGTGAGCCCACAAATTATTATCCTCCTGGTTTGTGTATGTTCTCAGCATGGCCACACTGGACGAGCTAGTCAAGGCTATCACCCAGCTCCAGTCAGAAGTGGTATCATCAAAGGATTTGACAAATAGTCTAGCTGAGAGGGTGAGTCAGTTACAGAATAAGGTTGAGAAGAAAGAACAAAGTCCCACAGGTGTTTCTTGGCCAGGTACTTCTTCTCAGACTTCTGGAGGTAGTCCGACTAACATTTCCCTCAATGTTCCTTCAGCCATTCCTTTAGCTCCCCCAGAACGCTTCTCAGGTGATCCCTTGAAAGCGCAATCTTTTCTGGTTCAAGTGGAACTTCACTTCACCTGCAGACCACATACTTTCCCGATGCCCAGTCTAAAGTAGCTTTCTTGTTGTCATATCTGTCTGGAGATGCAGCTTCCTGGGCTATTCCTCTTGTGCGTAAAAATAGTCCCCTGTCGTACAACTGGAAAAATTTTGTTCGTGAATTTGAGAGAGTTTTCGATCGTAGAACTGTAACACAGTCAGCAGATCGTGAATTATTAGACTTACGCCAAGGGAATCAGGACTTAGTGTCATATTTAGCCAACTTTAATCGGCTGGTCGCTGAGACATCCTGGCCTGAAGAAAAACAAGCGGCCTTGTTTTACAGGGGACTCAAAGAGGAGCTAAAAGACATCTTATCGCAAATCGACCCACAACCTGCAAACTGTCAAGATTTAATAAATCTTGTCTTGAGGCTTGATCATCGTTTAAATGAACGAAAAGGAACGCGTAAAAAGACTGAAAAACATTCTTGGCATGCTCATGATAACAAAGACTCAAGAACTCCGAGAGCAAGAACGCCGGAACCGATGGAAATTGGAACCATCAGGAGACCTTTGACCAAAGACGAAAAGGACCTACGCAGAAAAAATGGGCAATGTCTCTATTGTGGGCGGAAAGGTCATTTCGCCAAAGATTGTCCAATCAAAACAAAGAGCAAGCGAGGCCCAGTTCAGAAAGTTGCAACCAATTGTGAGAAAACAGGGCTGATTGCAGAGGCCCCATAACTTTTTGCCCCCATTTTCCTCTTTTTGCTGGTGTTTTCCTGACTTTGATGGTGCCCTGGGTACTGCTAACCAGTCCCAGGGCCTGTGCTCTGTGTAAAATGGATATGCAAATTAGGCTAATTATAATTGGCTAAGTTAACCTACCTATAAGTCCCTAGTATATGGTAGGGCATGTAGGTTTAGGGACCACAGCATAGGTGCTGCACACCTAGGTGCACTGCTGAGGTGCCCAGTGTCATTTTAAAGGCAGGCCTGCTTTGCTGGCTGCTTTTAAATTAAAGTTATATGCAAATTCGACTTTGGAATTAAAGGTACTTCCAAAGTCTTAAACTACCTTATTTTTACATATAAATCACCCCTAAGGTGTGCCCTATGTGCCCCTAGGGCTGGGTGCCATGTAACTATAAGCAGGGACTTTATAAAAATAGATTTATAAGCCCTGGTGAGGTAAAAACAGCCAAATTCGTTTTTCCTCATTGAAGTAAATGGCCTTCATAGGCTAGAATGGGCAGACTTTATTTTAAATTTTAAAGTCTCCTTAAATGTTACATACCAAGAATTTGGTATCAAATTGATTGTTGTAATAAATCCCACAACTTCCAGTTGTGGGATTTAATATAACTTGTCCAGGTAAAAAGTTTAGACTTTGCCTAAAAAGTTGCCAATTTCAGCTCTGCATTGTTTTTGCTGCTGTGCTCTGATTGGCCAGCCTGCAGCAGCTTCTGCCAGGCTGCCTTGATGAGGTGTGAAGTGGCCTAGCTTCACACAAAGGAATGTGCTTGGGGGAGAGAATCTCCCCTCAGCAGATGGTGAGGCAGGAAGGGGGAGGGCTGCCAAACTGGTCTTCAAAGGCAGAGAAGGACATTTGGAACACCCAGCAACACCCCCACATCCTGCAACCCCAGACAATTAGGTGCCCCCTTGATTAGATTAGGAGAGGGCAGGAGAGGGGTGTGTTTATGATTTTTAGCCACACCAGTGGGTGGGCTCAGCCAGATGTAACCTCCAAAAATCAGATTCATCCATGTTGGATTTTTAGAGACTGTTGCCTTCTGGGATGGATTTTTGCCACACTTCCCAGGAAGTGGTCATCACAGGGGGACGACCCTGTCCCTGATTGGAGAACCAGGGCCCCCCTGCTTTTCACCCAGGAGCAAGGATAAAACTGGCAGACCTGCACCCACACCTCAGATCCCCACCAAATTTCAAGAAGAAAGAACTTAAGGAGAAGAAGGACTGCCCTGCTGGACCCCTGGCCTGCACCTGGAACCTGCACTCAGAAGGACTGCACCAGCTGCACACTTGGGCTTCACCACAAGAAGGACTTTGCCTGGCTTCAACTGGTTCAAGGAGGGACTCCCTGTTTGCTACAGGTGAAAAATTGCTAACCAGAGTCCCCTGCACCAACTCCTGAAGAAAGCGACCAGCTGACCACTGTCCAGTGGCCAAAAAGGAGTTTGCGCCAGGTGCATTCTGGGAGTTGAAGTCCGCACCCCCCAAGGACCATCACAGAACTTCTGGACCCTTGGGGTGAGCTGTGGACCCCAAAAGAACCTTAAAAGAACATCTGGGTGAAGCCCCAGAAGTTTGGAAAAGATTTGAGAATTTTTGGAAAAAAGCTCCAGAGAGGGACCGACCCGCCGCGGAAATTCTAGCCGGCTTGCCTCAACCGCGACCCGGCCTGACTTCGTGGTTCGTCCCGGTAAAGAAAAACATCCAAAAAAGAGACTAAGTCCGAACGTAAAAAGTTGACCGGGACCTCCCAGCCATCGTATCCGAGACGGGCTCCATGGACGTCGGATCAAGATCCAGGTTTACCCCGGTCGAAGCATTTTCATCTCGAAAAAACGACTAAGTCCGAAGGTAAAAGTCTCCACCGAGGAAACCCACATCGCGTATCCGGACAAGGGCTCCAGGAGGTCGGATTCAACTGGCAGGTTCGTCCCGGTGAAGAAAAACTTCAAAATAAAGACTAAGTCAGAAGGTAACTTTTTAACCGAGGCCTTCCGCGACCTGTAGCCGAGCAGGGCTCCATCGCGGTCGGCCTGAAAGTTTGACTTTGCCCCGGTCGAGGTGCAACCAGATGACCCGATTGGCGCTTTTTGTTTCTAAGCGCTAGAAAAGTAATAATTCTTAAAAAATTCATATCTCTGGTTCCCCTGAACCGATTTTAATCGTTTTGTGTCATTTTAAAGATAAAAATATAAACTATTTTTATAAATTGGTTTTGGATTTTTAAACTGTTTCCTGTGTTTTATTTAATTACTGTTTTGTGATATTTGAATGCTTTACACTTTGTCTCCTAAGTTAAGCCTTGACGCCCGTTGCCAAGCTACCAAGGGTTGAGCTGGGATTAATTTACCGAGACCTAACTGTACCTATGTGGAGGTTAGTGGCTTGTTGCTAGGTGTAGGTACCCACCTGCCCTACCAATAACCCATTTTCCAACACCAATGCATCAGTCGAGTCGGAAAATCTAAAGCACCCAAGTTGCAGAGAAGGGTTGCTCTTGGGTGTCACCGTTGATCCTGCACAATCCAAACATCTAAAATTGGGAATAAGAGTTCAGGTCAAGAAAAATACCTATTTCAAGAAGGATCTAGTCGACTCTGGGGCTACCGGAAACTTTGTTGACGCCCAATTAGTTCGTGCATGGGGGATCTCATGTATTGAAAAGAAGACTCCAGAAACCATCCAGGCAGTTGATGGAAAACTCTTGACTGGAGATCCGATAACTCTTCAGACTGTCCCCTTGACAATAATTTGTGAAGGTAAAAATCGAAGAAAGAAACATAAAGAGGAACTTATCCTTGACGTGATCCATGCTCCCCAGTATGGGATCATCCTTGGCTTGCCATGGTTAACTCATCACAATCCAGAGATTAATTGGGCTGAACGAAAGATCGTGTTCTCATCAGTGCTATGTAAAGAACATTGTCTCCAAAGGACTCAAGAATCGGAAGTTCGCCATTCTTACATAGCTGCCGCCGCAGAGAAAGAAGTTCAGTTGCCCAAACAGTATTCGTCTTATGAAGATGTATTTGATGAGAAGGAAGCAGAGAACTTACCTCCTCATAGATCTTATGACTGTCAAATTGATCTAGTCCCAGGGGGGATACTTCAGAACTGTCGTGTGTATGCCCTGTCAGAACATGAAAATCAACATTTACGAAAATACTTGGATAAATTCTTAGAGAATGGTTTCATCCGCCCCTCTAAGTTTCCCACAGCTTCTCCTTTGTTTTTTGTTCCAAAAGCGGACGGAGAGCTTCGAAATTGTATCGACTATAGGGGCTTGAATAAAATCACCATCAAGAACAAATTTCCTTTGCCTCTAATTCCGGTCTTACTGGAACAAGTAAAGAAAGCAAAAATCTACACGAAGCTTGATCTTCGAGGTGCTTACCATTTGGTCAGAATGAGAGAGGGTGACGAATGGAAAACGGCATTCAAAACAAGATATGGCCTTTTTGAATACACCGTCATGCCTTTTGGTCTGTGCAATGCTCCAGCAGCATTTAAATTTTTCTTAAATGACGTTCTTAGAGAGTACCTCGATATCTTTGCCATAGTTTTCATTGATGACATTTTGATCTACTCAGACAATGAGAATGAACATGTTCAACATGTCAAGAAAATTTTGACAGCCCTTCGTAAACACCATTTATATTGCAAGCTAACCAAGTGTGAGTTTCATGTTACCACAGTTGAGTTTTTAGGGGTTATCCTTACCCCTCAAGGTATGGTGATGGCAGAAAGGAAAGTAAAAGCCGTATCTGAATGGCCCATCCCAAAAACTGTTCGTGATGTACAATGTTTCCTGGGCTTTGCAAATTTTTACCAGAGGTTAATCAATCATTTCTCCCAGACAGTGGCTCCAATTACTAAGTTATTAAGAAAGAAAGAAAAATTTGTATGGTCCCCAGAAGCAGACCAAGCCTTTTCAACTTTGAAAGAAGCTTTCTCCACTGCCCCAGTCTTGACTCATCCAGATGCGGATCGACCTTTCATAGTGGAAGCTGATGCTTCAGATGTGGCGATAGGAGCAGTCTTGTCACAACGAAACAAAGACACTGGTCAGCTTCATCCTGTAGCTTACATGTCTCGGAAGTTGAACGAAGCCGAACAGAACTATGTCATTGCTGAAAAAGAGCTTCTGGCGATTCGTGACGCCTTTAAAGAATGGAGACATCATTTGCTGGGAGGTAAATATACTGTCACAGTATATACTGATCATCGCAATCTTCAATTCATGAGTTCTGCCAGACTTTTGACTCCTCGGCAATTACGCTGGATGCTGTTTTTTGCAGAGTTTGATTTTGTGCTAACCTTCCGGCCTGGTAAAGATAATCGCAAAGCTGACGCCTTGTCCCGCCAAGGGTCTACCACATTGCCTGCAGTTCAAACCTCCAGAGCTATCATTGCTCCTGACAAGGTTCTATGTATCATAAAAACAGAAGATTTCTTTGAAGACATTCGCAATTCACTCACTGTTGAAAAATGGCAGGCGTGGGCCCAAGCAGATCCGAAAAGATCAATCAAGCAAGGATTACCATTTTGCGATGCTCGTTTGTTCGTGCCCACTACCAAACTTCGCAAGATAGTGTTTCATTGGTTGCATGTTCTACCTACAGCAGGTCACCCTGGTACTCCTAAAACTCTTGAATTAATCCAACGCTATTTTTGGTGGCCTACCTTAACAAAGGATGTAAAAACAATGGTAAACAACTGAGAAGTCTGTGCTCGCACTAAAACAAGTCATTCAAAACCGAAAGGGTTGTTACACCCACTCCCAACCCCAAGTCGTCTGTGGGAACACATCTCTTTAGACTTTATTACAGGTCTGCCAGTGGTTCAACAGCATTCAGTAATTCTGGTGGTAGTAGATAGTCTCACGAAATATGGACATATCATTGCCTGTAAGAAATTACCCAACTCTAGTGAACTGGCAACTATCTTACTGAATAGAGTGGTTTGTTATCATGGACTGCCAAAAGTGATCCTCTCCGATCGGGGGTCGCAATTTGCCTCCAACTTCTGGAAGACATGGTGTAAAACACTCCAAGTGACATCTACCCTATCTACTAGCCACCATCCTCAAACAGATGGTCAAACGGAGAGACTAAATCAGACTTTGAAGCAATACCTACGTGCTTACGCTGAAAAAGCACTTAATTCATGGACATCAATGCTCTGGTTAGCTGAGTTAGCCTACAACAACTCCTTCCACACTTCTACTGGCGTTACACCCTTCTTTGGTTTGTTTGGCTATCAGCCTGACACCTTGCCCATCACAATTCCTCAAGAAAGCTCTCTCACTCCAGCTTTGTCAGAAATCATTCAACATTTGCATCAAACTCAGAAATTGATTCAACAACATTTAGAAAAAGCCAAACAAAAATACAAAAAGCATTATGACAAGAAACATTGTGAGGGACCGCAGTATCAACCTGGTGACAAAGTGTGGCTTTCCACAAAACATATAGACTTCAAGACGAAGCACATGTTCAACCCCAAATTTATAGGTCCTTACACTGTTCTTCAGCAAATCAATCCTGTGACCTATAAACTACAATTGTCAAAATCATTACGGATTCATCCAGTGTTCCATACTTCCCTCTTAAAAAAGGCAGTCCAAAAGGTCCGCTCTCATCCAGCTCCTGTTCTAGTACAGGGGGAAGAAGAATATGAAGTCAAGAAAGTGTTGGACTCTAAACTGAGAGGGCGTAACCTATGGTACTTACTCTCCTGGAAAGGTTATGGCCCTGAAAGTGATTCATGGGTTTCCGCATCTGATGTTCATGCTCCAGTACTTGTGAGACGCTTTCATCGTCTCAATCCAGATAAACCAGGCCCTAGAGCACGCCTGGGAGAGGGGAGTACTGTCAACACCAGGACAGTGCGCGCTGTACGGGCATCTAGAATGCAAAAACCCAACACTCGCAAGATAAAATCATGTATGCATTGTGATGATATGTTATTGTTTAACCTTTTGCATTGCAGAATTCCATCCAAAAGATTCATTTTTAAGGTGCTTATAAATACTGTACATTTACAATGTATTGCTGCAGACATTCAGAGTGTGTTAGGGTGTGGTCCCTTTCCAGGGCCTTCTGGAGACTTTCCCTGCAACATGCCTGGGCGTGGTTCTAGGCTGGGCCAAGACTCTATAAAAGAGAGTCAGCCCAACTTCCAGTGCTCACTATTCAGAGGTCCCGGTGCAGAGCAGCAGCTTCTTCCTGAGCTCCTGTCCCGGCAGCCTATTTGGATTTTCCAGTCTTCTGCACTCATCTCTCATTGGTGATCACTGTTTCCAGGCGGTAAGTCTGTGTTTGGACATTTCCCAACACCGTAATTGAGAATCTTCATATTCTTGATTTTAATTCTTAAATGAATAACAGATTACTTGAGCGCTGCCATTTTTTTGACATTCGTATGGTGGTTTGCAAATAGGGAGGACGCGCAATTTCTTGCATAAAGATTTGACTTCGTTATTACATTATTGTTCATTGCGCGCTGATATTTCTTGACATTTACATGATGTTTTACGAGTTGGCAAGACGTGCAACTCGTTTCATGAGCATTTAACTTTGTTGTTCATTGCGCGCTACCTTTTCTTGACATTTACATGGTGGCATTTGAATCGGCAACACGCGTGATTATTTCCTTGAGTGTTTTTTCATATTATTCATTGTGCACTACCATTTCTTGGCATTTGTATGGTGGCATTTGAATCGACAAGATGCGAGATTCTTTCCCTGAGTGCTTTTCATGTTGTTCATTGTGCGCTACCATTTCTTGGCATTTGTATGGTGGCATTTGAATCGGCAAGACGCAATTCTTTCCTCGTGTATAAATAATGTAAGTTACTGTGCGCTACCATTCTAAGACATTTTCTTGGAAGCATTTCAAGTTGACACGTCGCGTGATTTATTCCTTGAATCTACGTTGTGTGATTTCATGGTGCACAAACCTTTATGGTGCTTAATACTCATATAAAAATCTACAATGTGCGCAATTTACTTCCCAATGTTTTTTCTGAGATGAACACAACAATACCAGAGTTCTAGATGTAATGCTGTGCGTTCCTGATATGTATTCCTAAAAGGAGATTCATATGGTTGTTTAGAAATTGCTCAGAGTGTTTCCTGATTCTCATGCTAAAGAAAGTACTTGAATCTGAAAGTCCTATTTAACTTTTCCTGTTTCCTTCTCAGGTATTCGGTCATCTAAAGTCTAGTCAGTTTTAGGATTATTCTAGGGTTGTTCATGTTTTTCGGAAAAGACGAAGCTTAGAGTTGTAGCATGGTACTGATTTCATGAGTTGTAATTTTGATGTTGTGTTTTAACCTTTTGCTTCCTATAGGTCTCCTTCCCAGCTGTTCCCGTCCTAATCCCCTTTTTCCCACTTGGACTCTCTTAGACTCTGTGATAAATCTAATCAGAGTATTGGAGCTGTCTTGTGTTGGAAGTGTTGGGAATGTGCACGGACCCCGAGGATCTGGTGACTCTGACAACATCCATTGTTTCAACATACTGACTCAACAAGCGATAGAAAACATTAGAAGAAAGCTCTCCTTGAGCATTAGTATAGTCATGCAAGTATTTCTCATCTAACTTAAACCCTTTCTAAAGCTGTTAGAGTGGTAGTTTCAGGAGCAGAAGGATTATGAGCTCTTTTTATTTCCTGAACAGACATTCCCACAATCATTACAATAAACATTATTTCTCACATAATTGCCAATCCAACACACATGTATCTACAGCGCCTAGCAATTCTATCTTGATTATTTAACTCAGCCATGATCTGTAAAGAATCAGAAAGCAGAAGTAACTCTTAGATAAAGTGTAGTAAAAATCAAAAATGAATTAAAAATTCTTTTCTCACAGTTCAGTTTCACATCCATGAACCCTTTTTCTTTGTCAAAATTGACTAGCAGCTTGTCACATCCGGTTTTCAACTGTCAAATCAGGTTATCAGTGTCTCTATCGGTTTTATTTTTCAAAACAGTCTCTTTAAGTTTTCCACATCAGCTCAACAATTCAGCTTCTCGACCACCTTCAGGTCACATCAAAATACTGACTCTGAACTTCTCCATCAGAACAGAAAGACATAAACTCATGTTGCCATTCATTGGTAGTTGCATATGCCCATTCAGGACCTGTGTATCATCGACCTGCTATTCTCTTTCTTTTCAACCTTTGGTCACCACTTAATTCTCCTTCAATTAATTCTTTCTTTCTCGTAGTGTCCACTTCTTCCTCTGTTGTTTCATTTATTACCAATTCCTTCTTCTTCCCAATCTGGGATTCAGGCCAATTGTCTCCTTTTCTTGTTCCTTCTGTCAATATTCTTCTCAGGATTGGGCTCTTCTCCTTCTCTTTCTCTATGGTGTTTTCTCTTGATGGACCGGCAACGGGTTCCAGAGGAGTAAGATCACTTTGACTTTGTTCCATCTCAAATCTTTCCTCCTCTTGGTCTGGCACTTGCTCTGTTTGCTTTTCAGCACCGTCTGCTTCTGGGAGAACCTCTGCTGAGCTAGGCTCTCCTGCTTTATCCGCCGAGATTGGTTCTTGCGCACTCTCCTGTAATTCTTCTCTTTCGTCTCTTACAGGAGTAATGGAACCATCTTCCACAAGCTCTGGTTCAACTTCAGGCTCTGCTGGTTCTTTTTCTGACTCAGGTGTGGTAACCTGTTTCGCTGTTGTAGGTACTTTCAGCAACATTTCTTCATGATCTGGTGGACATACCACTCTCTTTGTATGGCTCACGTGAATCCAGTTCGGGAGTCCTTCACACTTCACAGCTGTCGTAGTTGTTAACACCACCTGGTAAGGACCTCTCCAACGCGGCTTCAAACAAGTCTTGCGAACATGCTTTCTGACAATGACCCAGTCTCCAGCTCTCAGACTGTGACCTGGATCATGGGTGGGTGGCAAGGTGGTGGCCTGCACCTGCTGAGAGAAAGAGCGGACCTCATTAGCCAGACCCTTGCAGTAGTCCAATACCATATCATCTGTAATGTTTAAAAGTGCATTGGCTGGAACTGCTGGGAATCTCATTTGTCTGCCCATGAAGATCTCATGGTGCAACAGCCCTGTCTTCCTGTCAGGTGTGTTTCTCATCGACATCAACACCAAAGGCAATGCATCTGGCCATTTCAGATTTGTGGCTGCGCAAATCTTTGCAATCCTTGACTTCAAGGTACCTTTCATCTGTTCCACCAGTTCTGATGCTTCAGGACGATAGCTGCAATGCAACTTTTGCTCGATATTTAGTGCTGCACATAAGAGTTTAATCACCTCGTTATTGAAGTGAGTTCCCCTATCTGATTCTAAAGAGATCGGAAACCCGAAACGTGGTATTAACTACCTAAGCAACAGCTTTGCTACTGTGAGACTGTCATTTCTTCTTGTAGGGTATGCTTCAATCCAGTGACTAAAGACACACACAATCACCAACATGTACTTCAAACCTCCACACGCAGGCATTTCAATGAAATCCAGTTGCATTCTGCTGAATGGACCTCCTGCTCTTCCAATGTGGCTTAAGTTTACCACTGTCCCTTTTCCCGTGTTTAGTTGCTGACAAACTATACAACGATGACATACTGCCTCTGCTGCCTGCCTGAATTTAGGATTAAACCAATCAATTTTAAACAATCTAACCACGGCATCCCTTCCAGTGTGCGCCTGTCTGTGGTAGTATCGGGCCATTTGTGACAATAAACTATTGGGCAGGACCATCTGACCCTCATCAGAAACCCAAATCTCATCAGGCCTTTGAACACATTTTAATCTAGCCCAGAGACGTTTCTCTTCCGTGTCAACATTACTTTGCAACGTTTTCAATTCTTCCAGATTATCAATCACTTTCAATGCAAAACTTTTACATGTGTGGTCTTCTTCTGCCATCAATTCCCACTTGTCCTTGAATGAAGTACAGTTCAATGCGCAAAACTTTGCGACTTGATCCGCATATCCATTTCCCAGTGAGATGTAATCTTGGTTCTTTTGATGTGCACTAGATTTTACCAAGGCAATTTCTTCAGGTAACTGTATTGCATACAACAATTCTTTTCTCTTGTCGCCATTCCTCACTGGTGTACCAGTAGTAGTCAGAAAACCTCTTTGCGACCACAATTGACCAAAATCATGAACAATTCCAAATCCATATTGGCTGTCAGTATAGATTGTGACTCTCAGCCTCTCAGAAACATGGCATGCTCTAGTAAGAGCTACCAATTCTGCCACTTGTGAAGAATATACACCTCAAAGCCAGGAAGTTTCCAAAGTACCTGTGTTTGTGCATACAGCATATCCTGCTCTCAATGTCCCTGTAACATCTCTGAGACATAAGCCATCAAGAAAGACAATTTGATCATTTTCTTCCACTCAGGTATCTCTAATATCAGGCCTTGGTTTTGTACACAGTTCAGTTACCTCAATACAATCATTCTCAATGTCTTCCTCTTTTTCAATTTCAACAGTATCATTTGGAAGTAATGTTGGTGGATTCAACACTGTACATCTTTTCAATGTTACATTTGGAGCCCCTAACATGCTTGTCTCATACCTTGTCAGTCTTGCACCAGTCAAATACTGTGTTTTCGTCCTTGTCAGTAAAATCTCAACAGAGTGAGGTACCGTTACCGTCAGAGGGTATCCCATCACTACTCCCTCACATTGAGAAAGACTTTGACCAACTGCGGCAAATGCACGCAGACAACCTGGTAAAGCTGCTGCGACTGGGTCCAAGGTAGCTGAAAAATAGGCTACTGGGCGATAAGCACCTCCATGGACCTGTGTCAAAACAGACAAAGAACAAGCATCATGTTCATGACAAAACAATGTCAATGGCTTTGTGTAATCAGGCATTCCCAACGCTGGAGCTCTGCACAAACTCTCTCTCAACTCAGTGAACGCTTTCATCTGATCCTCATCTAAGGTAATGGGGTCAGTACCTTCCTTATGTGTTAGTTGCTGCAACGGTTTGGCAATCTCAGCAAAATTTGGAATCCACTGTCGACAATAACCTACCATTCCCAGAAACATTCTGACATCTCTCTGTGAAGTCGGTGGACTTCTCTGCAGAATCATTGTAATCCTCTCTCTAGAGATTCTCCTTGATCCTTTTTCAATCTGGTGTCCCTAGTATTTCACTGACTTTTGACAGTACTACAATTTCAAAGGTGACACTTTATGTCTAAACTTTCCCAAATGATTCAACAGGGCAATCGAGTCATACTTACATTCGTCCCTTGTCCTGGATGCAATCAGCAAATCATCAATGTACTGCACTAGAGTCGATTGGTACGGTAGTTCCAATGACTCCAAATTTATTTTCAGGATCTGATTGAACAGAGATGGTGACTCCGTATACTCTTGTGGAAGCCTGCACCAGCTGTAGACTCTGTCTAGGAATTTGAAACTAAAACAAAACTGACTATCCTCATGAAGTGGTACAGGAAAGAAAGCTTGAGACAAATCAACCACTGTGAACCACTCTGCATCGCATGGAATTTGAAACAGTATCACTGCTGGGTTTGGTACTACTGGACAACACTTGATCACCATATCATTCACTTTTCAAGTCCTGCACAGTGTGTACTTTCCCACACGGCTTCTTTAAGCCCATTATCAGTGAATTACATGGACTGCTTAACACTTCTTTCAAAACCCCTTCTTTCTGGAAATCCCCAATTATTTGTGCCACTTTCATCAGAACATCTTGTGCCATATTATACTGTGGAAGCTGCGGAAACACTGCGTTCGGCTTCAAAGTGATCTTAATCGGTTCCACTTCCTTGATCAAACCCACTTCTTTACCTGTCAGGTCCCACACATCTTCCTGCACTGTTCCCTGTAAATCTGCATGCAATTCTTTCACCGTAAACATCAGGAAAAACTCAATCAACGGGTACTCTTCATCAACATTTTCATTTGCGGTTTCAGATGTCTGTTCTTCCTCATCATCGCTATTAGTCTGGACCTCTATTCCTGAATTTGAACAACTAATGGAACATTTTGTCTTGCACAACAAGTCCCTTCCCAGCAGAGATACTGGACTTGAGTCACAAACTATAAACTTATGCAGTCCCTGGAAGTTGCCAATCTCAACCTGTACTGGATCTGTGATTAAATTTGTCAACTGTCTGTTTGCTACTCTCACAACTTGAACTGTTCTGCCTGAAAGAGGTAAGTTCGGAACTTCTGCACTTCTCACTGTAGAGCTTGTAACTCCTGTGTCTACTAGGAATGCAACTCTGTGACCCATCACCTTTCCCTTCACAAATGGACCTCTCTGATCTATCTCTAATGATGCTGCAAGCATGAATGGCTCTTCATCCGAACTTATACTCATACCTTCATCTTTTATTTCATTCTCTCTATGCAATGGGAATTGGTGCACTGTGTCATTACATCTGTCTTGTCTCTGACCTGTGACCTGCTGAGTAAGCATCATCTGTTGCTGTTCCATCTGGGCTTGAGGTATCTGCATTTGCTGTCTAGGTACCATGAGAACCTGCTGCTGCATTGGTTGCAATTGTGTCACTTGTGCACGCCGCACTTGCACCTGCTGCATGGGTTGGAAAATTTGCACTTGATTTTGAATGTTTGGATTAAGTAATTTCATTCTAGGGACTTTCACAGTTTGAAATGTATTGACATCACCACCTTGCTGAACAACACCATCCTGCACCATCAACGGACACTCCCGCTTCCAGTTTCCCAGGTTCCCACACAGATGACATGGTAACATCTTTTTCATCCCCTGCATATTATTCTGAACCACTACAGTATTCAAATCTGGACCATGAGTCATATTGACACCATGACCCCTACCTCTCATCTGAGGTTGGAATACAATGTTTCCCTGCTGCTGCGGCATCTGTTGCATTAAAGCTCCTTGCACTCCTGTCTGAGCTGCATTAATCTGCATCACCATTGCTTTCTCCTTCAACTTTTTCTGCTTCAACTCAATCTCATCACTATAGTATTTTGCATACTGCAACACCTCATCAATCGGCTTTGCTTGCCAGCAAATCAAATGACTCTTAATCATCTGCCCTATTTCAGGTCTCAATCCTTCGACGAACCTGAACACAAAGTGCAACATGTCTTTCGGCTCAATTCCTTCCTTGCCACTGTACTCTTTGAAGGCTTTTAGCAATCTCTCAAAATAGGTATGTATCAACTCTTTCGCCGCTTGCACTGTCCTGTCGATTCTTTGCCAGTTAATATTTTTAGGAGAAATTCTGCTCTTCAGAAACTCAATCACCTTATAATAATGTTTCATCACTTCAGGTGATGGTGCACCTGTAACCCTATCCCTTTCCGGTTCACTCGTTGGCCAATCCACTGCTCTCTTGCAGTCAACCCATAAATCAGCTGGAACTACTATTTCCAACAAAGTATTCAAGTCTTCCCATAGTCATATAGAAAGCCTCACAAATCTATCTGTCTGCTGGTACCACTCAACCAGTTTCTGCATCAGTTTCGGGTAATCATTTGTGAATGACAGTATATCACTCCTGTGCCATGGAACATGAACAAACTGCCCTCCTGGAATTTCCCTCATCGGTAAAATCTTTACTGGATCCTTTTCTTTCTGAACACCTTCAGACCCTTCTTGTGAATCTCGTTTCCATTTATCCTTCTTCTTTGCCCATCTGCCTTCCCACTTCTCTAATGCTCCCCAAATTTGAGTACTCTGCAATAACTCTTTTGGATGCGCTTTTATACCTGCTGACCTCAGGTGTTCAAAATCTTTTGCCTTGAAATCTAACCTGTAGCTTTGTTTCAAGTGCTTTGTTTTCTCAATCTCTATGTCATGTTTGTCTGCTAAATCTGCCAATTTCTGATGCATCTTTCCCACTTCTCTTTTAATCCTCGGACACAAGTACCTCAACTCTTCTTCTGTGCAGGACTCCAACCTATTCACTCCCATCGTTCCCTCAACTAGCTCCATTATTTCTGTAGCTAGTCTGACACGATTTATCTGCTCTTCACCCTTGGAAGTATTTTGAGGAGTATTCAAACTATCCAACCACTCACTCAATTGCTGTGCTGTCAATCCCTGTAATGAGATGTTACTTGCATTCAGCATTGGCACCTGCTGTACCAGTGCACCTGGAGTTTGCGGTGTCAAAAGCTTCAAGCTCTGACTTGCACTCGGGCCATTTGCCGCATCTGGAAGCGCTAAGATCTATCAATGGTCTAGATCCATTAAAGGTCTGACCCATAGACGATATCACCTGTACATGATCACTTATTACCCTCCTCACGAGGCTCTGTGACATCTCACCCTGTTCTCCTGCATTTGATTTCTTCTGTGCAAACAATGGTACCGCTGGACCAACAGTAATCGGTAGTGATATTGCATCTGGTGCTGTCCTAACACCTGTATTTTGTGGAAGGGCTAGTCCCATACTCTGATTCATCTCTGGTGTCACATCCGTCTGTGTTCCTGTCAATGTTGTGAATTTCGGCATACCCTGTGTCTGTGCCTGAGGCAATAACATTGGAGTCGGCTCCGTCTGAACTAGCATTGGCCTCAGGAGCACTTGCTCTGACGACACCACTAAGTTCGATGTTGTCTCGAGAACTGGTACATCTGGATAAATTCTCTGTATCAGTGGTGGGTGCATATGCGCTAGGACCACTGAAGTAGTCACTGAATTTGGAGTACATTGAACTACCCCTTGTGCCTGTCTATAATCTGTCTGCACTGGTTCCACTGTTCCCGCCCCTTGAGCTGGAGCAGTTGGCATAGAACTAGTGCTTGGACCCCCTTCATGCACCGCATATGGTGGAGGTCGATCCCTCAATATCTGTGTGATAAGATCCTCAACATCTTAATCTTCTTCATCTACATAAGTCTTTTTCTTCTTTTTATTTCGTGAACTCTTGTTGCTTTTGTCATCATCCTCTTTCTTATCTGACTCGTCTTCCTCTGCAATAGCAAGGAACAATCTAACGCCCTGTAACATTGTCATTCTCCACTTTTTCTGTTCCCAATCCCATCTTGCCTCTGCCAAAGATTTCTCTACCTTTCTTATTCTCCTCTGGAATTTAATTTCTTGCTGATGTCTGGCTACAAGCTCCCAAACCGCTAAAGCCTCAAACTGTGCTGGTCTCGGAAGTGGCTTTGTCTCATATAATGTCATTCGCAACTGATCCAAAATTCTCAAATTGAACGTTCCATGCTCCGGAAACGCTAAAGCTCCCTGTTTCTCTGTCAATTTGCACCACTGCTTCAACCAAAGACATGGCGCAACACCTCACTCCTCCATTACAAGAAATGCCAGAGAATTTTCCTGTGGGGTAGGCTCCCCAACTGTTGCCTTAATGTAAGAATCACCCTTCATGGCACTTCTGAACTCTTTGAAAAACTTCATTTTCTCTGTCTTTTGTGTATTCTATTCTAAAAGGAAATGACTTTTACTCCCAAGATTCCTTTCACCCGCTTGCTCAACCAACTGCCTCTTCTGGAGAGCTGCCAATCCACTCGCGACTCTTCTTATAAACCAACCTATCCCAGCGCGGCTTACTCTGATGTCACACTCATACACTGCGGCTGACAAAGTCTTGCACGCTTGTTCTCCTAAACTTCGATTCACACAAAACTAATGCAAAATTATTGCGAGCACTAACTAAAACCAATAACCAAAAACAAACCTGCTGGTTTACTGAAAGGTACACAATCGCTTCAGAGACCTTATGGATTTTCACAGATGGCACTTTCGCTCGTGCAGCTCTTCCTCTTTCTCAGTCTCCCACATTCGCAAGCAAAATTCGACCCGCAAATTTTACTCTCAACTGATCAAGGGGTCTGTCCTGGTGCACATATGACTCGCCAAATCTCAGCCCAAAATTTCTCTTACTCACTTATCTGACGCACTGACTTGTTGACCACACCCGATCAACCTACTAAACCAGACAGATTACAACATATAACCAAGTGTCTCCTACACTTGTCAATATACTCCGGAGTCTTAGACCACACAGGGTCCATACATCACCAACAACCACATGGACAGTTTTCGAGCACAAAGCGCCACACACATATGAAGTTCGATGACTTCTCTACTCTCATACTGCAGAGTACGCACACTCCTACTAAACCTCAACTGGAGTACGCAAATTCCCTACTTTACCTCCCATACGTCACAATTCACCTGCCATTTGCTTAAGCCTTTGCAAGCGCAACCTACCACTTTCATACTATCACAAGAACGCCAAGAACATACCCATCTTTACTAGCGGCATCCAGGATCTGGGAAAGTCATTTCTGGGCTTAAGGGGATATCATCTTTGCTACAATTGCTATTTCAGAAAAACAAAATTCAAAACTCATAAAAATGAACGACTAACCCTAACTTAAACTACCACCATAACCACTAATCACAACATAACTAGTTCTCCAAGAAAACTAACCATCAATCTGCTCCAAAACTGCGAATGCACCTGGTCCTTAATAAGTAAACTTACAAGGGGACGCGCATAGGCCGATGAACCTTTTGGATCGCATGGAGTATCCTAATCACGTAGTGTGACCAATGGCATCAATAATCAAATGTAATCAATCAGTAACCACTAAGAGAATCATTAGTCAATAAACAAATATAATAATAATTCATGAATAACCACAGCATGATGAAGCGTTTAACAAATTTTATTGCCCTATTGATTACAATTCTAATGCATCTGGTTAACTCAAATTTTATTTAATCAGCTCAGAATTAGTTTATTAGCGACCACCAATAACATAATCTAATCAGAACCTGGGATAACATGTGCTCAAAAGCTAGCTTCAGCATAAGCCAACAAAGATGAATATATCGATATTAATAGCAGAGTTCAGTAATTAGTTTGCAAACATTTCTTACTGTCATCGTCACCTAGGAAGAACCTAACTAACCCAGATTAGCATCAGCCTGTGGGATTTCATGCGAAAACAATTTAGAAAACATGAATTTGGAAAAACATCTAGCTAGAAGAAAACGTTAAAACAGCGCAGTTGATACCTAGAAGAAAAGGTTCAAAAGTTAGTCAGTCACATTGTCATAGCTACCTATCCACGGAATGGATCAGCAACAAAGTCAGTCTTAGTCTTCAGGTCATCAATCGATCAGCAACACATCAGGCTCTCAAGAGCATGAGCCCAATGACAACTTTTGGAACTGTGTCTCTTGACGTCATCAGCATTCACCCCTCACATCTGAATTTTGCCCTCGCATCTGAAGTTTTAGCCCCTTGCCATGACTTTTTATTAGAGTTTTTCAGTCCATCCCCCTAATTCCTAATTGGTTCATTAGTCTTCCATATATGACGTTACCCAGTACTTTTTATTCTACACATCTATGAGTTCTAGGATTTCGTCTTTCTCAGTTCATGTATTGGGTCATTGTACGATGTCTTCATCATCCGCCTCTTCAGGTATCGAAAACATTGCATGTTCCTCTTCAGTCAGTGCTCTCATCGTTCAAGTCCTGGGAAAGTACATTTCTCCTACTCTACACACAATTGTATAAAATTGACTTCACCATCTCCAGTCTGTCGGTACATTGCAGAAAATTCTAGTTACGCGAGTTTAACATGGGGTAGTTCAGGGTCAGGTTGGCATTGTCGCTTTCTTCCAGCATGTTCTAATAGTTCAGCTACTGTATGAGGCCTGGAAAACTAGGCCACAACTTCGGCTAAGTTAATTCTACAAATTAATGCAAAACATAGGTTATACATCTCATTATGACATATTACTACATTATTATTATACATTTTCATTATTTCACACATTTTTTGTTATTTTAGTACCACTTTCGTATAAGTGGCTGCCATTCTCCGTGGGCACATTTTCAAACGTGCATATTATTTTTTACGATTAATTTCCCTATAAATTTTTCGTTCATCGAAACACATAAATATTCATTAATAGTTTTATAATTAGCATATCTGCGCCAACACAGGTGTCACTTATGGTTGCAGAAAACTGGTAAGGTGGTCACATTTCTCCAGGTCATATCAGGTGGGGGATATATATGGGTTTACCCATGGTTCAATTGCAGGTGGGACCACACATTTGGGAGGCAGTCATTAATTTCTTGGTTGGTATTCATATACATTTTTAAATGCCTTCTTTTACCTTTATTGCAATTCAAGACTTACAGCCGCCTTAAGTGCTGGTAGCGCCTCGTTTAACAATCTTTTTTGGTGCCACCCCCCATGACCTCCCTCTCCACGGATTCCCTCTCTACCACCCTCTAACAGTGCCCCTCATCTCTTCATAGACCCTCTCTCGCATGCGTGCTTTTTATATGTTTTATAGCGCTTCTCATATCAGTGTACGGTGTCAGCGCACTTTACATCACACCCACATTATACAGAGACAATGAATCATACATGTGTAAATCTGTCTATAGCAATGTTACATAAGACAATGAGGATTTGTGTAGAAAACATATGTCACCCATATTAGTAGGCAGTGTATTTTAAGAGTGTTTGGACTGGAGAAGCACCAACTCAGGATTTAAAACGTACCACAGTGGTTAGGGTTGTGTTTGCTAATAAGAATGCATTACTACCCAAATAAATCCTTTGTAGCAGCATTAGGATAGTGAAAGACTGAGGAAAAACAATATAACATTCTACCCCATACCATTCAGTTTGCATGCAGCTCTTTGATGTCAGTTCAGTGGTTACTGTGCTATATTAGGTTTGTAACTTATGAACTGCAAGTAACAAAGAGATCTCTGTGACAAAAGCATTAGCCCACTGAACTATCCATATAAACTACAGTTCTGTGATTTGCATGGTACATATACTTTGCAGCAGGCATATTAACCCTCTGCGCTACTTTAGGGTGAGACAAAACTCCCCTCTCTCCAGCAAGAGCATTATTCACCAGAGTTATCTTATTGTTGCCAGAAAAGTGTTGAACACAGTAGGAACACTGCAGCAGATGTTTAAAAACCCATAGTTTAATCTAAAAATAGTGTAACATCCCACCCCTATGGCAGTGCCAGGTACGGCTGCACTGGTCGCACAGCCCTAAACTCAGCCCTACCTGAATCACACAGATGTAAATGGTACTATAATTGTAGGAAGATCACACACACGCCTGCTTTTTAACTGAGCAAAGAAAGGGATTTTATCACACGGAAATATGTTTTCCATGTGATTAAAAACTGGGGAAATGAGAAATTGCACATTTACCCTGAACCTTTGTTAGCAAATTGTCTGAGCTGTGGACAAACCAATGACATATGGTAAGAGTCAACAGGTATAAGGCAGGCAAAGTATGTAAGTTGAGGTTTTGCCTGTAATGTTCCTGTGGAATTTGTGTCTAGGTTTAGACGAGAGATGTGTGGGTGATCTCTGGCTTCATGCTACAACTCCAACAGTTCAAGATGGTTCTTTGGGGAATGTTTGTTTACAATCCTCACAATGGGGAATATTTATATTAAACAGAGGACCTTCTAGACCTTCTAGAGCGTTAACAACATTCTTTGTGTCTTTCAAGTGGGCTGTCATTTTATAGATGAAACGTTTGATGAAAGCATCTGCATATTCGACATAGGTTCTAGTACTGCGTCATCAAACAAAGACACTATTGGGTAAAACGTCTTGCATTTGTATTGGCATTTGTAAATGACAATTCCGCAGAAACTGCACTGTCTTTAACTCCATTATTTCTATAGGGTTGTTTATTTTATCACTTCTTTTACTACTTCATTTACTCATCATCAGTGCATTAAGGAAGATCCCCGTTCTATAGTGTATTACAGTTTTTTCAATGGTTGATCGGTGGGATGCCAATTCAATTTCAACCAGGTGGACAATCCATCTTTTCAATCAGAACAGTGTGTTGTGATCAGCAGACAACATGGAATGAAATGGCTTCACTTTATAACACAGACAGGATGACTGCCAATGAGGAACATCTAGCCTTAAGAACTTTTTATTCATTTACTATTTCTGAAATGCACATATACTCCATATCGCACTTTGGCCCTGAGAGAAAGGACTGGTTAGCTGAAATTAGAATGACATTTAGTGAAACAAGTGGGTTTTAAGAAGTTTTTGAAAACTGTATGTGGTGTGATTGCTTTTGGACAGCAAAGATGAGGCTACTCCATAGTTTACAGCCAGTGTCCTTCCACCCATACTGATATGAATGAACCTTAGTATGTAAAATAGAAGTATTAAGAGCAACTATAGATCTCTTACAGGTTCATGTTTCCAAACTTTTACCTTGATTGTTATTAGAAATGGGGTTTCTAGGTGGACACCCTGTCCTAGTAGGGACCCTCACTCTAGTCAGGGTAAGGGAGTCACACACCTAAGATAACCCCAGCTCACCCTCTTGGTAGCTTGACACAAGCAGTCAGGCTTATCTCAGAGGCAATGTGTAAAGTATTTGTACACACACACACACACCTACACACACACACACACACAGTAACACAGTGAAAACACCACAAAAGCACTCAACGCCAGTTTAGAAAAATAGACAATATGTATCTGAGTTAAACGGGACCAAAACGACAGAAATCAAACATACACAAGTAGAGATATCACTTTTTAAGGTCTAAAAGAGTCTTAATCCTGAAGACTCAATGGACATGTAAACCACACCAGTAAATGTCCTGCCTTTTAAATACACTGCACCCTGCCCACGGGGCTACCTTGGACCTACCTTGGGGTGACTTATATATAGTAAAAGGGAAGGTTTCGCCCTGGCAAGTGGGTGCACTTGCCAGGTCGAACTGGCAGCTCAAAACTGCCCACACAGACACTGCAGTGGCAGGTCTGAGACATGTTTACAGGGCTACTCTTCTGGGTGGCACAATCAGTGCAATAGGGCCTGGGCACACATGGTGCACTATACTAGGGATTTACTAGTAAATCAAATATGCCAACCCTGGGAAAACATTTCCCAATATCATTTTAGACAGAGAGCACTTGCTCTTTAGCACTGGTCAACACTGGTAAAGTGCCCTGAGTCCTAAAGCCAACAAAACAGGCAAGAAAAGATAGGAGGAAGAGGGCAAAACGTTTGGG
Organism: Pleurodeles waltl; assembly: GCF_031143425.1. Lineage (NCBI taxonomy): Eukaryota > Metazoa > Chordata > Amphibia > Caudata > Salamandridae > Pleurodeles > Pleurodeles waltl. Next base: position 1,209,947,246 of record NC_090437.1, read on the forward strand.
GATGTCCATGCAAAAAGGGCCAGGTCCAACAACTATGTATGTCATAATAGGTGTAATGCATAAAGCTCAGGGTTTTGAAGTGGATCTTTGTTTCACTGGGAGCCAGTGAAGCTTCTTTCTGGCTTTGGAGACTGTCTGGAGTTGCATGAATCCTGTGACTACTCGGATGGCCATTCTTTCTATTCTTTGGAGTCTGTTGTTTGCCCCCTCCACAATGCCTAGGTAAAGGCCACTGCAGCAGTCTAGACGATTTAGAACTCATGCAGAAACTATTTAAGCATAAAAGGCTTTTAGAAGTGAAGGAAGGACTTTCCTAAATATGCATAGTATTAGGAAGCAGCTGGAAGACATTGTACTATTGTGCTAATTTTGGGACAGAATCTCGTCAATTTAGAAACCCAAACATTTAACCTTGGTGACCGATACTGGCAGTGCACCTACTGAGGATTGCCAAATGGAATTTTACCATCACTGTTTATGGTTTACAGGGAGGGAAAGCTCAGAAATTGCTATGTCTTGCTAATTCTAACACACTAATATTACACACCAGATTGACCCCCAACACCAGCTGCAGTGCCACGGGGCTGAAACATTTCACATCCAGCAGCCTTCCCTATGGTAGCAGTGACTAGTCCATTTACAGCACCCCCACAGACCATTTCTTATTCAATGAAACTTCCCTTTCCCCTACCATCTAATAATCCACGTATTTCCTCAGCAGCAATATCCTAAGTAATGTAATATATTCTTCAATTTTCTACATGTAATTTTCACAATGAGCAATATAATAAGGTTTTTAATGTATCATTTTGGAAGAAATTGGAGTTTCACATGCAATTCTATTAGTTATGGAAAAATGGTCACTCCCTAATGTTTATGAACAACCAGGAATATTTTAAAGAATTCTGATAGTCATAGCATCTCACAGATTAATAGAAAATATCCCCTGGTCACCAACAAGGAAATAATGGGATACTTTTAATTAGATTAGTGCTTATGAGACTGGCTTAAAGAGTATGTATTTTACTGAGGGCTCAGAGATGTCATAAAGGACATCATGTCCACCACCGTAGTAAACACAGGAAACCCACATTCAGAGCTTAGTGACTTTCTTTTGCAGCTAGAACAGATTCCAATATTCCATTTGGCCACCAGAGGATATGGGGAACTACAAAGAATCCAAAAATACCCTGAGGCTAAAGAGAGCAAGTGTAAGGGAGACATATACCTTTACTGCGGTGCGACAAAACACTTCATCCAAAAGTGTCACACGAAGACAAGGAAAATTAAGTATGGAAAAGTGTAATACTCTCACAATCTATTAGTGAAACCCTCCAGGCACCAGCAGTCCATATGATTTTACTCAACACTTTACCAAAACCATTCCGTTTTCTAGATCTGGGACTTCTATGTTCACTATGTCTTCTGATTACATGAAATAGGGAAAGTTTGTGCAGTTGATGGAAATTATATACTTGAGTTGGTAAATCGCTTTTTGGGTGACAAAACATCTGATTGTTCACTCCGAGGTGTTCAACTTCAATCACATCAACGAGATGCAGTTACAGGCCTTCCTCAGGATGTCTTGTTTGACCAAATACAACTCTCTTAATGGTTGAATTGCATAAACCAATACATTTAAAATGTCATGACTGTCAGAACATGCCTGAATATTTCACTGTCATCCAAAGGTCATTGGGCATCATAGATGGTTAACATAGTGTTCGTGTCATTGACACGTTCATTCCAGAGCACTATTAACAGTACAAAGACACTCTTGATCAGGTGTAATCCAGTGTTTAATTTGTGCTTGTTATTTCCGGTGCTGAGCACCGGCACTTATTGTTGAGGGCCGGGGCTTACTCTTCTGCCTCAAGCATTTGCTGAGAGAAAAAGACACATATGGGGAGGACGTAGGACGGGAAAAACGAAAAATCGTCACAAAGAAAGAAAGTAGAAAGCTGCAAGAGCTGAATGAGCAGGGAGTAGCTTTATATGGATTGAAGAGGCCCGAGATGGCTTCAGGATTACGGCGGCTGAGTATTCCGTGTTCACACATTTAATTGCAGCAGCCGCGTGTTTAAGAGAAGGCCTTTGGGCACCGGCACCTCTTTATTTACAAATTAACCACTGGTGTAATCAGACTACCTGCTCTCTCAGAGAATTTTATTGTTGACTGATTTGGAACGAGGAGCTGTAATCCATTGTAGTTGAATGCCAACTTGAATTAAATCGAAAATTCCCACCTAAAAGAAGTGAAGGATAACTTCAAAACAGATTGTGAGCCCAAAACGACAAATTCTTCAGTGTTATTTTGCTACAGAAAGGAGAGATGAATTCAGTACATATTTCTAAAAATGACATTGACAAACTATTCACAATTGAGCCAGATGCCTCCTGTTCCTCAATCGGAGCCCTTTTGTCTAAAAGGACAAGCCAAGTGTGCAGTTACTGTCTGTGGCATTTACTTACACCAATCAAATGCTGAAAATAATTGTTTCTAATCCATACTCTAAAAATGCACAAGCTGGCAGTCGTGACAGTCTTCAAACAGAAACACATTCATGATTATGGTGTATTATTGCCAAAACCGAAAATAATTCTTTGTGTTGTTAAAACTATATCGATGTGCACCATTTAACCTATCTGTTCAGTAATAGCCTCCAAACCCCTCTTTAAAACATTGAAGTTGGCAAACAGATGTACTCATTGGCTTCCTCCACCCTACATCTATTGTATCTAAAATCAGGCTGCCTTTTCAGTTAAGCAGTTTCAGTTATGCACAGCATAGGAAATACCTTAGCGATGAAGCTTTAAATTGGCTGATCGAAAAACTTTGTGCCCAAGTTGAAACAATTAATTAGCATGCAACCAGAACCTACATATTCAACTTCTTAGGCCATTTTCCGGCAACTTGCTCTAAGCTGTCATCTAAACATGCTGAAAATAGCTGATAAAGGCGCTATTACTAAGCATAAAAGTACATTTCCAGTAGTGACATTTTGTTACGGTTAATATCTACTCGGCTGACCTTTAAAAAAATGCTAGTTTGTAGAAATGTAAAAAATTATTTTCAGTAAATTATTTTATCTACAACAAGTAGAACATGCATATCACTAAACAGATATCCCACTGTCCAGAGCTTTTATAATCCACATTTCCTTCTAACTGATTCCCTAAAGATGTCTTATAAAGATGAAGCCCTTCCCATTGGAGAATCTAGATATAACCTTTGGATATCAAATACCTTATACCAGCCTCATAGACCAGACTGGTTTCACAGTTTTAATCCTTGCTCTTTTGTAATAATTGGAAGCCATGAATCTTAAGAAACACCCAACTACATGTGTACAGACACATGTATTGTATATGAAGAGAGAGTGTAGTTGCATCCTTTTCTATTAAGTGCTCATGGGTTTCCCCATAGAGCTCCATTAATAAAAACTAAAATATGAGAGAATCCAACCTTGTTTGCTTAAGGGTGCTTTCAGAAATGAGATTGCTCTTCTACTTCTATTGTATCCTGCATAAAGCTATTTAATCTGTGAAAGAAGGAGGTTGGTAATAACTGAGATGGACTGAAATAAAACAAGAAATGTGGGTAGTATAAAAATTTTAACAATATTGTATTTACCAGCAAGACTAATGGGTAAATTATGCCAGTTGCACATTAGGGCCATACAATTTTAAGTAAAGCCTAATAATCAATCTTTAGTTATGTCGGGCTTTACTGGTGAACTCAATTTCTAAATAGAAAGCTTCTTTCCTAATGAGATCACTGGATATGTCAATCATAATATTTGTAAAGACCTGAGTTTTGGATTAATTTAAATGGTGCATCTGACCAAAGTGTCCAGCTGTCAGCACCGAACAGTTGAGTTCCTCAGGAGCAGAAGCTGGACCCAACGCCCCCTCACCAATATCCGCAACAACTTATAATACAGTCATCACGAGACATCAACGAGGGGGAAGTGGATAAAGAGATTCTGCCTCGCAGGGGAATTCTTAGCTGCTTGCTCCTCTGGTGCTATATGTAACAGTTACCTGTAAAGGAAGGCAAACACAAACAGAACATTTACATTTTAACAGATATGCTAATGTCAGGGAAAACGCTTTTCCTATTTGGTATACTTCAATAACTCATACCCCCATTTAGCAAGACTAACGCTCCTCTCTTGCATGTAGAGCTCTGTGACTTAATAAATTAAATATCACAGTTAACATGAACAGGGTAACAACCCTGTGACAGAATGATATTATAGCTTGTATTATTTGAGTGAGTGGTAAGTCCAATATGAGGATTCACTTGTAAATTTGATTTTTCTTTTCTGTATTGCAATACAATGTCGAATAATATTTTTAGTTTTTTTAGAAATCGAATATTCACCAGGATAAACATGCTGCAAAGTCTTTTCTTGTGAAAAATATTGATGCTGCTGGTAATTGTTATCTTCAATTGAATGTCTTTTGCAAAAAAAAAGGAAATTACGTCTTGACCTTCTAATTAACTGACTGAGACTCAAACTCTCCACGAACTGGGAGCAAAGAGATTTTTCAATACATGCAATACGAAGTTCTGAGACACTGCTTCTGAAGTCGAGAACTACAAGCTAGGACACGCCCAGAGGTGCTTCGACTGAGGGAAGTTTTCGTTCCGTGAGGAAAGACAGGTGCACCGAAGAGATGCTACCAGCGTCTCCAAAGGATCAGTTGAAGTGTGCCGCTTTCCAAGGCAAGTGCCCAGATCATGAGCTGAATCCAGCCCGTGCTCAAAACACTAGACTGCTGATTTCCTTGAAGCATCCACAATCTTGAAATTTACAAAGTTGCAGCATGTTACAAACACACGAAGAATGACGGTCAACAGAAGTTTTGCGGATGGCATTCCGCACCTCCAATGTGGATATCGTTGGGTTCTTTTCAGCCTCTGGTGTACTGGGCTTCTGTACAGGTGAGTCCTTGTCCCTGCAATAATGTTACTGACACCAGCCTCCCTTTCTACTACAATTTTCACATCTCTAACAGATGTTCTATATATTGCCTCATCGTCATCATAAGTGGATAGTTTTGTCTTATAACTTAATTCTATAGGTCTGACATTGTTCCTCATGATACTTCTTCTGCGATGCAGCTCCCAGTAGTTAGCATTTAGAAGGGGTGATGCCGAATATACCAGAGGTGTGCCCCTTGTGATCCACACAAGATGGGACGCTATTCCTATAATTATGAGCCTAGCAATTGGGGTTTTATATAATACTTGAATCAATCTGATTATCCTGGGCACAAAACCCTATTCTTTGCATAACAAACCTCCAAATTGTAAAAACCCCGAGTAAGCACTGAGAGACCCAATCAATAGCTTTTTCAGCATGTTAAAGACTTAGACACATCAAATAAAGTAATAGCCATATTGGAGTATGCAGTTGTGTCTTATGGATTTATAACTCCATGATGCTTGGATGGCACAATGCTTCCAACAATTTTATCAATGCACCCTGCCAGAATATTTGAGAATGTTTTGCCTTGGATGTGATTTGTAAACTAGGTTGATAAGACCCTCACTTATCCACTGGTTTCCTCTTCTTGGGAAACACAAATATAATAATACTATCTCAGGAAGGTGGAATTAACCACTTCTATCTGATTTTAAGGTTGACATGCACTAGGGTGGCGCAGGACATTACTGTTTTTCTTTATTCTGTTGGGCCATCGGACAATGCTTTCTATTAACAGAGCCAATGGGGGCTCTGTCAGAGTGTTAGTCTGCAAGACTCTAAGGGGCATATTTAAGAGCCCCTAGCACCACCTTAGCGCGGCCATAGCATCTGTTTTCTACACTAAGGCAGCGCTAAATGGGCATTTTCCCAGTGTCATATTTACAAAGTGGTGCAATGCATGCATTGCACCACTTTGTAAACCCTTGCGCCACATTATGTCTGAGCTAGGCATAGTGGAGCCAAGGGTGGCATTCTTCCACTGGGGGGCTGAAAAAAGAGATTTCCTTGTGCCATTTTTTTGGCGCTTTAACTGCCTGCTCAGAGCAGGCATTAAAAGGGGGCATACCAATATTTATAATGGGCCCCTGTGTACTCTTAAGGAGTAGAGCCAAATTTATGGCGCTACTCCTGCAGAGTACATCAATAGCGTAAAAAAATTATACTATTGCCCTCTACCCTGCGCCATAGGGCACCTTATTTTAAATACGGCACACACATCGTGGCCGTAGGGGCGCTAAGGGGTGCAGGGAAAGTGGCGCTGCACTGGGTGCAGCAGCCACTTTCCTTAAATCTGCCCTTTAATGTTGGTGGGGGACTGAGAATTTGGCAGATAGAGTCCTCTGTCTGCCAAATTCTAAATCATGCCTTATGTTATAACCTTGCAATAATATTATTGCTGAAATGAGAGGAAAGGTTTTAGAACATTCTAAGGGCAGTGCATCTTCACCTGTAGCCTTCCGAACACGAAGTCTGCCAATAGCGTTGGAAACTTCATCAAGGTCAATAGGCAATTCTAACATACTGGCCATCTCAGGGCTCATGGTCTATGATACTTTTTTTTAATCTCTGAAAGCATAAAATCAGGGTCTTCCGTATACTGCTTTTGATTAAAAAAAGATTGAAATTGATCCACTTTATCGTTTGGTTAAGAAGCCTTTTTCATCCTATATCGATGTATTCTTGAATAAGTATTTTCCCTCCCAGTTTTGTATGCTACAACCCTTCCCATAGCTTCCCCATTTGTGATAAATAGGCAGCAGCAGCAGCCTTTTTCTAATATATCTTAATGCGCCTGCTCATCAGGTTAAGAGGCCTAAAAAGATGTTACATTCACCCCACCTATTTAGGCAATAGCATTCATGTGTTTAACTTCTAGAAACATTCATTGATTCCTAATCAAAGCTTCTTCTTTAAACCCATTGTTGTTTTTAAAATAAGTATATTTAATTGTGATTCCCCTTTAAAGGAATTCCGGACCATCATTTTTTATGTTGTGCCCATATATTTTAAAATAAATACCTTGATTTCTGACACAGTACACCCCTTGCACCCTTTATCCCTGAATCAAACCTGTTCAAAGGTCCATCTATTCCTATTCGCATTTCCAGTGGCTGTATTCATGGTAATTAAGAAAGTGTTATGATGAGATGAGATTTGAACAGAGATTTCCACCTATAAGTTCCGAAGGATTTCCCACAAGATGAGACACGTGTATGGGTTAATATTTTTTTGTGCAGACTTGAGTAGAATGTAAACCCAGATTCTACGAGATGACCAACATTCACTAACCCATGATCTTCACCTAAGTGGTCATTATGACTTTGGCGGTCTTCCTTGAAGACCGCCAAAGCCGTGGGCGCCAGAAGACCACCATATTACGGGAACTGCTGGATTTCCACCACACTGTGGGCAGAAATCCAGCAGTAGTCACGCTGGACGGCAGAGGCGCATGGGTGGTTCCACCACCGGCCCGCCCTGCCAGAAGGGCACCGCCCATCGTATTATATGCTGCATGGCGGTGTCCTGATGGCAGGGCGCTGCCGAAGTTGGAAGTGCCCCTTCCCGTTCCCTGCCAGACGACCTCTTCCCCAGACCAGGTAAATTGATCGTCCGACAGGGGAGGGGGATGGGAGGGTGGGGGTGTTGTGTGTGCTTGTGTGAGTGGGTGTTTGTCTGCATGTGTTTATGCGTATTTGAATGGGTGTGTGTATGTATGGGTATGTGTATGCGTGTATGTATGAGTGTGTGTATGCGTGTTTGGATGGGTGTGTGTATGCGTGTATGTATGGGGGTGTGCATGCATGGTTGAATGCATGTATGTAAGTGTGGGTGAATGAGTGTATGCGTGGTGCCTGTGGGTGTCTGTGTGCATGTGCATGTGCATGAATGTCGGGAGGGAGGTGCTGTACCTGGAGGGGGGTTGTGGGGAGAGGGGACACTGTACATCGAGGTGGGGATAAGGGTGTTTTGTGCTTGCTGGGGGTGTGTGGGGGAGTGTACACGTGACAGGGAAGAAATTCCCTGTCACTGGTAGCCTTTCCCCCAGAGTTTTCGTGGCCGTGCTACCGCTGCAGAAACCCTGGTGGAAAGGCGGCTCCTAATACCGCCGGCGGTCTTCTGTGGACTGCCGGGTCGGAGATGCTCATCTCTGGCCCAGCGGGTCCAACCGCCATGGCGGTATGAGTGGAGATGTGGTGGGTTGTCCTCTGCCAACCCGCCACACTCATGATATGGCAGTCTTCACCACCAGCCTGTTGGCAGTGAAACCATGTCATAATGACCACCCTAGTCTTTAAATTACATTTCTTACATTCTTCATTTAAGAGCGAGCTCTAGTACTAGTAGTGTCCATATCATAATGTGGAATACAGTTAAAATCTGCACAAACATCTACTAGCCCTCCCATTCGCTAAGTTGGGGAGCGAGAGTATCAAACAACTTTGGCCCATCTATTTTGGAATCATAAATGGACCAAATAACATTTAATGTATGAAGCACCTGAGCAACTACTCATCATCCAAAGACATCAGCTGCTCTTTTCACTACTTCAGTGATTCCTGTTTTCAGTGATGAATTTGTAAAAGAATACGTGCTGGTGCCAAGTGTTTTACTCAGGGGTCTACAGTCCCTGTTATAAATGTCAGAGTGCCGAGTACCAACGCTGCACAGTCTTGATTTTACCTCATGCATCTGTTGTAATCTGCCACCAGACACTCCCTTCCGCCTCATCTCATTCTGGATTTCTGCCTTGTCACTTTTATCGTTTTTGCTTCCACCTGTAGCCAACCCCTACCAAGAAATCCCCCCACTACTGTGTCATCTGCCCTATCAAACGTCAAATAAGAATTAAAATCAGTTGTTTTGTAAACATGTACATATTATATACTAAGGCCCTGATTTATACTTTTTGACGCAAACCTGCATTAGCGCAGGTTTGCTTCAAAAAGTTTACTGCTGGCTAGCGCCACTCCTGGACACCAGCCGGGCGTCATATTTAAGGAATGACGCTAGCTGGAGGTAAGGCCCGATTAGCGTCAAAATAAATGACGCTAACCGGGTGGAGGAGGCGTAGGGGAAACAGGAGGTTGTGCCTCAAAGAATAGCGCTAGTCAGGTTAGAGTCAGAAAAATGACTCTAACCTGACTAGCGTCATTTTTTGATGAAAAACCCTGATGGACATGACTCCTGTCTTAGTAAAGACAGGAGTCATGCCCCCTGGCCAATGGCCATGCCCAGGGGACGAATGTAGGGGGGGGCCCAAGTTAGGCCCAACCTATGGTACTAAAAAAAAAAACTTACCTGGACTTACCTGGGATGGGTCCCCCCATCCTTAGGTGTCCTCTAGGTGAGGGTGGGGGTGCGTGGGGGTGCCTATGGTGCAAGGAAGGGCACCTGTTGGCTATTTCCATGGCCTCTGACCATGGAAAAGGGCCCACAGGTCCCCTAACGCCTGCCCTGATCCAGGCGTTAAATAATGGCGCTAAACAGGCTTAGCATCCATTATGTAAGGCCCTTCTCCTCCCGTGCGTGATTTTTGCATGGGAGGATAAATAAGGCGCAGAGGCCTTAGAGTCATTTTTTTCCCGGGAACGACTACCTTGCATCTCGTTGACACAAGGTAGTTTTCCGCGGGCAAAGAATGACATTAACTCCAATATTTTGATGCTGGACGGGTCTAGTGACAAAATATAAATATGGAGTTAAGTTTGCGCTGGATTTGCGTAAAAATAATGACGCAAATCCGGCGCAAACAAAGTATAAACATGCCTCTAACTGCCCAGTCCAGCGTTCCACTGTGCGAGTATCCACCTATCACACAACTAGGAAGAGTAGACCTATGAAATATAGAGTTCTGTAAACAAAGACTATTTAAGTTCCCTGGTTTCTTTTTATGATTTTTCAAATTTGTATTTCATGCTTCCATACCTAAGTATAACAGGGGAGCATTACATGGAATAATTGACAAGTTAGTAAAAAGAAAGTTTTTTTGTAGTGGATAAAAATATGGTTGGTAAAGCTGACCGGGGTTGCAAAATAGTATATGAAGGCTATTTTATACGTCATTTGTATCACAGATGTTTCAGGGCTGAAGGGCTGAAGTAATTCAGGTGAGTGCTCTAAAAGATGGGGTTGTAGCAATGGTGTTGAAATGCAATTAAATTCACTGAATTTGATGTAGATACATGTAAACGTTACCAGCCAGTGCACTGCTCATGATGTCACAAGGCATCCCAGGTGACATCACAAATCAAATCATCAAAGACATGGCATACGGTATCACCAATGGCAACATTTATTACATTACTAATAAGACAGGTGACCAACGACAGTGTTAGTGACAACCCTGACTTACTAAGAGAGCATATTTAGGAACATTTTCCACCCTGTACATGGTCAGAGATTATATTACTGCGGTCATGGACAGGAATACATCCGAGACCAGGTTTGAAATGGTAAGAGGGGCCCCCAAAATGTGTGGGAGTATAAGGAGAGTGGTTTGTACACTCAAAAATAATGCCTTGATAGAGGAAAAGCAGAAGCACACATTTTTAAGTGTAAATGTACACGTGTGAAGCAGCTTGTGATTTACTGTTTTCCAAGCAGCTATGGAGCATTTTCACTTCTTCTACTGTGAATATGGCTTTTATAGCAAAAGTTAGCCCTTCAATTAAGATAAAACAAGCAGCCTTGTTATCTTTAAAAAACACCGAGGTTTGTGTGTGTTTCCATTACTCCCTTCATACTGGGATATGTTTGGTGTGTTAATTTCTATCATCGACTTCCAATAGTTCCTTAATTCACACAAGAGAGAAATGCCTATTTTGACACACGTGGGAAGGGCATTCACTTTAGCCGGGGGTGATAGGGGGGGAGGGACATGGGGTGGTCAGCTGTTCTATGAGATTGGTCATTTTTTTGTATTGTGAAGCATTCTGTTGTGCTGTTGACAGCCTCGAGGTCACGTCAGTTTGACTAAGCACTTTAGAGCTGTCATCTCGGCAACAAGATCTGCTTTGAAATGGCACTTAAAGACCTCGTTAGTGACAGAAGTAATCAGCGTGCGTCAGGTGCAGTAATAACCAGCATTTACTGTGGACAGGCGATTGGATAAATCTCCTTCCGGGTTACTATTTTACCAGGCAAAATGGCCTTTGCACTGGAATAAACTCCTGGTATATCATGGGCATCAAGAGAACAGCCGGTTTGAGGTTACACAGCATATTTCACGGTTTGCACCACGAATTATCGCAACCAATGATTAGTATGCACAGTACAACATAGATATTGCTCTCATATTTTCCTAATTACTTTTTACCGAGGATAAGGCACATTCGTCACACGTGGAGTTGATTACGAAAATTATTGCCCTGTATTAGGACAGTGATACAAATGTCTCAGACCAAGACTTGTTGGTTAATCTCAAAAATGTCTTTAGATAGGGAACAGTATTGAAACTGTCTAGAGCCAGGTAAAATATTTAGTAAATAAAACCTTTACAGCTTAATTCTGATCATACTTCAATACACCACACACAACATATCTGTAATATTTAACCGTGGCTTTAGTGCACCACCACCCTGTGAATATTCACTCTCATGAGACATAATGAAAAGACTATACCAGGGTTTCTTTGAAATGCAATTTGCAGCCAAATTTATTGACAAAATAACCCTTGCATAATTCTGCGCCAAGATATCACAATGCCAACACGGGTTTCACGAGAAGTTTAATCAGTGCGATATTTCAAATCATGTATCAGTGAGTCAGTGCTGCACTGTGCACATCAGTTACCAAACTGGAATCGTTGTTACTCGTACATCAGTTACCAGACTGGAATTGCTGATGCTTGCAAATCGGCTATCAGACTGTAATCCTTGATACTCGTACATCAGTTACCAGACTGGAATTGCTGATGCTTGCAAATCGGCTATCAGACTGTAATCCTTGATACTCGTACATCAGTTACCAGACTGGAATCATTGATACTCGTACAACAGTTAACCAGACTGGAATAGTTGATACTCATATATCAGTTACTAGACTAGAATATTTTGTTCTCGTACATCAGTTACCAGATTGGAATTGTTGATACTCATTCATCAGTTAGCCAGACTGGAATAGCTGATACTCATACATCAGTTACCAGACTGGAATCGTTCATACTCGTACATCAGTTTCCAGACTGGAATTGTTGATACTCATTCATCAGTTAAGCAGACTGGAATAGTTGATACTCATACATCAGTTGCCAGGCTAGAATCGTTCATACTCATACATTGGTTACCCAGTCTGCAATCGTAGATACTTTGTGGTGTGTTTAAAAACCATAATCTCCACCATTCAGTTCTTTTTCTGTACCGATATGAACAACTTTGAACAGATTGCACATTTAATCAGCCTGTACATTTGAATTGTTTACTCACTTATATTTGAAAAAAAGAATACTCTGATAAAGATTTTTTGCCCAAAAAATTATCATGGAGCAGAATTACTCAACACTTATTTTGTGCCAGATAAAATGGATCCAGTTACGCGGTGATGGCGCCCTTGAACTCCAGTCACAGGGCCCCTGGTCTGAGGATAAACTAGATCTGATGGCACCACATTAGCACTGGTGCAGGACCACGAGCGGCCCAGAGTAGAGACTTCAAAAATATCTACGCCGTGTTTGGGCTATCCCTATAGGTACCCACGCTTCATGACCTCTATGGTTCTTCCCAGTGCTTAATTTGTAAATAAAAAGATGCCGGTGCTCAAAGCCCTCCTCTTAAACACGTGGGTGCTGCAATTAAATGTGTGAACACAGAATACTGAGGCGGTGTAATCCTGAAGCCATCTCGGGTCTCTTCCATCCATTTAAAGCCCCTCCCTGCCCCTTCAGCTCACTCTTGCAGCTTTCTACTTTCTCCCTTTGTGACGCTTTTTCGTTTTTCCCTTCCTCCGTCTTTCCCATATGTGTCTTTTGATCGTAGCAAATGCTCGAGGCAGAAGAATAAGCCCCGGCCCTAAAAAATAAGTGCTGGTGCTCCGCACCGGGAACAACAAGCACAAATTGAGCACTGGTTCTTCCTGTACATTTGCTTGTGAGTGATGCAGAATGTACACTTGTCATAATGTGTGCATGTATATGGTGCTCAAATACGTCAGTGACTTGCTTCCTAGGATCAGGAACATTGTGGCATTTAATTATTTAATAACTGATGCTGTTTTTAACTATGACAATTATTTTTACTCAGATATCACCTCTCTCTACAAATACTGGGAAAAGAAACATGACTGACTGCATTTCTCCCACACTTTCTGCACTGCCTATGCCAGATCCATGTGGGTGTTACCTCTCTGCTCCTATTCATGTATGTGGTATTCATTCAGCGGGGACCTAGTTGAAAAGCAGCAGAACATTGTACAGGGTCCAAGGGAAGGACACAGTCAACATGTGATTGGAATGGTAGCTGGTTTCTAGCAATGAAAGTGGATTGTTGCTCCATCACGATGCTGTGTTCTTTTAAAAAGAGTGCCTTCAGCCCTTCCCTAAATCGGAGTGAGGTTGATGCAGTCCTGATGGAAATTGGGGTGTCGTTCCAGATCTTGTGTGCACAGACGGGGAAGGTCTGTTGTCTTAGATATGTAGTAAGGACATCTTTAAATGTTTAATGTTAAATGGCAACAAAGTGTTACTCCCTGTCTAATTTGGAGGATTACACTAAAACAGGACCTAGATTTCCGTGTGAAAAAAATATGAATTACCCCATGTTTGGCACATGTGTTGCCATATTTCTTTGCCCTGAAGTGGGGCATCGATTTTCTTTGCTGTTATAAAGTGTTATCATTAATGTCATTTTACCAGGTCAGATGCAAATATCAGGAGGAATAGTGTAATGTCTGCACTTAAAGAACATTAAGGAGAATATCTTAATGCGGCTGTGGCATGCACACTGTAATATTTTGACAACCTACCCAGTCATGATTAGCTCTGCAGATTTAATGCACCCCAATGCGACATTACAGATGTTGTCACAAATGAGTTACTTCAATTAATAACATTATTGATAACAACACTTGGCACCACTAGTGACATCAGTGATTTAGAAACAAGTATGCTGTACGCATGAAATCATGCAGCATCATCCATCACCAGCAGAGTTCTTCACAGAAAACCCACTTCTCAATTGATAGGTTTCTACAGCTCTTGCAGTATCACAGTCAGAAACTAAAGACATTTTACAAAAAAATTTGAGTAGAAAAACAGCTGCAATTTAGAGCCTGAATTTCATTAGTGGACAGGAGGCTCTATCGTGTTTTTGGGGCTCAATCTGCCTGTTTCTTTGGAAGCCTTTGGGGCTGGGACAAGACTGGAAGACATTCTTAAGTCTGCAGATTGGTCTAGGGTTTCGACATTAAGATTCTTTGACTTTTCATGCGTCAATGTCAGTAATAAAGTTGCAGGTTCTCCTAGCCAGTTTGTGAAGCAGAGCCCTATTTTTATTATTGCCAATGGAGAAAAATATGATCCCGCCACAGATATCTTTGTCCACCCTTATAAATTGGACAACATATTCTTTTGTTTTTTTCTAGTGGCAAGGTCAACTACTAAGCAATAGTCTGATGCTACAGACTCCAGCCTTCCTTGAAGGAAACATTCCTCTTAGATGGACAACATATTCCTTACGGATGATGACCAAGGAGAAGATGAGGGTATATGGTTACTTGTAGGTATTATCTTGCTATCTATTTTTTTCTCGGTTAGTTCATGTACTGTAGACAATAATGAGCAAGAAAAGAGGTAAGGGGCAACGGCCTACCCCTATTTATAGGGGATGGTATATTTCTTCTCTGTTGTCACTTCCTGCCCAACGGAGCAGGAATAAGAGAAATGTGGTATACTTTGAGCATTTTATTTTAAATAAATAGCAGCAAAAGAGTCTGCACAGTCTCAAACCAAGACTTGTTGATTCATCTCAAAACTGTCTTTAGATAGGGAGCATCAGTACTGAAACTGTCGAGAGCTTGGTAAAATATTTAGTAAATAAAACCTTTACATCTTAATTCTGATCATACTTCAATAGACCAGTGGATCAGGAATAAGAGAAATGTAGACCTTTGGAGCACCACCCCCTTCGTCTTTAATAAAATCCGGGCTCCCCTTTACCAACTGGCTAGGAAAATCTGCAATTTCATTACAAAACAGGAGGCCCTATCATGCATGTTGAAACCATTACTACTGGCTTTGCCGCCTGTTGAACTGGCTTACAGCACAAGGTCCTGAATGTCGAAACCCTAGACCAATCCATAGACTTAAAAATGTCTTCCAGGCTGGCCCAAGCCAGGAGGCTTTCGACGCCATACCCCTGTGGGCAGAGTGAGCCTGAAACATAATATGTGCCTCCTTTGTCTTTAATAAAATCAAGGTTCTCCTCCTTCAACTGGCTAGGATAATCTGCAATTAGTAGACTATTGCAGATGCAAGTTTATGGATATATGTTTACACGAGGAAAAAGTACAAAAGCACTTGCTAACTTCTATTTTTTTCTATATACACATGTATTTTGGAAGGTGGTTTCTTTCCCTTCCCATTCGGAAGGTTGATTTACTCCTACCTTTAACAGGACAGGAAAGGATTGGGAAATGTTTTGACTGCACACACACATACTTCTACCCCACAGGAGATTTAATGACACAGAATATTTTGCCAGAGGAAATCATTTTACGAGCGCAAAACCAAACTTAGTGAATTAGAAAAGGGGGTTTGCACGTGTAAAAATGGCTGTTTGCAAATGCCTGCTAGACCTCAGCACAATTTACATAAATAGGTAATATTTTGGAATGTCTATTCCTGTTGTTTTTTGCTTCCTCGCGCTTTTGGCAGATGTACATCACTTTATAGTTTGCCCTTCATATTCTTAGTGTAATTAAAACAAAATAAGTACATTTCTCGTTTAGCATTTGCAAAATGGAAAACTGAAGGACCACAACAATCTCAGCTACGCTTCGAAGCTTCACGGGTTGGAGGGTTGAGCTACGTGCCCGCTCACAGAGCAGCAGAACATGGGGAGATGGTTTTAATCGCAGGCAAAGGAAGCCTGTTTTTCTGCGGTTCTGTTTTTAGCCCGAGCACTCAGATCCCATCTGTGCTGCATATTATTCATGTGTGTGTCACCCCAGCAGCCGCATTCCAAGAAAATGAATGGACTGCAACAATAAGCTTGGAATGTAAATGCACAGATGGCGCCGCAACAGTCATTTTTCTTAAAAAATGAACATTCCTATCACCTATCATCAATTAGGTCGCCGTAGGAGTCAGGGAACGACTGAGAGGTTGTGCCTTTAAATTATGTTTTGATTCTCTGTACTCACTGCCGTGCTGTTTGTGATAATAATAAAACGGTCCACGCTTGCAGCCATGTCTAAGACACTCAGGGTCTCGTTCACAAAGTTGTAGATTCGTCATGTTTGGAGTACGATTAAGTGGGTTGATTTAGGAAAATTTGGGCCATCTGTACAAACACTGCCTAGAATTAGAGTATGCAAATTGACCTACGCGCCATCACGTCGGTTTGCAAAATCACCATTCTTAGGGCAGGCCGCAGACCGACCTGCCTCATTAATATTAATTAGTCAGGTTATCATTTGAAACCCTTTCTGATTGGCTGTAATCACAAGAGAGGTAGCCTGCAAGGACGGAGGCCACCTTCCCTATCACTGCACTTCAAAACAGTTTTTTTTTTTAAAGCAGACCATGTTCCTAAGGCATGGTGCTGCTAAGTTTTCTGTTTTGAGGAGCTGCTGCCCCAATTCCCAAAGGAGAGGCATTCCTAAGGGAACCCTTCTCCTTAACTAATCAGTTCCCATCTCCTTTGAGTCAGTAGCATACCACACAGACACACAATTTGGAAGGAATGCCCCTTTTATACCCCTTCCAAAGTTTCAGAGATGTTTTAAGGCGTGGGCACAGGGCTCACACCTTTCAAGGTGCCCCCTTGTTTGGAATTTGTGACGGATAGACTATATAGAGTTTTAAAATAACCAGTCTACTTGCTTTTTTTAGCCAGCCCAGGCTCCACCGCCGTTCCAGCCCCTACCTGAGAGATAGTGAGGGCTAAAGAAAAATACCCACACGTTCTGGTGAGATTCAGCAAGCATTTAACATTTTAGAGTGCGCAGGTCCAGCCCAACAGCACAAGCCTTTGCCTTTATACAGTATGTGCCACTTATTGTGCAGTAAAGATTGGTATTTGTGGGCTCTCTCTCTGACTGCATCATTCTTATGTAGCTCCTGCCAGACCGGTGCAAGCATCAGAGTCCCATTACCAGCCCCACGCAGCAGAAGCAGTGCAATAAACAAAAGCATCCATTAGCACTGTATGCCTGAGTGGTGCTGATAAACTAACTGCACTACACATTGTGGGTAGAAGGCTTGGTCGTACCACTAGTCTTTCAGCTTTTCTGGTGCAGTCTAGCAAGAGACTTTTTGAGCTTAGGTAGAGGCCCAATGTAGGCTACGAGCGTTGGCCACATGCCAAAGTGCAGTGCAGGGCACCATTGTATGTTCCCTTCATGACTTCACCGTCAATATATGACCGCTGCTAGGCAGTGCAATCACAGCATAGTGCCAAGTGACTCAGAATCCCTGTTCCTCGCTCAAGAGGGGCTGGAGTGCATTAAATCAAAAGGCACCCTCCGCATGTACAGGCCTAAAGGATAAGACACAAGTTTACTGCATCACATGCAGTGCACTTGTTCACGTCACTAGCCTTCATGCTTCTCTGGTGCTCACCAGCCAGAGAGCAACTGTTTGTTGCAGGGATGTAGGTTGGCCAGCAAAGAGGGTTGGCAATGATCCCACCATAGTTGGTGAGGGTGTGAATGAGCTGAAATGTATAATAAATTCAGAGTTGTTCTGAGTAGGGGCCCCAAATTATGTTTGGCCTGTGTTTGACCTGGCATCTTTGGTGTGGTTTCCCCCTAACATTTTGCCTTCAACCCTCCTGTTTTGCTGACCTTATGGCTCTGCGTACTTTATCACTACTAACCAGTGTTAAAATGCTTGTGCTCTCTCCTTAAACCATAGAAGAATTGGCTTATCCCCAACTGGCATGTTTAAACTACTTGTAAGTACTAGTAAAGTGGTACTACCTGTGCCTGTAAATGTAATGCTACTAGTGAGCTTGTAGCACTGACTGTGCCACCCACTTAAATAGCCCTTTGAAAATGTTTCAGCTCTTCCATTGCAGCATTTGTGTGCTGTTTTAAACTGCCATGCATACCTGGCAAAATAATCCTTTGCCAGAATAATATATTTTTTGTAAATGTAAAAAATAAAACTTACCTGCTGCGTTCTCGCGCCGCTCCTCTCTGCCTCGCCGCTCCAGGCAGGCACAGTCTCCCAGCCTGCCTTGCCCCAATCCTTTAGCTTTCCTAAACCATGAAACAACTAACAGAATTGACTTACTATTTTATGATGAGCATACCTTTTGTAATTCACAGAAATCAGTCCCATATCAGTAACCGTCTTGAAACTGAACAAACAGGCACTTGACGCTGTACCTTGAAACACACAGATCGGTGCTTCTCCCTTCATTTTCTTATGGTTCATTTTAGCTACAAATGAACATTGACTCTTTCTGGGCTTAGATGCAGCCCAAGTATACACTTTGGTCTTTGACAGCGTAAGCCACAGTAATGGAAACAGTTAATTATATTTCTCTTCAGGTGTTATGTTTATTGATGCACCACTGTCGATAATGAAAGATATCGAACACCCATTTATTTTTAATGCAATCTTTGGGCATTGTTTGAATATTTTTGCTGCTTTGGCATGTCGACATTTCTTTGACTGACATTTTTCTTCACATGTGACCAGTCTGACATGGGCACAATTCTCTGAGGTAGACATCGACATAGCACAATCACTTTCTTCACTTTTACTTATTATTGAGGCAGATAAACTGTTTGACAATGATTTACTTTGTTTGTATCCATTTGCCTCAACTGATGTCGGCATTGTGGCATGTGTCAAACGTTGATTCTGGAACATTCTGGCAGCCATTTTGTTTTCGAGCCTTGACACACTTACTTGTTCTCTTTGCCACAGCCTTTAAATATTTGTCCAGTAGTGGGACACTTTCCTTTGTATGGAAATGAAAATTCACATCTAAAACACAACTTCTTTTTGCGTGTAGATCTCACTTTGTGTCCTTTAGTCTTTTGCTTCAGATTACTTTTCACACTCATGACTGACTCGTTCTAGGTACCTTCTGCCTCCATGACAGCAGCTTGTCTCTCAGCACATTCCTCAGCTCTGGCAGTTATCAACACTCACTCCAGAGTAAGAGTTTCTCTCAACATTCATTGTCCGAATGAATCAGACATGCATCCATCGATAACTCTAAGACACACGGCTTCTTCATCATTAAATTCATTGAACTTACAGTGTTTTATGAGCACATCAAGTCTTTCCACAAATTCATCAGTTGTTTCACCAACTCTTTGATGTTCTCGATTGAAAACATATTGTTTGATCATTCGTGATCAACAATTGGAACTGGATTGAACTTAACATTCAACACATTGTTGATCTGACGGTACGTAACTTCCTCATCAGTTCTCAGCATTTTCCTTATGACTTCTTTCACACCATCACCAGCAAGATTTTTGAGATATTTGATCATCTTCCTTTTATCAGTCCCTTCAAGTGCATCAATGAACTCTTCAAATGTCTCTATTCCAGCAGTCCATCTATCTCCAATATTTTGCTTTTTGGTGGCATCGAAAGGTGGTGATGGTTTCAGGAAGGCAACAGCATTGTAAACCAGTGTGGAACTTACTGATGTTGAGAGTAGCATGCTCCCTGACACTGTAGTATGATAATGTTTATGCAAAATTGCTTTTTAATGTTGTTTGACGTGTGAGCCTCAGGATCATTCTTAACATTAATTGGAATGGTAAAACCAGAAAGGGAGCAGTCCAGCATGCAGTCAGCCCCAGTGCATCATGGTAAATGCAGTAAAAGTTTGTTTTTTATCCACAAAGTAAACTACAGTTTTTCACCTTAGTAGGTGCAGCAAGTGCTGTAAATCTCTGGACACCTGTTTCTGGGTAAGCCCTATCATCAGCAGAGAGCAGCTTTGTCTGTGGGGTTGCTGGAAATGCTGCCAAAGGTCCTCTCAGGTTTGTGTTCCACTCACTGGCACGCAGGTGCTTCAACCAGAGCTCGTCAGCTTGTTGGCTCAAGGGAGACTTCTTAAACAGAAAAAACAGAAAGGGAGCACCCTGCCTCACACGCCAGCATGCAGTCAGCCCCAGTGCATCATGGTAGATGCAGTACAAGTTCATTTTTTATCCATAAAGTAAACTCAAGTTTTTCACCCTAGTAGGTGCAGCAAGTGCTGTAAATCTCTGGACACGTGTTTCTGAGTAAGCCCTAATTGGAATGGTGTCTTCTTTCTTAGCTGCCATCTTCAAATTTCATGAATCAAATTTTTGCCTTTAACTCTTTGTTCTTTGAAGACCTATGAAGTTGTTCTGAGCCCCACTCTGCAGCTTGATGAGCAACTGCTCCTTGAGCCACTCCATGAAAGGCCGTGGCACGATTACTTTCTTTTGCGGGCTCATTAAGTTATTTGTTTCCTCCTTTCTACATGTCGGTTTGGATTTTCTAACACCTGGTTGATTTCTGTCTTGCAGCGCTTTGTAAACTTGGCTGTATCCGCCTTTAGCAGTAACACTCCATACAATGTATAACTTTAGTTTGTGGTGCAGCGCAATCCCTTTTCATAGGATTTTGGTCGTAGCTTATTGACCAACAATGCGTAGACTTCTTAGTGAAGCTTTCTTTCCATTCAAATGCTTCACACCAGCTGGAGTTGTGCTTTGACTCCCCATATGCCAGCCGTCGACTTGGCACTTCCACGAAGGCACACGTGGCACATGCAAGCAGTTTGCTTGGACCACAGCAAACACTCCAGAATAGCACTTTCTGCCTTGGGTTATTTATCCCTTATCTCGTCACCAGTTGTAGCGTCCTCCCCAGCCTGGGTACCCACCAATGACTATGCCACACACGGAGCTGTAAATCACATGTCTTTATTCCTCTGTGAGTACCTGTGAACTCCAACATTCTAATCCAAGCTTTCATTGCATTCTATTCTAGCGATTACATCACACTGATACGGAGTCCGTTAGGAGACAGAAAGGTTCCATCCTAAAACATGAAAGTCACTACAGCTAGCAAGGAAAGCTAATGGGGTTCCAAAATGATGAGTGTAATGTGATTATACTCTTCAGGCTCTCAATGAGATGTACTGTGGCATGTAGGATTCCCTTTAGGGAGGGCTAGTGTGAAATCTGGATAGCCTTGGAGCCTGGTGTTAGTAACATCTGGATACAAGGCTTGAACGGCAGTTCTGAATTTGCTTTCTGGAAGAAATAGTTTCACTTTCTTTAAGTAGAGATGGTACCAGGTTGTCTTTGTCTTTTGGTAGTGTGTTCATTGAAAGGGAGGTTGGTGTCCAGGGTTAATCGAAGTGGCTTGGCATTCAGTGAAATTTTGTGGTTCGAAGCTGTCAAGGTTCATGTCATTGAGCTGAGTTTGTATTAGGCTCTGAGGACCTCAACCCCCAGGTCAATTTGTTTCAAAACGGGAGGGGGAGCAAGTGGCCAACCTCCCCGAGCCCTATTAGTCCAAGGGACCACGTCCCCAGGGCCTTTTTTTATGAAAGGGAAGGGAGATCACATGCCCCTCTCCAGAGTCTTATTAGGCTCTAGGGACCCCAATCGCTAGGGCTGTTTTTTTTTTTTAAAATTAACAAAGTAGGAGGCTGTGTGGCCCCTCAACCCGAGCCTTATTAGCTCCTGCGGACCCCACCCCCCAGGGCTGTTTTTTTTTTTATTTAAAGGGTGTGGAGTCCCCCATGCGGCCCGTCCCCTTTAATTAAAAAAACACCCTCGGGATGGGGTTCCCATGGCCTAATAAGGCTGGGGACCCCATCCTCCAGGGCTGATTGTTTTTAATTAAAGGGGGGGGGGCACTTTGCCCCTTCACAGAGCCTTGTTAGGTCTTGGGGACCCCATCCCCCAGGGGCACTACTAAAATTAAAGGGCAGGGGCTTGCACCTCCCCCTAATCCTTTTCCATCCTCGTGGACCCCATCCTCCCGGGCCTACATAAGTAAAAGGGTGGGTGCCCTGGTGCCTTCCCAGGGCACTGTCTATACATTTGTTGGTGGGCTTAGGGTGGGACCCCCAGGGCCTCTGTAGCCCCAGCCGACTCTATTCGCATGCAGTGAGAGCCAGCATTGCTCCTGCCCAGAGGGAGCAGCT
Organism: Pleurodeles waltl; assembly: GCF_031143425.1. NCBI lineage: Eukaryota > Metazoa > Chordata > Amphibia > Caudata > Salamandridae > Pleurodeles > Pleurodeles waltl. The sequence goes on from NC_090437.1 coordinate 1,209,969,561, forward strand.
GCTAATGCTGATATGTGTGAGCATCAGTGCAGGCAGGGAAACAGATCAAAAGTCTGCTCCAAGCTGGCAGGAGCATTTTCAATGATCCCGCCAGCTGGAAGCAGATGCGTAAACACAGGTTTCCCTGCCAGTGCTGACAGGGAAACTGATATGTCCTGGGGGTGGGCTTTCTGGGGAATAGCTAGCGAGCCAGCCCCGGTGGGGTGGAGTCCCTAGAGCCATTAATGGCTCAGAAAGGGGGACATGTGCCCCCTCCATTTCCATTAATTTAATCCTGTAGAGGCTCTGGGAGGGGGCTGTCCCATTTTGAAAAATTTCAGCCCCGGGGTAAGGCTCCCCAGACCTGCCATGGCTTGAGGATAGGAATGGGGGCTTTGCAGCCCCCCTCACATTTTTAGAAATTTCTGCGCCTGTGGCAGGCTCCCTGGGGCCTTTGACGGCTCAGGGAGGGGGGCCATATGGTTCCCCTCCCCATATACATTAATTTCGGCCTCTGGGTTGGGCTACCTGGGACCTCTGATGGCTTGGGGAGAGGAGGGTCGCATGGCCCCAGCCCTCCTATACATTAAATTTGTAATTTTGTACCGGGGGCCTGTAAAGGCTAGGGGAGGGGGGGGTGCGCTCCCCCCCACAGTAATCGAACAGAGCAGCTGCAGCCTCCATTTTTGTTGCCAATCATGGCAATTTGCGCAGATTTTTTTTTTGCGCTGATTTTTATCCCTACCGTGCCCCTCTTACATATTTTTTACCTTTTTCAGGACACAGGACTAAGTTTCTGAGTCCTGTAATGGCTGGAACCAACATTTTTCTAATTTTGCTGGCAGCAATTAGAGAACTCGCTCCAATTGGAGTCTGACTCCTGCGGAGCAAATTGGCCCAAGGGGAAAAAAGCTTTATTTTATAAAATGGGTTTGAAGGACTCTCACAAGAGTCCCTCAAACCCAACCACTGAGATATCTATATTTATTGTAACCTTAATATCACAAAAACTACTGAACAGATTTACATAAAATCCCAGAAAGCACAACCTGCTTACCAAGATCTAGCTTCCTGCCAAATTTGCTGTCATTTCATTCAGCATTTTTTGCTGAAGCCCATCTCAAAGAATTCTATGGAAAATGCATGGGGAATATGCATTTTTGGAACTCCCCCCCTTTTTTTCTTGGCCCCCACTTGACAGATCACACCTTCAGAAACTGGTCAAAAAGTAGCACCTTTTAGAAATGTTTTGTGAAGATTTGTCAAACAGTGCAAAAGTTATTAGCAACGCAAAAAACTGTTTTCCTGTGGAACAATTGACCAGTGATATATGTGTGTGTGTATGTGTGTACTGATGTATTTATTTTGTCATTTCTTCTCCATTTGTGGAGGTTGTGGATGTTCTTATCCGCCTTACAAAAAACTCTAAACTCTCAAATAAATAATAAATGCTTCATCCCAGATCACGGATGAAAGGGTGATCTGAATGAGAATCCCTTTAGTTACCTTTTAACACAGGCCCACGTTTTAAGCATCTGTGCCTGAGCTCCATAAAGAGAACAGAATAGAGGCAACTCCGAAATATTTATATTGGTACCCGAACATATAGTTTCATTATCAAAATATAAACTACCTTCCCCAATGCTAGCTACAGTAGTAACTTAAAAACGATTTAAGGCGTGGAGATTTAAATTAATTTTCAAGCCATTAATGGGGCATTTTTATACTTTCAAGAGATAGCTTTGGTGTAGATTGTCTTATTTGTGTACATACTTTAGAAGAAGTTAAAGTGCATGTGCAGCAAAAATAATTCGCCTTCCATATAGTGCTTCACGCCGCACCTCTGCTGTTTTAAAGGTATGAGGCTGTATATCAGGTACTCGTTACCCAGTTTAATGATTCAAAGGATGGCTTGAAGGATGAAAGGCTGAGTCAGCCTCGCCAGGATTCAAACTCTCTGTGAAAACACTGCAAATATAAATGGTAAAGGTTTAACTCACTGATCCTTTCAAATGTATACCTACCATGCATGCATGGGCCCTGAATAAGCGTAATCAACATTAAAAAAAATTACTACCTTCACGTGGAGGGGAGTAATAGGGCAGATATTTTCAGGATGCGACTGAAACGGATGTCTGTCACCGTGCGCAACGAGGGTATCATCACCTTGAAATCTGCATTATGCGACTGATTTATAATGCTAGGAAGCTGTTGTTAATATGCCTGAATTCCGGGCCCCCTCGGTTCGGTACTATGGGGCACGTGGTGAGCACCTGCGCCCTCTGGACGGCTTCCCACTGCTGCTTCAAAGGGAACACTTCCTCCGGACATTATTCTGAAATGTCAAAATAGGCCCGAGCCTCATTCATGATTATAAACTAAATCAGTTTAAAGGACTTAAAACCTTACCTGGAGCCGTTTGTGGTTTTGGTACTTATACAAATTACAAAACATTTAAAGCCAGATGACGTGCACACGTATGTTTTTTCTCAGCATATGTGACTTGCAGCCCTAAAGGCTTTGCCCTGCGTGCCAGCTCTATGAGATGTACAAAACATTCACCGGTCTTATATGAATGGTAGGTTCTTCTAAATCCCCGTGTTAACTGTTCAGAAATCTGTGAGCATGAATGAATGAATGAATACATGATGACAATCGTAAGGGATCACTATATAAAAAGAGATATTTTGACACCAGCCATTTCTTGGTTCCTCACATTAAAGATTGAGCACTCACTCCCCATGGCTGTATGTACATGCACTGATGTCTCACGACACTCAGCAGCAGGGAAGCATGACTGCACTTAGGCTAGACTAAAGCTTTCAATAGAAGCCCTTTGGCATACTTGCTCCTTATGAGGCGAGGTCGAGGTCATGAACTGTAAGTCTGAAAGAAGGGGTAAAGCTGGGAATTAAGACAGACGTGTCATGTTATGTCAGGTGGGACTATGAGGCCCTGCAGAATTCATATGCTAGTGAGGGATTTATAAATAAAAATCAACTTTCTTTTGGCTATGTGGGCTTCTATATGAGTGTGCCCCAAATAAGCTGCTAGGGCACCCCACAGCAGCTGCCTCTACTAGTTACCTACTACACATACGTCTGATGGGCAACAGGCACACATTCAGAATGAGAAGACATAATTACCTTCGTACAGCTGCCTCACCTTCAAACCTACAGGCCACTCAGTGTGACACAAAAGCAAAGTCCCATCTCACCATGCTGATGGCACAGTGCCACACTCCAACTCATACTCTAGTCAATGGCAGTATCCTTGGAACCATTTGGAAAGTCAACCATGAACAACTGGATGTGTTACAATGCCATACTAATGGAGGATTGTGATCTATATAAGAGCCAAATAATAATAACAATAGATTAATGTGCAAATGGGATATTCCACTTTATTCTGAAGTAGGCCCCCTCATAACTCTGTATTCTGCATGCATCAATTCATAATCAATACCTTAATGAACACTACTGAAGACAATACTTACTCCCAACCACTCTTAAAAAAAAGCCAACCAGCTGCTGCCAGCAGCTCCTATGCCAACATGGCTTCCTGGGTCTTCTAAAGCTTAATTTGTCCTATCACTTTAAGGTGCACCTTCTAATGTTACTCACATTCCTAAGCGAGGCTGATTACACTGAAAGAAGGCTTCCTAAAATTCTTCTCCTGATTAACAAAACCAAATCATGAACTGTAAAATCAATCATTCAGGTGTTATTTGTATAGCACGGATTGGCACCCGAGTGGTTATCCGGGCTCTTGCTGCAGGTCCCTTCCTTAAGTGAGTCAGTGAGGCTACAGTGGGGAGGGAGAGGGTGTTCCAAACTTTGGCAGTGAGGTGGAAGAAGGAGCATCCTCCGGCGTGGCAGGGGCATATGCTTGGTATCTTTGAGAGGGTGATGTGTACTGAACAGAGGTTCCTGATCGTTTGGTGGAGGTGAAGGTGGTGGTTCAGGTAGACAGGTCCTTGGTTATTGAGGGCTTTGTAGGCATGGGTCAGGAGCCTGAAGTGGCATCTTTTGTGGATCAGAAGCCAATGGAGGCCCTTCAGGTGCTGGGTGATGTGGGTTCTCTTGGGCAGGTTGAAGATCAGTCTGGCAGCTGCATTCTGGATTGTCTGAAGTCTTTGCATGACTTTTGGTGGTGGTGCCTGCGTAGAGTGCATTGTCGTAGTCCAGTTGGCTGGTGATGAGTGCCTGCATCACTGTCTTCCTAGTGCCGATGGGGAGCCATTTAAAGACCCTGTGGAGCATGCAGAGCATCTGGAAGCAGGCTGAGGAAATGGCGTTGACCCTGCATTTCATGGAGAGTTTGGTGTCGAGAATGATGCCGAGGTTGTGGGTGTGATTTTCAGTGTTATGGTTTTTATGGTTTATTAGTTGTTTAGAATATATATATATATTTATATTTATATTTATATATATATATATATATATATATATATATATATATATATATATACATATTAGTTGTTCAGGCAATTGTTATTCAGGCACAATTGTTGTTTAGACAGTAGTTGTTCAGTACTTAGTTGTAGAGACTGTTTATCAGTAGTGGTTTAGGCTATAGTTGTTTAGGACCTAGTTGTTCTGTCACATATTCTTTCTCATTGCTCCATCTAGCTATTACCACTGGAGAAATCCAATTGGAGGATTCAATTGGTTCTATTATGTCAGCATTGACTAACTTCTTCAGTTCTCTTTCAAACTTTCCCCTGTGTAAGATTGAAATATTCCTTACTTTATGCTCCTTGGGGCAAGCATCTATTCTTAGGACAATGTAATGTTCAAAGTCCTTCAACATGCTTATCTTTCAGCTAAAGACTTTGGGAAACTTTCTCAAGATTACAGACCCAATGGTTTCACTTTCATCCACAGTCATAACCAGCTCCTGGCTACTAGGATCTCTAGAGTAATGTGCAAATCACCTTGGTCCCTCCATCCTAAAACTGAGGGACCCTTTTTAGCTACATACAATTTCCCTAAAGATTCTCTATTTTTTAACCGGAACACCAAAGTTCTAAATTCTACCATATCTATCTTTTGCCATGAAAATCCTTCAGGATGTATGTCAGGTTCTAACAACCTATCTTCCAATTTTCCTTTGAACTTTGTGTTCCACACTTCTTCATTTACAATAATGTAAGGGCATCCTGATTCAGTGTACATTTGTACCCTTATTTCCCCCAATAGTCATTAAACATAATGTTTTTTTTTTCACTTCACATTTATTCATTAATATCCAAGGCAAACAATTCCTTGGGTTGACAATCTTGTGACTTATTGTCGGCCTCGTACTGTATAATTTTCTTAACATTGCTCTCATCCTCACTAGAGCTTCCCTCATCCACACACTTCACCTTGTAACCCTTCTTTCTTTTTCTTGCACACCTTAGCAAAATGCCCAACTACTCCGCAAGCTGAGCACTTCTGTTTGACAGCAGGGCAACATTTACTAGAAGCTAATTGTGAACCGCTGATACAATATTAACACTTAAGGCTATCCTTCTCAGTGAATTCTTGGACCTTACAACCTTCTTTCTTAGGTTTGCTTACACCTTTTTTTCTTAACTTTACAACTCACCTCTTCTAGAGAGTCCTTTGACTCTATATTCAGAGCCTTGGCACTGCAACTGGACAACTTCGCTTTTCTTGCTATAGCAAAAGATCAGCATCTCCATTAATCCTCAATCTTTCCTCTTTTTAAAGTATGCATCACCGCTTGATCCCTGATAAGTTGTTCCTGTAAATGATCAAATTTTCAATCTCCTGGAAGTTTCTTAAGTGCTTCAACATACTCATCAATCGTCTCACCTTTTCCTGCTACCTCACAATACCAATACATACTTTTGGAGCAAAATGATTATCAAAATCTCTGTAAGCATCTTCAAACACATTAACATCCCCACCCCTGACGTTTTAATTATTTGTTTATAAACCATGAACTCCTCTGGTCCCACTGAATGCAAGAAAATCTTTTTTTTGTGTTCCAGTTTCATTTTGCTGTCCTCATCAATAGTTTCTAAAAAAGTGTAGAACATAGGATTTCCATTCAACCCATTTCATGCATGGATTCCCTCCTGTGGGCCAAAATGCTTGTTGGGGTTGAAGGGAAAAATTTTGCGCTGCTATAATAAACAATGAACAATATCACAGTGTCTGTTCTTCATCCAAGGAGGTGGGACTAGCTCACTGTAAAATATTATTATATTTTAAATGTCCGCCAAAACCTTGGGTTGATGCAATCCTTGGGCTAATACAGTGTCTTTTCTTCACCCTACAGTAAGTGACTAGTCCACTGGCAGTAAACAGTATATAAAGTATTGGATAGCCACTACTTAAAAAATGTTTCAAGCAACACACATAAATCCAGGACTTTTTTTCCGATGCTGCCCATGCTCACTTACTGCCCTAATATGAGGTAAATTGCGTTGCTTCACTGGCAAGATAGTGTAGGTGGTTCATTTTTATTTATATTACTGATCAACTGTTTCCAAGTTGGAGGTAGAGGTAGACGACTGTGCATTACTGTGCATTACTCAAGCATTCCAAAATACCTTCCAAGATGGCACAATGTTCTGACATAAAGCGATCACGCCTAGTGATGTCACCACGCCGACGCTTAGGTGCGAGGTGCATGGCTGCTCCTAGCTGCGCGCCAAAGATTCTCTCCAGGAGTGCAGATGGGTGAAGTTACTGATGCAAGGTGTACATCCAAAACATGCCAAATTATAAAATGCGATGGCTGCACTCAACCACCAATGTTTTCTTCGGCAGCATAACAGTATGTTTCTTATCCTCAGTCTCAATATTTAGAGCATACCAACAATGAATTCAAACAAAGATGCCTCCAATTATCCTCCTGCAACAGTCCCAATATTATTTTGACCCTTACTCCATTAGAAGCAACTCTGATGGCAGTAAAATTATTAAATAAATAAAGAATTCCTTCATTGGGTTCCCTGGTGTTCCAACTCTCGTCGCCAAAATTGTAAAGTTGGAGTCCACACATAGTACAATAAAATGAAGTTTATTTCCAGTTGAAGCACCATACGTAGAGAAGAAAAAGTCACGTCCTTTCTTGGTCCAGGCACTCCAAGCACAGCCCTCAAAGTTCCATGCGTTCAAGGAATGTGGAACTTCAAGAGAAGCACACTGGAGCAAGACAATTACAAAAGTAAACAATACCAATGTTAGATAGATGTAGAAATGTTAAACAATGTAAATGTATTTACCAACATAATATCTCTTTTCAAATGCCCATTGTTCCTGTTGGAGAAAATCAGAGTCAGCAGAGAAAATCTGACTTGTGCAATGGCAAGCCCATCATAGTAGTCAGTGAGTGAAACTAAGTTGCCAGGACTTTTCCCACCAGCTAGCCTCTTCTGAAGGTTAAGTGTTAGATGACAATGGACTTTGGTGGCAAAGACAGACCGAGGGCACACCCTAAATCTAAGCATTTCACAGTAACAATTTAATATATCCAAACCAGTGACACACTTGATTTACATTGCAGTAGGCGAAACCCCACAAAAAAGCATAAAATGAGCTCTTTCTTGGCTCAGAATCGACTCAAGCTAAAAAAGAGAGACAAAAAAACCAGAAGCATGATTGATGTCAAACAAACAAAAAGTCAAGAATCTCAAATAGATAGGGACTACTGGCTAAACCCTTTCACCAGGTGTGAAACAATTTACAATGTTCTGGTACAACCATGAAGGAGGCTGGCCCTCTATGTAGTGTGCAAAGCTAGGCACGCTGTGGAGGGGGTCCAGGCAACCAAACGTTGGTTTACAGGGGCAAAAACAAGATCACCGAATGCTCTAATTCTTAATGTAGCTTGGTCGAGCAGTTAGGCCAATCTCGGAGAAGTACAAAGCATTTGTTGTACTCACAGTATCAATCATGTAACTCACACACTCAAAGGAATAACTCGAGACCAATTTATAACAATACTTCAGATGTTCATGTACTTTGTAAGACCAAGGTTATCAAAATTGTTCAAGTACTTTTTGAGATATAAATTTTTGAAGTTTCATAAAAATAGTCTTTTTGTGCGTAATTATGCACCATAGGAATCAATGGAAGATCACATATACAATCCTACAGTTGGTTTACCAAGTTCTTCTTTTGCAGGTTGGTCACGGTCATCTGTGGGCACACTGTGCCAGCTGGAGAAGTTCAGGTGGCTCCTGGTTCTGGACGGAGCAGTGATGAAAGGTCTTTGGAGCTGGTGCAGGGCCACTGCAGGCGACCACTTGGAAAAGCACTGCACAGGCAAGTTTAAATGTGGTTCTCTGGGGTTCCCTTGGAGTGTCGAGGTTGCAAGGGGTGGGGGACCGTTAGGGCACAGCAGGTTCTTCGGTGCAGGGCACAGGGAGCCCAGGTGCAGAGCGAATTGGTGAGCCAGGAGCTGTGCGCAAGGATGCCCTCAAAAGGAGGTAAATTGGTTCAAGGGTCATTTGCAGGACAACGGAGGCACTCTGGCAGGAGTCCATGGTGTTCCCAAAGTCCCTCAACTGGGGCTTCCCGCTGGTCCTTTTTCAGCCCCTGGCGGGCTGGCTTTGTTGGTGTCCGATGTTAGCTGATATCCAGGGTATTTCTGGAGTTAGCAGCTGTTTAGTGAAGTGACCCTCATCGGCTTGCAGGTTTCTTGCTGTTTTAGAGTGGTACCTCCACTCTGGAGGGAGTTCTATGGTGATTTTGGAAGCCTGGAGGCCCTCTGAGTTTTCTTAGAATTTTTCCAGTTGTCCAGCAGCTCCTCAGCGGTGATTGTCGGGTCTTGAGTGCAGCAGGCATCGTTTGGCGTCTTTTCTTTGTTGCAGCAGGTCCACAGTTCTCGTGCCTTGGATCTTCATGGTGCTGGTCTTCCTTTGTCCATCAACTCTGATGTCCTGGTCTATGGATGCCCACTAAATACTGTATTTAGTGAATGTTTTAGGGGGGACCTGGTAGGGACCAATGGGCCATCTACCTTAGGGTGGCTACACCCACTAAATCGACCACTTCCTGTGGGAAGGGTCATGTCCCTATCCCTGATTGGCTACTTACCTTCCATCCAAGATGGAGGAAAGTAAAATGGAGTGCCCACTTCGCAGGCAACGCCTTAGGGGTGGTGCATGCCAGGTGGGGCCACTCCTCCTACCCTTTTTTTTTGTCCCGCCAAAAGTGAGGGTTTGCAAAGGGGGTGACCATCTGCTGCTAACAGCTGGCCTGGGGGTCGAGTTTCAAATGTGGTTAGCCCTTTGAAGCTCGCGCCCGGGTAGTGCACATTCCCGACAGAGGGAGTGTTAGCACCTCCACCCATGAAGGGCATTGTTCTATAAACCAGAGAGATGGCTGTCTCCCCAAGGTTTGTAGATTGGGTGTCAGAGTAGTTAGCTTTTGCAGGGGGCACCTCTAAGGTGACCCCTGAGTACAGTTAGGGATAAATCTAATATTGGTACCAGATTTGATTTATCATTCTGAGTTGTTTGATACCAAACAACCCAGAGTTCAAAGGGGCCATCATGTAGCTGGGAACCTCGTATTGACCAATGTCCAGCACATGTATTAAAATGGCTGCTCTGTTCACTCACTATGTCCCAGGTTTGGCAAGGACACAGTGGAGGCATATTGCTCATGCAGATATGTCCTCATATATAATATGGTGCACCCTGCCTTAGGGTTGGAAGGCCTGCAAGAGGGGTGACTCATCCATAGTATATGCAGTGTATGGTGGACAAGGCACACAGCGTGTCGAGTTTGTGTTTTAGGTTTGTACCAGGACACCCTGCCATGCATGGCTCTAGAGGGTGGCACAATCAGTGCTACAGCCCTTAGGGGCCTACCCTTAGCACCCCATGCCCTGAGTACCGAAGTACTTTTTACTAGGGACTTATACTGGTAGCTAAAGGTGTATCCAATTGTGCCAATGCATTACAACAGTTTGGGGAAAGACCTCTGGCCTGGGGAACCTGGTTAGCAAGGACCCTGGGCACTACAATTTCTAGGCCACACCATACATCAGGCAAATAGCGGGGGCTAACCATCTCAAAAAGAGGCCATTTCTCACACACCAAACAAGTGCTCACAGGTTCCAAAATGATGACTTATTTATTTTATTAATGGGGAATTTTATAGATTACAACATTCACACAGGAAGGGTCTGTGGGCGCTGTAGAAAAAACTGGCAAAAAGAGAGACTCCAGCTCAGGAGGTAACTGTCTACAGCACTTATTACCAAGTTTGGTAGAAACAGCAAAGTGGCTGTTCCATGGTGAAGGAGAGCAGCTCTAGCAGGGTCAACATCAGTGATAAATCTCTTAGATGTATCAAGGTTGTACTGGTGGGTAGTTGCATTTCTTACAATATGTCTGCAAACTAACTGCAAAGACCTCATACTATCAGATCATACTTTGAGACGAAAATACAGAACGGATCGAGCATGTATGTATTGTGAAAGTCATATAATCAGTGAGGAGAAACCAAATGAGGGACATGTCAACTATACACAGATGGGAAGTCAGTCACTGGTAGCAGGTAGTTGCAGGCTTTTGAGGGTAGCGAGTACACGCCCAGGGCCTTAATTTAGAGGTCAGCAGTTGGGTTGAAACAAGAACAAATTATTTTTAAGCTTATGTTTACCACCAAAATGCAGAATATGAAATGAGTGCCACGTACTGAAATGGAAAGAGCGAGAATCGCATGTGCAGAAGTGCGAGGAATCCTTAATGTGGGACATTTGAGAGGGACTGGTCCTAGGCCAGGGCATTAGAAAAGGCATCAAGGCAGGCACAAGTGCCTATCAGACTCAAAACAGTGTGCATCGTGTGGCCAATGTGCATTTGAGAGCTGTGGAGAAAAAGGTGGCTTAGACAATTGTCCTGCAGAGTAGTGAAAAGGGATTCTGCGAATACGCTGTCAACAGTCTCAGGAGACACAGCCACACATATAGGCCCTCATTCTGACCCTGGCGGTCAAAGACCGCCAGGGCGGAGGACCGCGGGAGCACCGCCGACAGGCCGGCGGTGCTCCAATGGGGATTCCGACCGCGGCGGTAAAGCCGCGGTCGGACCGGCACTACTGGCGGGCTCCCGCCAGTGTACCGCCGCCCCATTGAATCCTCCACGGCGGCGCAGCTTGCTGCACCGCCGCGGGGATTCCGACCCCCCCTACCGCCATCCAGATCCCGGCGGTCCGACCGCCGGGATCCGGATGGCGGTAGGGGGGGTCGCGGGGCCCCTGGGGGCCCCTGCAGTGCCCATGCCACTGGCATGGGCATTGCAGGGGCCCCCGTAAGAGGGCCCCTACATGTATTTCACTGTCTGCTGCGCAGACAGTGAAATACGCGACGGGTGCAACTGCACCCGTCGCACAGCTTCCACTCTGCCGGCTCGATTCCGAGCCGGCTTCATCGTGGAAGCCTCTTTCCCGCTGGGCTGGCTGGCGGTCTGAAGGCGACCGCCCGCCAGCCCAGCGGGAAAGTCAGAATTACCGCCGCGGTCTTTCGACCGCGGAACGGTAACCTGACGGCGGGACTTTGGCGGGCGGCCTCCGCCGCCCGCCAAGGTCAGAATGAGGGCCATAATTTGCATTTTAATCAAAAAGGGTCAATTAGGGCACATAGGTTGTACATGAATTTCCTTATGTACAAATATCTTTCAAAACCATTTTCTGCCTCTGGTGTCAACAAGAGTGCACCCTATCTTGGTAAAATAACAGCTAGAAGTTGCTGTATGGCGGCAAAGAGACAAATTATTTTAGTTAATTCTGTCTTTAGAAACAGCACTGTAACTGAGTTTGCAAGCGGAAACAACCTCATTATTAGTCAAGTGTGCAAAAACGATTTCCTTGCCCCTACAGAAGGTTCTTTTCAGATCTCATTGTGATAACAAGGTTTGCTTGCACTGCAAGATTTTGTCGCGGTACCTACTGAAGAGAAACCACAGGCTCTTTTTCAGTCAGTCATGAATCATAGCATTTGTATTGCGCAGCATTATTACCGCTCAGGGTATCTGGGCGCTGAGGGTGCTGTGTCTCCGTCGAAAAGCCACTTTTTCTTAACTGTTTTTATTTTGAAATTCATTGTGTTTAAATAAAAACAAATTAATCATTTTCAAGTGACTATGGATGACATAATTTAATTCATCCAAACGTTAGCTATATTAATACCTTGGACTTTGAAACGTATTTGTGCCAGTTTATAACTTTTCATATAGTAGTGCATCAAAGTACCCTCTGTCAAATATTACTTTGCAAAACTCAGCAACGAACACCATCTTGGGCTTGAACAACTACTTTGCAGTGCACTCACATGTTCATTCACATGTTCACTTGGTGCTCATGAAATGTGCACAGCAACATGGGCCAGGGTAAGCTTGTACATTGGCAGTCTATAAGATATATATCTCAAGTGATGAAAGCCTTGATGGCCTCTTGCCCCTTTGCTAATATCTGCTAACAATTACAGGTGCAGACTATCCTTTAGGGCGGAGGGGCCACGCCCCTCCACCTTTTGCCCCTCATGAAGAGTGTCTGTCAGGCTGAACAAAGGTCAGCCTGAAAGACACTCTTTATTTTCAGCTCAGACACCCAGGAGTGAGACATGCGCGATTTGCGCAGACTCCTGGCTGTCTGAGCTGAACTTTGCTGGGCTGAGGAGGTCACAGCTCCTATGGGCGTGATCTCCTCGGCTCAGCAAAGGTGCCTCGAGGCCCTCCCCTGGGTGACAAGGAAAGCGTCACCCATTGACTTCACCTGGGCGCGTCAGGTTTAAGCCCTGAAGTGCCCAGGGCGAGGGTCAATCAGTAACACTTCGTCACAGAGTGGGGTGGGGTCAGCAGTCTCACTGACCCCATCCCACTCTGTGACGAGGCTGAGACTGTTGCCTTCCCTCATAGGAAGGCAGCAGTCCCAACCCTCCTGGGACCTCGAGGCTGAACGTTAATGTGTGTGTGATGTTTTAAAATTAATGTTTGGTGTGTGTGTGCATGTTTGAATGTTATGAGTGTTAATGGATGTGCGTGCGTGCGTGTGTGTGAAAGAATGAGTGTGTGTGATCTTTTAAAATGAATGTTTGGTCCGTGCGTGCATATTTGAATGTTATGAGTGTTAATGGATGTGCATGCATGTGTGAAAGAATGAGTGTGTGTGTGAGACGTTTTAAAATGAATGTTTGGTGCGTGCGTGCATGTTTGAATGTTATGAGTGTTGTTAATGGATGTGCGTGCGTGTGTGAACTTTTCAAACAAATGTTTGTTGCGTGGGTGCATGTTGAATGTTATGAGTGCTGTTAGGATGTGCGTGCGTGTCTGTGTGTGAAAAAATGTGTGTGTGTGTGTGTGTGCTTCCCGCCCACCCCTCCCTCCTAAAGCTGCCGGCAGCCACTGAACAATTCCCGAATACCAACAACGAGCAAGCTACAATGTGCACATAGGATGCAGCACGTGCATTTCACTCAGCTCTATATGTGGTTAAGCGTATGTAGGTTTGGAGATTGACACTTTTTTTTTCCAACAGTAATATTTTCCCTTCCCAAAATTGTTTTTATATCATTTGCAACTCCATCTTACACAAATCCTCAAACAAGCATTGGCAGAAGCAAAACGTTTCACCTCTAACGCCAGCACGCAGACCTACTAACTTTTCCAATGTTTTTTTTTTGTTCCAAACTGGCCACTGTGCATGCCATCTTGGAATGCACGGTAAAAATTGAGGAAAAACGTTCCAAGATGGCCGCTGCTGTGGCCATCTTTTAATAGTTTTTCATAAATTTTAGGCCTGGTGGCCAAGCTGTAATACTGTTTTGGTTTTTTTAATACCCCAATCTGTCCATGTATGCATGGATGCCATCTTAAAATAATTAAACAAAATAAAAATCAAATCGAGATTGCTCAATGTGTGTGCACCTGCATGCATATGCATGCAACTATCTCGCAAAAGTGTAAAAGCTATTAAAAAATGGCCATCCCCAATACAACGTCAGGCGGGACTCAAGTGGGCAAAGTTGCGACAATAATACAAATAGATTGAGAGCTATAAAATAACTTGAAACATGTCCAGAGATGTCCAGAACTGATTGCACATCTCTGAAGACATGTAAGGATAGCTTTCTGGTAATTAAAACCAAATAGCTGCTTAGGGCAAGTGTCCAGAGGTATCCAACATGTGCTATGGCATAGGATGACGAATTCCCTCAACTGTGAGTACAAATACAACAATGAGGTGCGTATAGTATCACGCACTTAGGAGGGCTGGTCCTAACATTCCACCAGTCTGCTCCCACCCTTTTAAATGGCGGTCTAGAGGCAGTTGTTGTAAGTTTCCTCTGCCAGTAAGGACTAAGGTATCCGTGTTGGTGGGTTCAGAGTGGTGTCTGGATACAAAGAATGGGGTCTGAAAGGTGAAACTATCCTTTGGACGATGTTGCTCTTCTTTGTGACTTTAATACTTCGTGACTTCACAGATGAAGGGCTTCTCTTCCCCACACCTACATTTTCATAAAGCAGTGCTCAGAGTTTTTAGCTGTGCATCATGACACACTTGCTTTATACTATGGCTCCCCTTGGAGAATCCTCCACCAAGATCTTCAAAATACTTTTTGTTTCTTCTTTTTCCGTGTTATGTTGGAACGCTAATGTTAATTATATCTTTTTTGTGCACATAGCCATAAGTGGCATGCTGCCTGTAAACTCCCGCTGTTGTAAATGTCACAAATGCACCACTCCTCCATTAGTAAGTTGTGCGAAGCAGGACATGTATTTTGTTCTGAAATATAATTGCTCTTTCAAACTTTTTGCCTTGCTTTTGTTTGTATCATACTTACAGGGGAGTAGCTTCAGGGGGCCTTTGGGGTATGACACCCCTCTAATAAATGTATTTTTTGGTAAATAGGTGGGCTCAGGTGCTTTCAGTCGGGTATGGGGGGTGTCTGTCAGATTTCATCACATATTTGGACATACACACAGACAAAAACGCACACGATCTTTTTCTTTTTCTGTTTTTAATGTCTTCACTAATGTTGGTAAGTTTACAACATACTGTTTGGCATATTTACAAGAAAGTGGCGCATCATAGATGATGAGCCACTTTTCTTGTTCCCCCCCCCTTACCGCCACCTAACAAAAACATTTACAATACGGCGCACCATGGCAGTCGATAGCACAATAGCGTCAACATTTTTTACGGTATTTTCGTGCGTTACTACACTAGCATCAAAAATGTTGACGGTAGCGCGGCAAAGCACAGGGGGGCCCATTAAATATAATGGGTGGGTCATTTTAACGCCTGCTCTGAGCAAGCGTTAAAAATGACGAAAGAAATGGTGCAGTGAAATGTTGTAAATTTCACGGCGCCCTTTTTTCGGCTCTCCCTGCACCGGAAAGCCCCCCTTGCATATATTATGACGCAGGCATAATGTGGTGCATGGGTTTATGTTGTAAATATGGCACGGCCGAAAAGCCGCCTTAGCGTAAAACAAATGACACCATGGCGGCGCAAGTGGCTTGTAAATATGCCCCTGTGTTTGCCCTCACTTAGTCCCCCTACCAATCTGCATTCCTTGCCCTTTAAGCCCCTCCCATGCACCCTGCCCCGTAAAATGTGTTTTTACATTATATGCCGGCGTGATTGTTGGGAAAATCTGAAGCTCACACCCCACCAATCTTACTGACCAAGCTAGGCCCCTGCATACTTACATAAATGTAATCCTCTCCCAACCATCCCCAGTGCAGACATGAACCACATTTCCTTTCCCCTGTTCCACATGGCGACTTTGTACATGGAAGAGGGACTTGATTTCTTCTTTGCTGAGCTGCCCACTGTCCTAGTCATTTGATGTTTTGCAGTCTCCCTTTAGATTAGTTTTCGAGTCCGCCTTGGTGTTTCTGACATGTTTCACTGTAAGTGTATAATTGATTTTCAAAAGGTCTCTTGTGCTTGTTCTGTGTTGGCGAAGGGGTCGTTGGATACCACTGAAATATAATCCACTCTGTTATTGTATTCTGTGAAAGCCATCATGGGTATGGCACATTCATCCCTTCATTTCCTCTGCAGTTCAATTATAGTGTTCGAATCTGGCTTATTGCAAAGAATTCTAAAACTGTCCAGTCAGCCCTGTGATCCCAGCTAACTGAAATCAGATGCTAGAGTGGGTCAGTTGTTCATGACTTGAGAATATCTAGGAAATAAACTGCTGTTTAGCACAAAATAGCACCTCGGACGTGGTCTCGTAAAGTTGCACCAGTGAAGAACAATCTTTGCACTCACAAAGGTGCATTTTATTCAGTAATTGGTCAGTGAAAATAATATTGTTGCATTGGTAAGGCCCGTGTAAAAACCTGTGCATATTGCAGATGTATGACATCTGTCCCTTGGTATCTACAGGCATAAAAGCTTTGAACACAAGTCGATTGTTTAGCGTTTTGCTCAAGTATATCCTGGTAATAAGGATCTGGCCACTGATACATTTCATTTTGTACTAAAGTGTGACAAGCATCTTCTTGCCTTAGACTATGTACCTGGGGTAGCTGCCATTATCTCAATTCATAGCTGAATGTGAAGAATTTTAAAGTGTTTGATTAGTGATGTAATCAATATAGTAGCCTCTACTGTTGCTCCATCTATGTTTAGAGCTTCCCAGATCTTGTGAGAGTCGAGAAGACTGCGCAGTCAGGTGCATGTTGTATTTTGCCGACCTCAGAGCATGCTTGAGTGTCACACAGGCAGGATCCTTCTGGCATTTCCATGGTGGTCTTCACCTGGATATATGTTTCGCGACCAGTGCGGAGCATCACTCGCATGGACGGGGATGGGACTGTGGATCTCTTCACTGGCAAAGGATGTTAAACTTCCATCTTGTTTGCGTGTTGAACTAATACCATAAGTTACAGCACAGGGCTAGGGCAAGCCTTATGAACTGCCTTTTAAAAAAAGATTATCTATTTGGATAGTTGTGCGTGAGGTTCCCGTTCTAAGATGAAGTTGAGACTATACATGTGGTGTCAGTTACTTTCTGAATCATTTATAAAGGAGGCAATATGAGTGATGGATGCATCGCAGCACATTGTTCCTTTATATGTTGTTGTGTTTATTACCTCTTGCCAGTGGCGTAGCGTGGGGGGTGCAGGGGGGGCCGGCCGCACCGTGCGCAACATCTGGGGGGGGCGCGCTCGCGAGTGCTAAAATCCACGGGTTAGGGGGCGCAAATTACTTGCCTTGCCCCGGGTGCTGACAACCCACGCTACGCCACTGCCTCTTGCCCCGTATAATTGAAATTTGGATATCTTGCTGGATGTCTTTGTCTGTTCTTTCTCTTGCCTGTTGTCAGGGAACGTTTTGTGTCTCGCTCTCAACCTCTGCAATAATCTTCCATCGATAACTAGAAGATTGCCACCGAGTTTTTTTGTCCCAGTTCGGCTTTTTCATCCTAATTCGAGTTCTCTTACAGAGAATCTTGACACCTTTTGTGTGGCCTGCTGTGTGCAGGGGGTCATCCTGGCCCTTTTCTCAGCCATCTAGAAGGAAGCTTAACACACCATCTCATCTTCCAGTCCTTAAGGGATTGTGATAGAAACACAAGATTTGGTCTGCTTAGACTATGGATGCATCTAAGTGCCTAGCATAGAAGTTACCACGCTGGGTTGAGAATCCTGCATTGAAGCAGAACTTGGTGGTATGCTCTCTCAATATGCCTATAGTTCCTTCATGTGGCCTGCATTTTTTGTAAGATTCAGTGAAGTTATGAGAATTTCTGAAGTATCATATGATGCAGTTTGCCTTTCATCCTGTACAGTTTAATCAATATTGTGTAAAGGTGGGTTACTTTAATGATTGCTTTACTTGATATGCTTTTGTCTGGGCAACTCCTTTAGTAACGTTTCAGATGTCTGTTTGGAGCAATGATACTTTTCTACTTGCATTTAAAAACATGTTTGAACTTCCTGACTTCGAGTTTTCTGCCAAAGAACACTGCGACATTCAGAAGAGAAGATTGGATACATTGCCTTATGTGACTCAATTTTGCCAATTAGTAATTGAAAGTATTAGTATTGAAAGAACTCAATGACTTTTTGGAGTTGGTTTGAAGGCAAAGATAGATTATGGGCAGGGGAGTTCGTTCACAGCAGTCTACCTAATTTATTGATCAGGTCTTTGTTTTCTCTGATCAAAAAGCAAATACCTCTGACAGGCAGTGAACGTTTCCCTGTAAGTAGGGGCCATTTATCATTGACCACACATGGTGGCCTCCAGCAAGGAAAGTGAATGATGGTAGTGACACCCTCAATAGGGTGGGATGTCCATCCCAGTGGTGCCAGCAGAAGGCCTGTCAATGATAACTAAGTTGTCCCACTGAATCCAAATAGAGCTGAGGGACATTCTTTTTGCTGCGATGGAAAGACTATCAGTTTATTGCGGTCCTCCCGCTCTGCCAAACTCTAATAAAGCCCTCCGTCTTTACTTACCTGAGGCTAAGCCAAATAAAGCCCTCCATCTTTACTTACCTGAGGCTAAGCCAAATAAGAGTTCAGTTTTTGTAAATTGCAAATAACACCTCAGCAGCCCACTTGTGATCCAGTGTCATATTTTATGATTGAATGAATATTGGCACCGAAGAGGGTGCTCATTGCCCCGTAGATTATTTATTCTGCTCAGTGTGCTTCTGTTGTTGGATAGTGTCATGAAATGGGTTCTGGAGACAATGTTGCGGCAACTGATTACTGCTAGTAATACAACAGTATCCTTTCTGAAGGGAGACAGGATGCCGAAGAGGTTCTAATCCTGCACCCAAATCTCACTCCAGGGGAAAATGGAGTTAGGGAGAAAAAGAGAGAAAAAAGAGAGCATGAGAGAGGAAATCACCAAATATGGAATAAATGCTTTATCTTAAATCAATTTTAATGAATCATCCAGTCACCTACTCCTCTCATCACTCGCATTGGGCTGAGAATTCTCAAATATATAAATTCTTTAGAAATATAAATACACAGATATTAATTATTTTGATAATGTTGGTAAACTTCCTAGAATTCTTGTTGTTTGTTTAATTGATGGTCAGTGAACGGGCAGTTGACAACACTGGAGAGTTCCAGAAACCCTCTCCAGATGAAGGAGCACCATCATCTAACGCACAAGCACAGCACCAAAGAACAGTAATCATTCAATAGGGAAACAATTCCTCGGGCAGCAGGTATTTAAGAGTTGAGAGAAAAAACGGGAGAGAGGGAAGAAGAACACAATAATTTGATTCCCTGTTCTCTCACAACTTTTTGCCTCACGCTTCTGACACACAGTAACAACATTTTCCATTATTTTTAGTAGTGTGGGATTGTTAGAAGTGTTTTTTTACTGTTTAACAAAAACATTTGCAAGCAAGCACTTACTTGGGTGGATATTCTGGAATGGTGTTTGATAATTTATCTTTGGAAAAAGAATGACAAAAACACTTGAACATAGCTTCCACTTGCGGTGGCCACATTGGGACATGATGTGCTGCCAGAAGCAGCAATGGCCTGGTGGCATTGACGGAGGAGCTGGCAAGCCATCCTGGTGGCATTGTCGGGCGAGTTGGCAAGCCCCTGCAAAAGTAAAAAGACATTTTAATAAATAATACAAACAAAGCCATACCAGCCTTTGCAATGAAAGGGACTATTTTACGTCAGATGTGCACATTGTCACTCAAACAGAACTGGAGCTAGTGACTGGCCATTGTCCCACTGTCCCATGCTGTGTGGTGTACAGAGCAAACAGTGGGTGACAGATTATATTATAATGTATTGTATTACTGGTTTGGATGCCATTATTGCACAAAATGCAGTTGTATAAAAAATGATATTCAAGGGTGAATCGTGAATTATTAGTATTATTTCACAGTTGCCAATGAAACACAGATTTCCTAATCATAATAAAACCCCACAAACCACTCGGCAGTGCTAGGAAATGCTGCATGGAGGTGTAAATAATGATGTATGTTTTTCTGAATTATGTGGCTACAAAAACAATTATGCAGCACATTCTCTGCCAGTATAATTTTAATTTATTTTTGCAATAAAATGTTGTTTTAATAAGCACATTTTTCAAATTATGTTTTATATGTATAAATACATTTGTTCACTGAAAAAACATAGATTAAAGTGATGTTATAATTAGGCCTAGTAATAATCTAAAAAATATTGTTTTGAAACAAAAAAATCGAATTCACCATATAGTTCACTGAGCTAACTATACAGTGCATCCCCTCCATGCACTGCTAATGATCTCACTTATTACATCACTCATAACATGTTAAATGACATCATTAATGTAATTACTCAAATAATTCTGAAATATCCAGGGTAGGTAAACAAGAGCCAAACCATTCCAGACGTTTAGGATTACCAATAATTATGTAATTAAATTCAACTGAGATGCATTATGTGTACATTTCTGGGAGTTTCAAAATCTTGCACATACCCCACCCTCCTACACGTACTTTGGTCACACCTGCTATACTTTTTCAAGTCAGGTGAGAAGTCTGAGAATATTTTGTTTTACAACATATAAGGATCTTGCTTCCGGCACATTCCCGTCGAAGTATCTTTTATACGATCATTGTTTCAAAATCGAAGACATTGCCATTCCTGTGGAATTAACATTTTGATTGCATCGTGTTTTCTTTGAAGGAGGAATGTTAATTTACCATTTTCACAGTGAATTACCACCGCACAGCTATTTGTTGTTAATGCTGCTTGCAAAATGCCAAACTTTTGTGTCTGAGATAATTCCTGGATGTTATCCAGTCTGTTCTTTTCACTCTGCGAACAATAGTGTTCTGTTCAGGACTTCATAAATCAGAAGTGTACCTGGAACATGGCACCACAACTACCCTTGTATATGTGACTGATTATATATGCAATACTTGTGGTTTGAGGCCAAGTGTCATGGCGGCCATTGTCGGCGCGGACTATCCCTGCCTGGCCAACTACCTGGTTCTACACTATCAGAGTTTGCAAAGCGATATCCCGCACCACAGGTCACCATACAAACTCTTATGAGTAAATAAATAATTAGTACATACATTTACTGTTGATATCAATTGTTGCCTTACTTTTGGCGTTCTTTACTATATACTATAGTTCACCTTTGGAATTATAAGGTCAACAACAACACATTGCCTTTTACTAGAGAAAAAAAAAAACATGTCACGAAATATATTGCAGCTTCATTCAAGCTATGGTTTCGCTTCATAAAGCTATACCTAGGATATGATAGCTGGTCCCCAGATTTAAATTTATTTTACAACTTCAGAATTCCTTGTAAAATATCATGATTGATGTTTATTGATGGTTATTGTTTTTTTTGTTCAACTACCTTTAGATTTCGAGTAGGAAAGCCAGAACACTTAAGCAACGTAAATAAAGCAATCAGAAACATGGTGCTGTTTTAACACATGGTGTGTACCACAGACGTTGATGGATTTCTGTGTTGATTGCAATATCTCTGCATTTGTTCTTTCTATTTACTCTACATATAGAAAATAAAATGAGGAGGGATTTAGTGGAAGTCGTGGAGGCCTGTTCCCTTGGTGTCCTTTCAAGGCATCTAGTCCATGTTAATCTATTCTTTGCTGTCAACAGGGATGGTTATGTGCCTTGTGAAGCTGGTATTTTGTTCTACTCTCATGATGGCCACAGTTGTGTCACAAACTGAACTGTATCAATAAGAACAGCATTTTTATATTACTATTCATTTCAGAAGGTCACTTTATCATGAAAAAGTATAACATGTTTTCAGTATTGCTCTGAAAAGATTATAATATATTGAATTCAATGAACAAATGCATTTTTCCTTCAATTAAATTTTTTTTGTGACCTGCCTCATCCGCGTGATTTATTTTCAAAATATGCATCTGGCAGGCTGAAAACAGTGTGTTGTTGTAAGAACTTCACCTGGTAGGCCGAGAGGAGAGGGTATTCAAACACATTAATGCATGCTATGGCCGAGCTCCTACAACAACCTGATCAAGAGGTCCTTACATAAGCATACTTACCGTCTCCAAGTAGTGTCCTTTGGCTCACCTTTTGGTAGCTTGGCTGAGCTCTTACACTTTCAGGCATTTAAGGGTGCGAGGCAACAACAACTCCGATACAGACGAGAGGTTCTAGAACTGGAATGAAGAAAATCTATTAAAAGAAGAAGTAAACACATTAATTCTGCATGAGAAAAAAAAATGAAAATGTAGAACTCAAAAGAAACAAAATAAGTATGTTTATGCACTCCAAGGTCATTCTGATTTTGAATTTCTTCCAGCAAAAATAGTCGCTTTTTTCAAGGAGATGGTGTCTTTATTGGATGGATGTACGAAAGTTATCTCAGCTTAGTAGTACCAGTAATACAAATGACAAGTATTCATATAACTTCATGACTAAATTGTCCAAACAGAATTCATGTCGAAGCAGTCTCTGGATGATGATCACAGACTTCATTTTGAAGAACACAACTACTTCACAACCATCTTTGAGGTTAGAGCCAGGGACACACAGCTTTATACGTCAGTGTCCCTTGAAGACTCAGGGTCATATTTATGGCTAAGTGACGCAGCACATTCCTACCTTTGTCCCTGCACTGGTGCCATTTTGGCAGGCTAGCACCAACACAGGTACCCCTACATCATGGTGCAATGGTGCCTGCTTTGCAAGGAAGATTGTTTTTGTGCAGGAAGGTCCACCTTCCTACACGAAAAGAATCCCCTGAGACATTTTCCTCTTTCTATGTGTGCTGCAGGATGCAGCACACATAGAAAGTGGAAAAAACGAGCTGAAATAATGATATTTCTCCTAGTTACGCCACACCTGGGACGGCAAAGCATTTTGCCACTTTCCCAGGTCTACCACTTTTGGTAAATCTGGGAATGTGTCAAACTCCATCGGCGTTGCATGGGAACACCCACACAACATCCATGGAACACCTCCCTGGGGCAGAGTAACGAAATGCAGCAATTAGTACTGCATTGCATTACTCCAGATTTATGAAGCCATTCAGGGCCACGGAAGGTGGCCTTGCGTGGCTTCATAAATCTTATATTGAGATTGCGTCACTCTTGCACCACATTGCGTGGAGCAACAGGCCTGATAAAGATGCCCCTTAGATTTTTCTGGCTCCATCACCACTTCCATAACAGGCACTCTGGACTTCAAGCAATCTAAAGAGTAGACAAGCCAGGCACTGCAGACCCGAGACTACCCCAACCTAGTCCATTTAGAGAAATGAGCCCCTGCTTTTGTTTAATTTAAAAAGACTGCTCTTCACTCTTTTTGAATTCATTATCTGGTTTCTTAGCAAATGATAGCCCATCCTGGAAAGGTACAATTTTAAGATTTTCCCAGGATTGTCCATTAACTTATGGGAACCTCTGTTTAAATCTAATACAGACATGACTTTGAGTCTGAATTAGATAGGAGGGCCTGAAAAGACTGTCAAGTCAACTGTGTTCCACCCGCCATATTTAGATGTTACTGTTCTGCAAGCGGATTGAATGGCAATGGATTGCTGATGGAGGGAGACCTCGGTGGGTCCGAATGGACTTCATACAATGGTAGAGGCTATAGAAGCAAGTGACACACACACACACACTGTACCTTAACCATAGGAGTACCCCTGCACTACACACTACACAATACACCACAGACACACAATAATCCATTGCCATTCAAACACAACACAACCCGTACGTGCTGAAAACACACATTGAAACACATCCTTGCCACAACACACACACCATTGACACTACACCCACACATGACACAATAACAAACACAACTACACACTCAGTGACATAAACACACTCACACACAAGCACAATTACACACAGCACGACAATGATTACCACACAACACTCACCAGAATGTGTCACATGGCAACACAACATACACAACAACATTGGTCTTACATGCAACTGACACACATACAAAACTAACCACACCACCCATTCCAGCTCCCTCTATCTCAAATAGACAATCCACACACATACACCTACTGACTCACATACACAACAGATAGCACAAACCTACCTGTAATGAGCCCCTTGCAATGTGCACACATGGACACCATTGTCCGGTGTGAATGTACAGTTATTGTGGTCCAAACATTCATTTTACAATGAATGGTGATACCACAATGACAGTTGTGTATGTGTGCGATATGCGATATGCGTAGTGTGCCAGTGTGCCTCAGCTATCTGTGGCACCATTTTGTAACCCACATATGCATGTCACAGTAATTTTAAAAAAATGACTGTGACATGTATATGTCTGCAGAGGCTCTGACCTTCCGTGCAGGCCCTCCCAATGTACCTTTGCAATGCAGCGTCCCTACCTTCGAGTTCGGCACAAGGGGAGTCGTGGGTCGGTGGCAGCAGTGATAGCAGCTGCTGTCAACCATGTCCAGTCTAAGACAGGGGTGGAATGTGGAAAAAAAGATGAGTTTCCCCCCCTTTCCCCTCCAATCTATCAACTCAAACATGGAGGCCTGACCGCCACTTTTTTCTTAGGAGTAAAGCATATCTAAAACTGCAAGGTGGGAAGGGTGTCTGGGGTTCTGCCATCATCCACTTTTCCCTATTGTGCCGTCAATGCAGGCAGTCTTTCTTGGTGGAGGCGCTGCTTCGAATGCAGACTTTTGTTTTTTGGGACCACCAACATCTAAATACGGCTGGTGGGCTGTCGCAGTGGTGGATGGGTTTTCATTTGAAAAGGTGATGGCAGGACCTTTACCACCAAGATCTAAATCAGGCCCATAGTATTTTTGGATCTATATGTGTTATTTAACACCGTCGACCCCGGGCTACAGGTGGGCCACTTGAACGCTGGTTCCTAATACAAGGGTAAGTCCTGGAGTAGGTACACTCAATTTGAGGCAGAGAGGGGCTACCAGGTTCACTTGGGCCAGTATATGTCTTCCATCAGGCTGGTTGCACATGGGTTTCCCCTTGGCTCAGTACTCTCTCTTGGCCTTGGTTATTTGGTTAAGTACGCTGATGATACTCAAATGCTCCTGGACATACATGGAGAGTCAGCTGAGGTGCCATCAAAGCCCGGATGAAAGATATATATTTTGGTAAATACTGACAGGACTGAGCTAGCCAATTTCCATGTGTTAGCCCACCAATGCAGTAAACACATTCTTTTTACGGTAGAGCATCTTCTAGGATTAAGCAGTCATTTGAGCCTTAGAGCCAGGCGGAGGTTACATTATTATTTATATATGATCTTTAGGTATGGCACATTATTTTCTTTGCACCACCAGAGCGGTTTGATAAAATCTCTTGTGCGTACCAGAATTCAGAACTGCATAGTCTCTTTTTTCAGTTTATCTTCTGGTTTAAGTTACAAAGAATTCAACACAGCAAACCGTATTATCTTTGGTTCACGCAAATATTAATCTTATCCCAGAAAATGAACCCCACTCAGCTAGTTGACTGTTAATTTATGCATTACAAAGAGAGGGATTTGCCACTTAGCTCCTACCTCTGTGGTTGTCCTACTTCATCAAAAACACTACTTGTAGAAATGTACGCTGAGGCGCTAAGGTTGTTACTCCAAAACGGATTCAGATACTTTCTGGTAGCTGTTCATTTGGTGTGCCAGGGGCCAAACTGTGGAACATAACCACGTGACAAGAAGTAAGGAACCTCAGCTTGCAGCTCAATTCTACTTGCAGATTAGAGGATGAGGACTACTCAGGATGGCCACTTTTTGAGCTCACTCTTTCTTAATTATGTTTAAAGCATAATTGGATAATGTACTGTTCTAACTGTAGTCCTACACATTTTGAGAACGTATCTTATGGTACCTCTCTGGGCATAAAGAGCATATGCAGGAGCAACTGAATTTCATGTGCCATCATCTTTATCATAACAATGTTACCATGCCCTTAAAAGTATACCATTCACGGAACCGGTTCATTAAATGTATAAAAGCCCTGTGGGGCCTGATGAAATTTGGGATTGATGAACTGCATTGCACATGCCTCTACAGTTCCCCATATCCCGGATCCCGGATTTGAGAGGAACGTCTTATACCAAAGTGTACCAATGTCCCCACATTCTTGTCAAGCATTTATTTTTCTCATAAAAAATGCATGATACTCTGCTGTGAGGAAATAAAATTTCTGTGATATTATTGCAGACTGACATTTTGGAATACTTAATCAGTTGCCCTACAGGACTGTCTGTATAACTTGTGGCACCTTAGCCAATATATTTGAATGAATTACTGCACAATGCCCTGTTTTTCCCCCACAATCCAACCCTCCTGACGCAAAGAGGCACTGTTTTGAATATTTGCCATTTTTGCTTTCAGTTCCCAGTGCCGTGTTTGACTAAAAATAATTTAAACAATGGCATGAAATGAGTTGGGAGTTTTCCTTTAGTTTTTAAATGTCTAGTTGACACAGAAGATCTGAAGTTAGGTGCATAATTGATCAGTAAACGTAATGCTTACCACGGGCACATGAAGCAGTCTGCAAACCAAATCCAGGCAAGATCAATTCAGATTTACATTCTTCCAAGATTTGTAAATATAGTACCATTACATTGCATAATATTAATGCAGTATGAAGCATTACCGTCAAATGTACCCTGGGTTTTGCCAACATGAATTAAATAAGACATAACCTGTGTTAAATTTGTTCCATCTGCTTCATTTAGCCACAAACATGATGAATGTTTTTCAGCAGAGCTGCTATGGTTATTTGGGGACATGACCAGTCCAGCACTCTTCAGTAGCACTTCTCAGCAGAGCTGTGATGCTTACACTGGGCACTATGAGCACTTCTCACATAAAGGGGGCGATCAGCTCTGCTTTGAAAGTCTTATGTGGCTGTAATGGGATTAACACACACTGCACAGAGGCTGCAGTGGCCAGTGACAGAGACCAAATCCAAGGTTTACTATGCATTTGCTTGGGCACTAGCACAATTCAACATGGTACCCAGCACCACAAAGCAGCACAAATGGCAGCTATAATCAACTTCCTTACTTAAAATACATTTTGCTCAGAGAAGCTACATGGCATTGCACTGCATAGGGTCAGGCTCCTGATATTAAAAATAAAGAGGCATGACTAAGGGGCATATTTACTAGATGTGGCGCAGTGTGGCAGCTGCACCAAAATTGGCAGCGCCACGCTGCATCACGTTTAAAACCCATCCCTGTGTCTCTCCCTGCTCCAGCACTAAATTAGCTGCCAAGCACCAATGCAGCCACCCTTGTGCCATGGTGCAAGGGTGGCTGCATTCTGGGGGATATTGTTTTTGTGCAGGAAGGAACACCTGTCTGCAAAAAAACAACCTTTAATGGTGATTTGTTCCTTCTATGTGTGCTGTAGAATGCAGCACACATAAAAAGAGCAAAAAACCAGGAGAAATAAAAGCATTTCTCCTTGTTGTGCCACGCTAACGCCAACCCTGGGGTGGCGTTAGATTTTGGCACTGCCTCAGGTTTACAAAATCTCGTAAATCTGGGGCAGCATCAAAATGCAAAGGGTGTGGCTGTGGCACCTTACAATTAAAGTGCTGCATGTTAAAGGGCCCTAATTACAAGGTGGCGTTAAGCCACAAAAAGTGGCTTAATGCCACCTTGTAAATACAGTGCAGTGCACAGCGCCACCAAAGCATCTTAAAAAGTGCTGCTCCGGTGGCACCAGGGGCTTGTAAATATGCCCTTAAGTGAGATCAGTTCAACTACCCATAGGGTCTTTCACAATGCCAAGTATGCTGAAATTGCACTACTCCATCTTACATGAAATCCTAGGACCAAATGCAACAGGCACAGAAAATGGGAAAGAAGAATTTTGTTTGATATTCCTAGCAAAATATTTAGTTCCTATGAAATTAGATATTTGAGGTGACTTATCCCTGGGCTTTTGTCATTGTGTAGAAATTTGTACTGGGGTGTTCCTCGAGTACAAATACCATGCAAGACTACATAAATTGTTCTCTGCACCATAGCCCTTTCTTAGAATCTTGTTAAAATGGATTATTTTGCAAGAGCTTGGCCGATTATATCAGTAAATTTTAGGTCTCAGTGACTTTGTGGCATTTTGTCCAACACAAGGTTCCCGTCAACAACCACATGTAACTTAGATGTGGTATTTGTGCACCCTCAAATACGAACTGAACCATCGTGCAGAGGGATAGACCCACTCAACCAAGGAAGAGGACAGTAAACTAACTGCTAGTCAATGTCTGGAATATGGAATTGTCCTCCCATAGTGAAGGATGCAGCCTGTGAACTGGTTTGTAGGACAGTCACTGGAAGTAGATCCGTGGACATTGCTGGAAACTGGTCTATATTCTTGACTGAGGAAACACTACAAAGAAACACACACACACACACACACAGGCACAGGTGTACACACATATGCACACAAACTACTGCAACAACACACCTCTACATGGATGATTCCCTTGTGGGACAGATTGCACTGTCTTCACAAGCATCAATCCGATGCACAGAGGGACATCCCTTACACTGATTGTTCATTTGTGCACTAGTCTTTGGAACATGCCTAAGGAGCCTGTTCTGGTCTGATAAACAACAATGTTTCGATGTTTCTAGGTTCCAATAGTTGATCTTTTCAGGGCGGTTTTATTCATAATATTCTGCATAATCTCTGATTATCCCACCACAATACTTTGCCTATGACCTATCAGATTGCATCACTCATGAAAGTTTCAATGACATCATTGATGACATCACTGATAACATCTCACATTACATCATTAATGACAACACTGGACATGGTGGGATGGTGGGAGCACAGCATCTATTTAGCTCAGTAAACTAAAACTGGTTAATTACAATTTTTTTGTTTAACGTTACATTTTAGCTCACATTTCTACATTTCTCATATATATATATATATATATATATATATATATTTATATATATATATATATATAAAATATTTCTCTTTCTCTCTCTCTTATATATATATATATATATATATATATATATATATATATATATATATATGTATTACCTAGTTATAGTTGGGACCTATTCTATCTAAAAAAAATGTTTTGACTTGCCTATATCTTTGGCACTGGCTGATGAATCTTCACGAAAGTTTAGAAAAAATACAACACTCACTTAAGCTGCTGTCTGGAAAAGTTTCGGGGTGATTCTCCAAGCGCGGGGTTGACGGCAAAACACGTTTTCCCCATGCATTTTTCCATAGGGATTTTGAACACGACTACATCCCGAACCGCTGGACGGAATTGCACCAAAGTTGGAAGGCCGATCCGTTCAGTGGTTTTTAAGATATTTCAAAAATCTAATTTGTATATGGAGGGACCTGAAGGATCTGCAAACCCTCCTGATCTTGTGCTGAGATCTGATTGGCTGCCAACACTTCAGCCAGGAAGTGTTGGCAGCCTTCGTGGGACTCGGATTCAGCCGAGTCCCAGAAAAAAAGATAAAAAATAGGAAAAAGGGCCAGGGTAGAGACACCCTGACCCCTTAGTTCTGGTGCTCGGGCACCCTAGAGAGACCCCCCAGGGCAAAAACTAACTTTTTCAAACAT
Organism: Pleurodeles waltl; assembly: GCF_031143425.1. Taxonomy (NCBI): domain Eukaryota; kingdom Metazoa; phylum Chordata; class Amphibia; order Caudata; family Salamandridae; genus Pleurodeles; species Pleurodeles waltl. The sequence continues at coordinate 1,209,999,088 of NC_090437.1, forward strand.
TTTTGCAGTGAGTTTGCAACACGGTCCCACATCTTTGACAAATATTTTTTTAAAACACAAGCGCAGTCTCCCACCCTTGTTTTAAGAAAGCCTTTGGGTGGGCCAGGTACCAGGGGCATATGAAAAGTAAAGGAGGACTTATTTATGGCCCGGGGACTGCCACCTCCTCAGGGCTTATATTTATTAGTATGCAGGGGACCACATGGCCCGCGCCCCTGGGAACACCACCTCCCCAGGGCAAAATTGCTTTGTTATTGTAGTAGGGGTCATGTGGAGCCCCCCTTTGAGCCCCAGGGACTGCTACCTCTCCAGGGCAAACATTCAGTTATGTGCAGCGGACGTGCATTGCACAGCCTTGAGGACCGCCACCTCCCCGGAGCTATTCATTTAAAATAAGGGGGGGCTGCGCTGCCCCCCCAAGCCCCAGGGACCCCAACCTCCCCAGGGCTGAACTAAAATAATAAAGGGGGTCTGTTGCAGATCCTCCGCCCCAGGGACCACTACCTCCCGGGGCTGTTTAAACATTGGAGGGGGGCCACACTCACCCCCTTGTGGAGGCAATAATGGCCCTGGGGACCCCCCTGGGCTCGCTCCTGCTATGTCCTGGGGTGCCCACCCCAGTACATACCTGCTTGCTCTAACTTGGCAGGAGCTTTGAGCTCCTGCCAAGTCAGAGCAAACACTCCAATTCCAGCAAGCAAGCTCTTGCTTGTTGGAAGTGGAGGTTTCCTCTGTTTCCCCGGTCGAAGGCATGTGGGCTGGGAAACAGAGGAAACGATTGCTCTTACAGACAGGGAGTGACATATTTAGCAGCTCCCTGTCTGTGACAGCAATGCTGTCTCCCGCAGAAAGTGGGAAGCCAACTGGGACCACGTAGGTTTTCAGGCTTCTCCCGCGGTTTTATTGTACACTGGGCACCCAGGACAGATAGGTAGGACACCCAGGACAGAAAGTCAGGCCCTGGGGTGTGGGGTCCCTGGGCCCCCCCCAAAAAACAAAAATGTTAAGGCCAGGCCCTGGGGTCCCCAGGCCGAGATCGGCCCAGGGAGGGAGGCTGCACGGTTCCCTCCACTGAATTGTAGTGGGCCCTGGGGGATGAGGTCCCCGGGGCTAAAATTGGCTGGAGGAGGGGGACCGTGTGATCCCCCTCCCCCACACTGGCTGGTAACCCAACAAGATTGCACTTACTAACTAACCAGTAGAAAGTGGTCCAGTTGGATAGACATTTTGTGAAAAATTTGGACAATCAGATGAGTTTCCGTTCTGGCCATGATTCTCATTTTCACAGAAATTAAACCTTAACAGGAAGCACTTACAAATATAAATGTAGCAGGTGCCCCAAGTGAAGATCTGCTTCTGGAAAGGACAAATGATCCTAACTCCTGGGCTTGGTGAAGGCAAAGCAAGTGTATTTACTCGGCGATTCCATTTTGAAAAACTATCTGAAATCCTTCATGGAGATGAATGCATCTTTCATCTATTAGAGCACAATCAGACACTCTCACATTCACTCTCACACCCACATTGACCCTTTCACACCCATTCTCACAACCAGACAGACACTCTCAGAGCTGCTCTCACATGCAGAGACACCCTCTCCTACCTATTCTCACACCCAGAGAGACGGGCCCTGCAGCCAACTCTGGCTGTGCATGGCCAAAGGGTGTGTGCAACATGGTGTTGGATGATTAAAGGGGGTTGGCTGCAGGCTCTGCGGCCAACCCCCACCACGCATGACCAAAGGCCATGCATGGCACAGGGTTGGGAGGCTGTGTGCAGCGGTGGTTGGATTAATGTATAGTAATGAAAATTACTTTACGTAAAAAAAAAAAACGAAATTCACTGAAAAAACCCAAGGTTACAGGGACATTATAGTTAGGATATAGAATTTAAAAACCTTAGAAATTCACTTAAAAAACTAAAGGTTTCAGGGACGTTATAGTCAGGTTATGAATTTACCCACACAAAACCAGAGAAATTCAGCAGTTATACTTAGCATTATTTCAAGTAAATATAACTCATAGCCTAAGGTAACTATAACTCGCACCCTCGCCATGCACTGCTAATTACTCTAGATATTTCAGCACTCATGACAACTTTTATAATGTCAATAAAAATATCAATGAAACATTGGGGCCGAACTTAACTTGAAAGTGAGGAGGGGAATGCACGGTCCCCATTCCTGAAGCTTCTAAGGATTTACATTCACTGGGGTCAGCTCAATAACTCTTCCCTGGGGAGCCAACGTCAGGACAGTCGTTTCCCTGCCCGCATCAGTGTGGGCAGGTAATCATATGCCTGTTATTGCCCAGAGGGAACATTATTAAATCTCCCGCCATGTGGGAGCAAGCATGTCTTCCCTGCCTGGTCTGCACCCAGCTGATGGGATTTTAAAAAATGCTTCCAGTGGTGGGAGCCGACGTCTTTTACACTGCCCGCACCCCTGCGGCCAGAGAAACAAATATTACTCCCTTCCAGAGGGAGGAAGCAGAAACAGCTTACTACACTAACTACTATTGCCCAGGTAAAAAAGATATCAACAAAATATTTGAAGAGCTACAACTCAGTGTAATCATGTAAACAGAAAACAATGATCTGATCACTTCCCATCTAACCATATTCCTACACCCTAATTCAAGAAAAAAATTGAGGGCCTTAAAAAGACCCGTCAGGACTTTATTCCCTGGGACCAGACTTAACTTTAAAGGGAGAGGGGATGCACACCCCCATCCCTGAGCATGTTAAAGCTCCTCATTCCTTGGGCTGGCTAAATTACTCCTACCCTGGGAGCTCACCCCAGGACAGAGTAATGTCTTATCCCAGCTGGCTGGTGTTTTAAAAATCTTTCCACCTGTGGGAGCAGACTTCTGTTTCTCCGCCCCCACTCCTTCGGCCAGGGAGCAAGCAGAAACTGTTTACTACCCTAACTACTATTGCTCAAGTTAAAAGGATATTAACAAAATATTTGAAGAGATGCAATTCAGTGCAATCATGTAAACATAAAACAATTATCTGAACACTTCCCACATAACCATAGTCCTACACCCTAATTCAAACTACCTTAAATATTCATTAAAACAACTTGGAACAGTGCTTTGCTTGATACCCCACTCTCCACCCCAAGCAGGTGTATCCCCAGAAGTATCCCCGATTAACCCTCATACCCCCTCAAACTCCATATCGCCCGTCACATGCACGGACAAAGCAATGAAATGTTATTTACATATACTGAATCTTTGTTCTAGGAATTATTGTGAACGTACTGGAAAAATACTTTGCTTGATTTGTATGTATACATAGTTTTTAAATATTGCGCATAAAGGGCTGCACTGGATAGAATGTTATCTTATTCTTCTAAAGAAAATGTCAGAATAATTACCAAATGCATCTGGTAACACGCATTTGAGACATCTTGGGAAATCGCTTCTGAAGTAATTGCAGAAATGTTGGCTGAGACTTGTTACAAAATTCTGTGCTGTGGAGCTGGAGGTTTTTCCAGGCGCAAGGGCATTTCTTTGACATACTTTGATAAAGCTCCGGGAGATAAACACACGCAGGCAAATTGCTCTCATACATAAACTTGCAAAATGTATTTTTTAACAATATTGCATATACATCAATACTTTGGTGTGCATTGTCGCAATAATTATGCTAATGGTCGTTAATTAATTTCTCAATTTCCATATCATATTCACATTGTAAGTACTTTCATTATTTGCTTTTTAAATTGTTATAGTAACATTTTCCTATATTTTACCTCCTTATTTGTACTTCGTTTTGTTTGACGTTTCCGTTTCGTATAACCAGCGAGCCTAGATGTGAAGAATATATCTATGTCCATACAATAAGTTGATTTCGAGTTGGATTGCCTCAGTGACAACTGAAATATTGCTTTTAATAAACTTCCATATGTTGAACCTCGTTTATAAACATCATTTATACACAGGCTATTATTTTTATTGAGCGTTGAAGGAGTATATAAGTTTAAAATTATTTATCATGTAATGTTGGTGGCTATTTCTTTGAAAGAGAAAATGGAGGAGATAAAGATTATTTCTACATTTACAGTGTAAAAGTTTTACCCAATATATTTTGGAGGGTGCTCAATATTGCATGATCTTCAGAGAAAAAAATACCAATAGTGGAGCACGAGTATCTGTTGGTGAAATTCAGCATTCAAGCATGACTCTTGACAGCTGACTTCACCATTCTCAATGTCAACATTGGCTCTTAACACCAGCGGCCGCTCCTCAGCTATGGCCGAGGAGCGTCGCCCCCTGCCAACTGCAGCAGCTGCCAACTTGAAAAATAAAACAATAATAACTATGTTTATTATCGTTTTATTTTTTGTGGGCAGGATGAGGACGACGGGCACCAGGGGGAGTGGTAAGTGCACTCCCCTCAGTGTGCATGTGTGTTGGCCGGTCATCTCAGGATGGCCAAACACTCATGCGCACTGAGCTGTCTCCAACCAGGGACTGTGTTGCCGGGTTGGAGAGAGAAGACAAAGGCTCCCAGTCTGCCTGGGCGTGCAAATCGAGAGCGCTCAGGCCAATGCTGCCAGCAGCATGAGAGCAGTGTTAGGATTGGCCGCAGCGAGGGACCAAGAGGAGTGGCGAACTGGCGGCGATGTGGCAGGCACGTTTTCTTTGTGGCCTTTTTTTATTTTGTGCCCACCCTGCCACTTTACTTTGACTTCAGCCGCCACTGCTTCATACCAGCTTTATTTCCCAGCTTAAAGAAGTTTCTTCAAGTACACCCATCAAATGCATATATTTTACCTGGTTTTTGTATATTTGCCTTGAGGAAGAGAAAGTATGGTATTGAAACAAGTTGCAATGAAAAATGTTGAACTTTGTTTGTTACTTTGTAACAGATTGCCAGGTCTTTTTTTTTGCTTATCAAAGCAAAGAAATATTTGAAATACTATTCATGTACTTAATTTTAGGTCATGTTTGTAATATATTTATAGTGGCTTTCAGCCAGCCTTCTTCCTCTATTGGTGTGTTATTTTGCCATTCACATTTTTCTTCTGCCCAATACAGCATACAGGATATGATAGTGTGTCCGCCCACTTTAGCTAGTGGACTTCACTGTGAGCAACAACATTCTGCTGTTTCACAAGTGCTCATTCACACACAAAGTAGCTCCCTTTAGCGCCAGGGATTACTATGGCATTGTGGGCTTTTTGAAACTAAAACAATATTTTGACATTTAATCATTTTCGTTATATATTGGTGAGGGCCAGCAGCCCCCCAACAATAAAGTTGAAAACAAGGTTAAAACAAGCAAGCATTGACAAAGCCAAAAGGCTTGCAGTGAACACCAGACCTACTGGCTTTACCAAAGCTTTCCTCCTTTTTGGTTTTGAGACACGTGTGCACACTTTGTATTAGGTTCAAGTTATTGCAGTTGCAGACACATCGTGGCAATTTGAACATACGGGGAGCTTCGACTTCAACACATTTAAGGCATACTTCAATATTACTATGGACATGATTGCACACATATTGAGACATTGCTAGTGGCATATGCAGATTTTTTTTTTTGATTTTAGGCTTGTTGAAAGGAGAGAATATTGATATGAGAGTGATATAAGAGATATGGGTGCATTATTTGGAAAAAGAGGTGCTCATTATGAGTTTGGTGGTCTTTTGGTAAGACCACCACGGTGGCGGCCACCAATAGGCCACCAGTGTTGGCAGTATCCCACCTGCCAAATTAAGAGTACAGAAAGTAAACAGCCTAAAAACAGCCACAAATCCGACACCGCCAGGACAAAGAAGGGCGGGAAGAGGCGGTTGCACCACCAGCACCGCCACGGAAAACAATTTCCCACCCACTAGATTACGACCCACAAATCAGCATAGCAGTCTGAACCGCTGTGGCCAGAACTCACTCCTGTCAGAACACACACCATATTGGAGAGTTCGAATATACCACACCTGAGACACATACACACACCAGGCACACCTACTCACAAAACTATAAAACACACCCCCACACACACCCACAATCCTTTGCAACCAGAAAAAAACACAATAACAGCGAGGAGTGCAAAACGGAGGACACAGCACTGCTATATCATAGACACCAGCATACTTCACACACATCACACAGCACACAACTGCACCATCAACACAACACACACATCTCTACTGCATACAAATATCACATACAACCAGCACACCAACCACCCCACACTGCACCCTTGCACAAAACACACACCACCTCCCACAACACAATCACCATGTCACATCAAAAGCACCCACGCCTCACAGACGATGAGCTGAGGGTCATGGTGGATGAAATCGTTAGGGTAGAGCCACAACTGTTTGGTGCACAGGTCCAGCAAACCTCCATTGCTAGGAAAATAGAGTTATGGCAGAGAATCGTTGACAGGGTCAACTCAGTGGGCAACCATCCACGCACAAGGGAGGACATCAGGAAGAGGTGGAACGACCTACGGGGGAAGGTCCGTTCCATAGCATCACACCAGCAGATAGCCATTCACAAGACTGGTGGTGGGCCCCCACCACCTTCCCCAGAGTTCGCATCGTGGGAGGAGAAGGTCTTGGCATTCCTGCATTATGAGGGCCTGACTAGAATACATGGAGGAATGGAGTCTGGTAAGTAACCATCACTCCCCTGGCACTAAGTACACCTGTCCAGCATGCTCCTCACCACCCTATAACTCCCCAAGTCACTCCATCTACCACTCCACCTCATACCCAATCACTTAATACCCCTCCCTTGCATGCCACACCATCACCCTGGGAACCAAATCAAACCACTGTATGAAGAAGACAAACAGACAACCAATTACAACCACACCAGATAACAAACTTCCACTCCTTTCACAGGTACCCCAGCCATTGGCATCATGCAGACGATGTCAGAGACTGCCAGCCTTCCCCAAGATGTAGGCCCCAGTGATGAGTATGCCTCAGGATGCCTTGACAGTGATGACTTACCTGGCCCATCGAGCACAACTGGTCAGTTCACCACTCCCAGCCTCACCCTGCCCACATCCAACGCTCCCCATCTTGTGGCAATTACAGCACAGCCAACCCCTCATCTCCAAACCTGTACAACAAGGACTGGTCAATCAGTTGTGTGCCCCACAGTACAGGGACCAGAGTCTAACCCACTAACACAAGACAATGAAAGTCCTGGTGATGCTGGGAGTGGGCCCACCATGCCTGTGGCACAGGCACATGGGGCATGGGGCATGGGACGGTCTCTGTGGGCCAGAGGACGGGGCAGCCAAGGGACCCGACTGACCAGGAGGGGATCTCCCAAGTCCTGGAAGCATACCAGCAATCCCAGGACAAGATGGGCCAAATTCTCAACATCTTGGGGGAAAACCAAAGACTGCAGAGGAAATACCATTAGGAGGCCATGCAGCAGTGGCAGACACTCAGGGCCTCCATGGGCACCATTGTATAGGTGCTCAGGAACCTCCCCAACATCCTGCATCTCACCTCCACCCACCAGCAGGCCCCTTCCACTGGCACCACCTTATTGGAGCCATCTATGTCATAGGCAGCCAGTGGACTGGAGGCCCTGACAAAGGACCCAGAGGCCACTAACACACCTCCCTCTGTGGCTGAGGAACCCCCCACAAATGTGGTCATGCATCCAGGCAACCGGCTGGAGCACATGTCAAGACCAATACCACTTTCCGATGGCCCTTGGATACTGGACCTGCACTGCCTACATCTAGGCCATCTACTCCGATGAAAACATCCACTATGACCCCACTCATCAACTGTATGACAATATGTGCCCAATAAACACTGTAGAGCACAGCATATGAATTTGTATCTTTATTGCATGATGTGGAAATGCGAGGAAAGAAGAAGTGGATATGGTGTACCATAGTCAAGCAAGTGAGGTCCCTGGGGGTCCATAGCCGGGGGAGTACCCATTGCAGAAAGCGGTGAGAGGACATGAGACGCTGGGCCCGGAAGATAGCGGATGCCCAGATGTCCTCCCAAGGAGGGAAGGGTGCCCGTCGGACCCTGACCCCCCTAATGGTCCGCATTTTGGTGATGGTCTACCCTGAGGTGGATGGGCACTTGAAGGCAGCACAGCAGTCACAAGGGGGTGCGTACTGACTCTTATCTCTCAGTCGACAGGGCTTTTGTGGGACTGGGTGGCTTGATTCTGCCATACTGTGAATGTGGACAGTGGTAGTGTAGGAGGCTGGCCTGGTGTGTGGTGCGTACCTATTGTACTTACATCTTATACCAGGTCCAGTTATCCCTTATTAGTGTAGTGTAGTCAGTGTCTAGAAGCCAGGCTCTCTAGATAGTAGCTGTGGATGAGCAGCCAAAGCTTATCTAGGAGACATGCAAAGCTCATGCAATACCACTGTAGAAACACTTAGCACTTGCACACAAGAAAGAAAACACTCAGCCCCATATTTCTACTTTTGTAGCACCGCATTTGCATCATTTTTTGACGCAAAAGCAGCGCAAACTTACAAAATACAATTGTATTTTGTAAGTTTGCACCGATTTTGCATCAAAAAGCGATGCAAATGCGGCACTAAAACAGTATAAATATGGGCCTCAGTGTTACAAAAATAAAGGTACTTTATTTTGGTGACACAAATTCCAAAAATACCATAGAGGTTATACTCCCATAGGAGGTAAGTAACACACAAGTTACATACATTAGTATGCAGAAATAGGCTTAAAAACAGTTAGAAAACAGTGCAATTAGTGAAAATCACAGTAGGAAGAAATAGGCCTAGGGGAGAACAAACCATATACAAACAAATGGAATTCAAAAGTCGGTCCCCCACCTAGGAACGTGTAGTGTGTAGAGCGGAGTACTAGGAAAGCTCAAAGATAAGTACCACAACCCACCCCAGTAACCAGGAAAACAGGAGTAAATCACAGCAAGTTTCACAGAACACACACAGAGAAGTAAAGAAGACTATTGCAAAACCCAGAAGAGACTGCAAGACACCAACAGTGGATTCCTGGACAAGAAGACCTATGGAAGAAGTGGACCAAGTCCAAGAAGCACAGCAGAGTCCAGAAAGGGCAGGAGCCTCCACCCACCAGGATGAAGGTGCAAGAAGTGAACCACCAGTGAAGAAGAAGCGTCAGCCCTGCACCCAAGAAGACAAAGTCGGGTTCCTGGAGGATGCAGGTGATGTCCCACGCCAGATGGAGGATTGCAGTTTGGTTTGCGTCTTCGTGTTCCACCAGAAAGCCTTGGCACAGGCAAAACTTGCGGTTAGCGGAAAGTGGAGGTGCCGGGGACCAGGACTCTACCTAGGAGGGGGAGTTAGAGGGGACCCTCAGTGACACAGAGAGCCCACAGAAGCCCAGGCAGCGCCGGCAGGAGCACCACAGGACGGGGACAGGAGAGTTGCATAACAGGCCCACGTAGTAAGACGAGAAAGACTCCCAAGCCGCTGGAGAACCACTCATGGAGCTGTGCGTCGCAGGAAGGAGTGCTGCGGGCTGGAGCTTCAAGATGCCTGAAGATCTTGTGGAAAGGATGCCGATAAACCGTGGCAGCTGCAAAGGATGCGGTGCACGGGGGTACTGTCCTGCGTGGGCAAGCAAGGGCTTACCTCCACCCAAGTTGGACAGCTGGAAGAGAGGACCGTCGGGATCACTTCAGTCCACCACCCGTGATGCAGGATACACGCAACTCCGCAAGAGAGGGGATCCACACAGCCAGTTGTCATTGCAGTTTGTGCCTTCAGAAGTAGGGGAGTTAATCCTTCACTCCAAGGTAGATTTCTTCTTTCTTCTGATGCAGGCTGAAGACGGGCTGTCCTCAGAGGATGCACGACCAGGTAAATGTTGCAGTTGCTGGAAGGAGCTGGAGATACAATGTTGCAGGAGGCGTCTTACTTCTTTGTTGTAGCTTGTAGGGTCCTGAAGAGTTCAGATGCAGTTTCTTCAGTCAGAAGTTGAAGTGGAGGGTGCAGAGGATTCCTGCTGGAGTCTTGCAATCTGAATCTGAGAAACCGCCCCAGAGAGAGACCCTAAATACCCCTGAAAGGGGTATTGGTCACCTAACTGGGTGACCACCTATCAGGAGGGTTCTTTGGCGTCACCTGCTGGCACTGGCCACTCAGATGCTCCCAGAGTTACCTGCCAACCTTTAATCCAAGATGGCAAAACCCAGGGACCCTCTGGAGGAGCTCTGAGCACCACCCTTGGGTTGGTGTTGGACAGGTGAGCGGTCACTCCCCTTTCCTTTGTCCAGTTTCATGCCAGAGCAGGGACTGGTAGTCCCTGAACTGTTGTAGACTGGTTTATGCAAGGAGGGCCCTTCAAAGCATTGCCAGTGGCTTGGGGAGGCTACCTTTCCCAAGCCTGTAACACCTATTTCCAAAGGGAAAGGGTGTAACACCCCTTTCCCAAAGGAAAAACTTTGTTCTACCTTCATGGGCTTGAGCTTCTCAAGCAACAGGAGAGCAGAAACCTGTCTGGGAGGTGGCAGCAGCTTGGGCTGCCTGGAAACCTTTAGAAGGCTGCAATCGCAATACTGGGGGTCCTACAAGGAGCCCCGAGAGTGCATGGAATCATACAATCAATGCTTGCAAAAGCATTGGGGTATGATTCCAACATGTTTGATACCAAACATGCCTATCTTCGGAGTTACCATTATGTAGCTGAACATAGGTATTGACCCAAGTCCAGTACACACGTAAAATGGTGTCCCCGAACTCACGTAGTCCGGGGAAAATAGGCCTACAGTTCAAGGGGGTACCTCTGCTAGTGCAGGGGTGCCCTGACACACAGGCTCTTTGTACCCTGCCCTCTGGGCTAGAAGGTCTGCCATAGGGGTGACTTGTAAGAGACTTATAAGAGACCTGGTGCAGTGTAAAGTAGCAATGAAAGGATGCTTGCACCTTTTCACGCAGGCTGCAATGGCAGTCCTGCAGAACGCTTTGCTTGGGCTCCCTATGGGTGGCAAAATATATGCTGCAGCCCATAGGGATCCACTGGAACCCCAATGCCCTGGGCACCTAGCTCCCATTCTAGGGACTTATAATTGGGCACCAGTGTGCCAACTGTGGGTGAAATACAGAGTTAACAGTTACCAACAACTACATTTAGGGGGTTAGCTGGATCCCAGTAGACACAGTAAAACACACTGGCAAACAGGCCAAAAGTGGGGGTAACCAAGCGAGAAAGAGGCTACTTTCCTACAGGTAGACACATAACTATAATGGGTATCAGTGACTCTGACAGAGTAGCTATTTTCTGTGTGACAAGACAATGCTGTCAGTGGGCTACCTATGCATTGTGTCTGAGCAGCTCCAAACATCACCATCAGTGTATCGGAGATGTAATGGCAATTCTATCTGTGTTGGTCTCCTACTGGAACAATGTATCTATTGGTTTGGTATAGTTGCAGCCATTGACTGTAAGTGGGTCTGCCTCCACATTGCCAACACAAGAAGGGCCTCAATGGGACAGGAGCATTGGCCTGATAGCTGGCTGTGCAATCATATGTCACCTTCGTGTTTAGGGATTTGTAGGGACACAACAAAGGGATGCTGCTGAATGATCTAACATGAGGGCAGATGGTACAGCAAGTGCAGCTCTTGTACATATCAGTGTGTGGATTGGCCTTACAATGAGATGGTACTAGATCTGGTAAGTGCCTAGGGAGGTCACTGAAGTGACTACTCTGTGAATCCATGTAAAATTACATAGCCTCCTGCCAAAAGCCTGGTATGATGCAGTGTCACTGCATCTTCATGTCCATATTACTACTTATGTACATATCTGATGTGTCACGTCCATTACAGCTTTGCAGGTTGAAATAGATATTTGCAGACCTGGAGTGCAATTGCAATGGCCTGCCCTGACATGTGATGTAATGAGTGAAATGTACATGTACATATGTGTTTATGTGAGTTAGGTTTTGGCCGTTTCCCAACCTATAGATATCTCTCTCTCCCCTGTCTTTCTCTCCCTTTGAGTGCATCAGCATCATCTGGCGAAGGAGAAGGGGCACTGGTGAGTAGGGAAGCAGCAGCCCACGGGACCCACGAGGCTGAATCCTGCTAGGCTGAGGGACCCAGTGGGACGGAGGGCGAGGAGAGTGCCACGGGGAGACCGATCATCAACATCATCCTTGGAATCCTCCTCCAGTGGACACTCCCTGGCGGTGGCGGACCCATCTGGGACCACTCCAGCACCATCTTTGTGTCCCACCTGTCAGAGTCACCAGATCCTCGGGGTCTGCGCACGTTCCCAACACGTCCACCACTGAACAGCTCCAAGACTCTGATAGATAAATCACAGAGGCTAAGAGAGTTCAAGAGGGGAAGATGGGATTAGGAAGGGAACAGCTAGGAAGGAGATCTGTAGTAAGAAAAAGGTTAGAACACACAATATGAAAATTATATCTCCTGAAATCAATACTAGACTATGGTTCTAAGCATAGTCATTCTGAAAACATGAACAATCTAAGAATTACGTTTAAAATGACTAAGTTTAAAGATGGCCCGAGACCTGTAAGGGAATCAAGATGGATTAAATGAAAACTTTCTTATTCAAGTACTTTCCTTTACATGAGAATCAGAAAAACATTCCGACTAAATTTTAAACCAGTCATATAAATCCTTTTTTGAGAATGCATACTAGGACCATACAATTTTGCACCTAGAAACTCTGATCTTCTGTGTACTCTTAAAATGCTTCAACACAAATGGCGCATATTGTAGATTTATATATATATATATATATATATATATATATATATATATATATATATATATATATAAATATATATAGTAAACACCATAAAAGGATTGTGCACCATGAATAACACAATATGGATTCAAGAAAACAAATCACATAACTTGTCAACTTGAATATTACATGATAAATATCTTAGAATAGTGGCATACAATAAACAACATGAATTAAACTCGAGGAGAGAATCGTACGTCTTGCCGATTCGAGTGTCACCATGTAAAATGCCAAGAAATGGTAGTACGCAATGAATATCAAAGTCAAATCATCATTAAACGAATCGCGCGTCTTGCCGATTCATAAACCACGATGTAAATGTCAAGAAATGGTAACGTGCAATGAAATTAAATAACAGCTCACAATGAATAACAAGATCAAAGTATAATGAAACGAAACACGCGTCTTTTGCCGATTCTTAAGCCACCATGTAAATGTCAAGAAATGGTAGTGCGCAATGAACAACAAAGTTAAAACACCATAAAATGAATCGCGCATCTTGCCGATTCTTAAGCCACTATGTAAATGTCAAGAAATGGTAACGTGCAATGAATAACAAAATTAAATTATCAGGAAATGAATCGCACGTCTTGCATATCCACAAGCCACCCTGTAAATGTCACTAACACTCAAGCGCATATTTCACACGCGCAAAGTACTCTGTCAAATCATAAAAGAATTAGGCCCAAGAACATGAGAGTCCTCGATAACAGTGTCGGGAGGCCAGCCCAACCACCGTCTTACTGCCCAGAACAAGGATCTCCAAATGAAGAATGAAAGTCAGCTGTCTGGAAGATCAAATAGGCCACCATGACAGGAGCTCAGGAAGTAGCTGCTGCTCTGCACCGGGACCTCTGAATAGTGAGCACTTGGAGCTGGGCTGGCTCCTTTTTATAGAGTCTTGGCCCAGCCCACAACCACACCCATGGCATGTTGCAGGGAAAGTCTCTAGAAGGCCCTGGAAAGGGACCACACCCTAACACACTCTGAAAGCCTTCAGCAATACATTGCAAATGAACAGCATTTGTAAGCACACTTAAAATAAGTCTTCAGGATTGAACTCTGCAATGCAAAAGGTTAAACAACAATATATCAGCACAATGCATAAATTACGTTGTTTTGAGAGTACTGGGTTTTTGCATTCTAGTCGTCAATAGAGCGCGCACTGCCCTGGTGTTGACACCACCCCCTTACTAGCACTGCCCTCCCTGCAGCTCCTCACCCAGTTGCCCATGCCCGCTCACCCAAGAGGGTGGGTGTCTCCTTCGCTGCAGGCACCTCTGCCCCTGCCTCAGTCAGCCCTGCTGCCCTCAGTGAGGAGGCTAATGACCTCCTGAGGTCCATCTCTGTGGGTCAGACCACCATCAGGAATGGCAGCTCAAGTGCAACAGAGCAATGCGTACCTGGAATACATTCACGTGCCCTGTCTGACCTGCAGAGATCCTTTCAAGCTCTGGCCCCCTCCCTGGCGGCAGCCAGTGTCCCTGTGTCTTCCATCCCCCCTCCACCTACCTCTTCCCAATCCCAATACCCACTCCCCACACCCACCTCCCCACACGCAGACATCCACTCCAACAGACACGGTTGCACATGACAAACACAAGCACCACAAGACCTACCACCGGCATGCACACAGACAACACACACCTGCAGACACAACAACATCCACTCCCTCCAAGGACACCCCCACCACCCCCTCCATCAGAGCCACTACACCCCTCACACCTGCTGGCAGTACATCAACACTCCCTGATCCAGCCACTACTCACATCATACCTACAGGCAACACAACAGCTTCCCCACACACATCCACTCCAGTCACCATATCTGCACTCACCACAACCACTGACACCCCCACATGCAGCACATCCACCATACCTGCAGCCACCACCCCAACATACATTCACCCATCCATCATCGCCAATCCCAGCACCTCCTCCCTCCTTCCTCCCAGGACACCTAAACACCCACACTCACCCCCCCAACAGACACCCTGCACACACATGCACATTCACGCACCTGCACCCAAGCCATGCAGAAGAACACATCTGACAACCACTTCCACTCCCTCCACTCCCAAACGCTTTTCCCATGACTGCCCTTGAGTACCTAAAAAATGTTCCCTTTTTTAGTTTACCCAGTCCCCTGCCTCTCTCCCACCCCGTGAGTACCCAAAGCACCCTGCCAAAGTCCTACCTCCTCCCATTCCCCCCTGGTGTATCCCAAGCTCCTCCCCCTGCAAATAAATCTACCCCACCCAAATCTGCAATCCCCCCTCCCAAAGCTAAAGACCCTCCGCCCAAACCCAAGCCCCCAAACCCAAGGACCCCCCTCCCAAGCCCAAACCTCCCCTCCACCACCAACTCCTCATCGCTGAGGTGCCTGCCTCCTTGATGCCCATTCCAAGTGGAGGTATATTTTGTAGTCAGGAGTCAAGTTTGGGGCATATATACGTTGCCATATGTGCCATGGGCACACACGGACATGGACTGGCCACTGGCCTTTTACTTGTATATAGTTGTGATATTTATTTATATTCATATTTAATAGATCATGTCCAACATACTGTTGGTGTCGATTATGGCATGCTTGTCCTGCCTTTCTTTCTACATGTCTGTTTGCTGTTTGTGAACTTTGATTTGTGTGTGTGAGTTGTGTGTGTTGGTTGTGCTAGCTGTGTTGCCTGGTGTGCATGTGTGTGTGTGGCCCTGCCATTGGTCCTGATGTTAGTGATGGGTTTTGTGTGAGTGTTATGATTGTGTGGTCCCATTGATGTGTGTTGCTTAGTTGTGCACTCTGCATGGTGTGATGTGTTGTGGTGCTGTTGTTTGCCATTGTGTGGTTGTTGTGTGTGCAGCTATGTATCTAGGTATGACTTTGTCATCTGCATTGTGTGCTGTGTGGGGGTGGTGTGTTATTTGGTGCATCCTGTCAGTGTGTGCCTGTGTTGACTGGTTTTCAGTTGTCTAAGTGTTTTGTTGTGGGTATGTGTTATCATGTGTAGGTGTGCAGTGCTATATCATCGCCACACGTTTGTGTAGCTGCAGTTGTGTTGGTGTGTGACTCTAGTGTTGTGCATATGTGTGTTGTTATGTGGCGGTGATGTGTGTGTGTGGGGAGGTGTGTGTCTGATACGTGTGTGTTGTGCTTGATGTGTGTATGTCACATGTGTGTGTATGTGTGTGTGTGTGTTGGTATGGGTGTGTGTTTGCATATGTGTGTCGGTTGCTATCCATCCCGGCTGTTTGTGTTGTGTGTGTGTGTTCTAATGGCTTTCTCTCCAGTGTGTGCTAGGTGTGTGTACTTACGGTTGTCCTCTTTGTCATCGCCGGTTCTGGAGACTCAGTGCGAGCAGGAGCTTTGGGAAAACTTTGAGTTCTGGTTCTATGGTGGCTCAGGACGTGTCTGTGTTCCTGGAGGTGAGTGTCTCTTTTTATGTGGTTGGTTTCAGCCAGGGTTTTAGTGGCTGTGCGACTATGGCGGAAACCTTAGTGATGTGCTACCTCGTAATATGCTCTGAGGAAACTTGGTCCTCGCTGGGCTGGAGATGCCTACCACACTGCACTGGCGGTACTGGTGGGGAATTGGCTGTGTTCGGTTCAGAAGACTGCCATGGTCATAAAATGGCGGTCTCCTCTGCCGGGCGAGCGGTGGTGCGACTGCTGCCTCCACCATGGCAGTCCTCGGACCACCAAACTCGTAAAGAGAGCCAGAGTGATTTGAAACTAATGGCAGTTTCATTTGAAGATGTTACAGAAGACCTGGAAGTTGATCAAAGGTAAATGTCTCATAAAGTTAACTTAATAAACACATAATTTTATTGAAAATGTACTGTACAATTACTTTAGCATTTTTGGTGCCCACATATTTTGACGTTATTACTCAAGTATGATGATACTGATTTGAGATTGTTTTAACGATGTACAAAATATCACCAAGTGGTGCTGAATGAACTCAGAATCAAACACTAGTCTGGATGTTTTCACACATATTTGTTATTGCACATGGGAATGCTGCAATTATTTTAATTATTTAGAGGCAGGTGCTAATGGGCAGTGCACAGAAGTAATATCTGAAGTGTGAAATGTATGAAACAAAACAACAGTCCCAGGGGAGTCACTTAGCATGCTGCCTTGTGCAGTACATACTTGGGTAGTAGGTATGAATCCTTAAACGACATAAAGTGAAGAATGTGACAAACAAATCATAAATCCTGAAAATGAAGACTCAAAGTTGCTTCAATTTCCATATGTTTTACAGGTGCAAAAAAATGATGAAAGTGCTGACAAACTTGTGAAGGTGAAATATATACAGCAACACATAAAAACACTGAAAAACCACCCTTGTTAAGAAGCAGTGCAATCTTTAAGGAGGGGGTTGGTAGGAACCTAGAATGATTGTGTTTCTGGCCTTTTTCCACCCTGTAGATAGTCAGATATTTACACATGACAAGTAAATTCTACCTACAGTGGGAATGGGTTGAGAACAGCGCCAACACTTGTGGGAGTGTAAGGTAAGAGGTTTCTGAAAAATATTTTCCCATTGGATATATATGTTATATACAATCTGCAGTCACATAAATACAAATGTATTTCCTCTGGAGTAATCAGGTGTTTACAATAGGGTAAGCAGAAATGCCTCCACATAAACTGATTTTGGAATTCACAAAAGATTTCCTAAAATACCTCTGGAAACTCTTGACTGCCACTGATTTGCAGAACAGCTCCTGCAAACATTTATGAATTCCAGCAATTCATAAATCCGGACCCATGTGTGATTCTACAAACTGCAGGTGTAGGCTTACAATTTATTGTGTGAATCACGCATCTTGAAATCTATTTTTCATATAACACAGTGGATCCTGGAAGCTGTTAAGAGCATCACTGTGTGGCATTTGGTCTTGTTGTAGGGCAACTGGCAGCTAAATATCACTGTGGACAAACATTAGCATTGAACAACAGAAATGTACATCTGCAGCTGGAACAGCATCATATCAGAATGCTAAATATTCACATTATTTCTGTGGGCCTATCCACAAAGGTAAATTTACCAGTGTTGATTTACTTGTGAGCAAATCCACTTATGCTCATAGGTGTAAATCTGCACTTATTTCTGCTGTTCAGCATTTCTGAGTGTAGATATATACCTAGGTGTAGACTTACATGTTTCTATCCCCTTAAGCCAGTGAATGGACCCGTCAACAACAGGATTTATCAATGTTAAGATATTATTAGTAAGGTAGGTGGATATCACCCTCACCAGTATCTCCCAAATTGGAATGCATAGGCAAAATTATTATAGTTTATTATTCTTTAACAAAATGTAATATATTTATTGTAAATGTAAACTAATTTTAAAAATGTATTATTACCTAGAACAAAAAACTAAAATATTACAGCACATTGCCTCATCAAATTAAATGTGCATTAAATAATTAATAAATTACAAATTGTTATTTTAATTCATCATTCATTTTAAAGATAAATAAAGAATATAACTTTCACTGTCACAAACAATTTAACTTTTGTTTAATCTGTAGTAAAATGTGTTAAGAATTAATGTAAATTAGTTTTATTTTTAAATTAGAGTGTAAAAATGCAATTTATGTATTAATTACGTTTAATATTAAATGTTAAAATATGAATCTGATTATTTAATATTTCTATACACTAATTATATGATATATACAATTTATCAAGTGTGGAGTACACTTGCTTTATCTGTAGTAACTTGATTGTCCTGAAAATTGTTCTACTGTGGGTTAATTTTTAAAGTCACTCACACAATATAATTTGTTTTTACTCTGATATTTTTATTTGACTGACAATGTGTGTAGAAATTGCTTTTATTTAAATTTGTCATAATGTTTTAACATAGTTTTTGCATTTCTGATTTTTAATGACATTCATGGTGTTTTATATATGTAGATGTATTTTGTATGATTGCTTTTAAGTGATGGAATAAAGATGAAATTGAAATTATATCTACTATACCATACTATAAATTATATATACTATACTATATATATATATACATATATATATATATATATATTTATATCCCAAACACGAAAAGCCCAGGCACCATGTTAAAATCCAAGCATTTAATAGCATTTCTGAGCAGCAAGAAGTTATTTATATGGAACTGTGCATTATGGGAGTTGGAGTTTGGTTATTGAAGTCACATGACTGTGTATTTAAAAAGCACTGGCTCACTCACACCTGCTTTTACTTACCTGTGAACAAGGCTTGCTGTTGCAGAAACGCGTCAGGATTTTTTGTCTTGCTGCTCAGAAATACTATTAAATGCTTGGATTTTAACATGGACTGGTGCCTGGGCTTTTCGTGTTTGGGAGATATTTTCTGTGGGATGCTTCGCCCCAGTAACCCAGGCCGCCCTGCAGGGTCTGTGGCCCCTTACGGAGCAGGAGGTGACAATGATAGTTTTATGGAAGGGGCCCGACCCGCTCACCTTCATGCAAACAAGGCATTTATACGAGAAATATATTGTGATGGAGGTGAGCAAGGGATAGGAGGGAGACAGTGTGCCTCTCCTCTTACTTTTCATGTATTCCTTGTATTGCTGTTATCATGCTGGGCAGCAAATGTAAAAGCAAGTGGACTATGAAGTAATGGATACCTAATGCACATAAGAACATCTGTATGGTGAACTGAAGTGCCTGTGACGCTATTGCAGCTACATGGAAATTAAGCGCTCAAGTTCAGGAAGTTATTTATATGGAACTGTGCATTATGGGAGTTGGAGTTTGGTTATTGAAGTCACATGACTGTGTATTTAAAAAGCACTAGCTCACTCACACCTGCTTTTACTTACATGTGAACAAGGCACGCTGTTGCCGAAACGCGTCAAGATTTTTTGTCTTGCTGCTCAAAAATGCTATTAAATGCTTGGATTTTAACATGGACTGGTGCCTGGGCTTTTCGTGTTTGGGAGATATTTTCTGTCGGATGCTTCGCCCCAGTAGCCCAGGCCGCCCTGCAGGGTCTGTGGCCCCTTACGGAGCACGAGGTGACAATGAAAATATATATATATATATATATATATATATATATATATACATATAACAACACCACAACATCCACAAGGAAAAGGTCACTCAAAGTCGTAGAGTAGGGAAAATTGCTTTAATGGCAAAACAGTGGCAAACAGCAAACGCATTTTGGCCGTACAGCGGCCTTAATCACCTAGCCAATGTGCACTGGGCGGCTCTTTAAAACAGGAAGTCACTACTCCCGTTATAAACATAAAAAAACGACAAATGAGATAAAGTGCTAAGAAAACAATGGAAATACAGTGGCCATCTTAGACATTCTGATGTGCACACTCATTATTGCTTGGCAATTCTAAAACCCCAAAATGAATGTTGATAATTCCCGTTTACGGCCCATGTGCATAATATATTGATACTGATGTATAAATCCATATTGCATTATTTTTTTACATAATTACCAAACACATTATTAGTCCACCAGGTTTCTGCATGAGTAAACTCCTGACACTAAAATATCATAGATGTACATGAAAACAAAAGTGTATAACATCCCAGGCTGCCACATGTTTCTACAAAAGATAAGTGGTACCCTCACAATATCATCTAAACCGGGCACAGCCATAAACCTAGGTGTATCAGATATATACAAAAGCCAAATATGGAAGTTCATGTATTCTATAATGCGCAATATAATCTCTATACTGCATATATCCTGCACATATCCTCCAAGTCATAACTAATAATTATTACTAAAAAAGTGAAAACCCAACATCATCAAAGTGTAGAAGGAAGAAAAGGATAGGGGAGACATCTGTTCGTAACAGCTTCCAGCACTATGCAGCCCCTTCCTTTCCTCCTGAAAAAAAAAAATATATATATGGAATCGGTTAAAAAACAAAAACAGACTAGGTGAGACATACAAAAGCAAAATAATTTTCATTTACATGGCTCCTAAATGCACCTTCAATTCTTCTTTAGTATTTAACCCAAACAGGTGTTTTGTATCTAAATCGATAATGTATGTTGACTTGTAGTGAATCCTAGTTTGTTTTAACAGGATAACAGGAGTTAGCTTAGCCCTAGGCTTGTAAACTCGTGCCCCCGTCACCCAGTGACTTTTAACCTACTTAGCTTGCTCTGTCTTAGTCCATTTAATTATTTATTTCCTTTAAGATGGCGGCCTTGTTTATAGTTAGGCCACTTGTTATGGGTTCTATTATCAGTGTCACTGCACCAAGGCGTCAAGATCAAGCACGAAAGACAAACATACAGTAGGTATTCACACTTAGGGATTTTCCCTCTCTATACTTTCGAGGGATTGTTGATATTAATTGCCGTCCCAAGCATGCCTGTTATCTATTGTTATGAATAACACTTATGTCAGGGGACCTTGTAGATCTGCATAAATACAACACACTTTAGATAGATAATCAGAGGGATTCCGACCAGAGGGCATCGCCACCATCGCTGATACCAATGCTGCAGTCATCCTGACGCTGACCCAGTCTTCGTGTCCCTCCGGAGTCTGAGATAGAGACCTCATTCCAAGGTAACGAGGGTTGGGGGCTCCTCTCATGGACACGACTTTGGCAGATTAGGTTTAACAAACCCAGCTCTCCTTTAGGTATGAGGTTAGACCTATTCTCCTTAGGATACTAGGGCTTATTCCATCTTTTACATATACATATATTTCTTTCATATATTGCACAATGGTGGGGGTCTTTATAACAATGACTCTCTTCTTCACAATATTGTTGCTTGGTATATTCATTATCCTAATCATTGCAGTTCATGCAACTTATCACAAATTGCAGTTATGTTGAATAAAAACTATTATAACTTCACTGCATCTGTGTTATTGCCTTTGTTTGCATGAGACATAATAAATCTATGAGAAAAGGGTAATCTCTGTTTAACCACGACAACCCTGAGATATCGTACTTTGAATCCATGCGTAAGCGACTGCTACAAATCACCTTTTACTATAGTGTTTCTGGTGAGGTACTGCTAGTAAGCCGGTAAGGTTTGGACAACAGTTACAACTAGTTGTAGGAAGAGACTTAGGGGGTTATTACAACTTTGGAGGAGGTGGTAATCCGTCCCAAAAGTGACGGTAAAGTGACGGATATACCACCAGCCGTATTACGAGTCCATTATATCCTATGGAGCTCGTAACACGGCTGGTGGTATATCCGTCACTTTACCGTCACTTTTGGGACGGATTAACACCTCCTCCAAAGTTGTAATAACCCCCTAAGTCACCTACAAACGAAAGTACTGTCATCCTGAGACCAGCAGTTTTGCTCAGAGCAAGAGTCCAAACTACGACAGACTCAAGTCTCCCAAGTTGCTGAACCCGGTTACCACCTCTGCTATTAGGAGTTACCTGATCAATCACGAAAATTGAAAGTCTTTTACATTCCCGATCATGTCTCTCATGGAAGTGACGTGCAACAGGATAACATGGGTCATTCATATCTATGGCCCTCATATGCTCCAATATCCTTTCCCTGACACAATGCACAGTAATTCCTTCATAATACAAATCGCAAGGGCATCTCACAATGTATACCGCATTTGATGAAGTGTATGTTAGAATTTGTGTGATCTGCTGTTTAGCATTCCCGTAGGGGACCTTATACTCGTGTATGTTGGTACAATTTTTACAGGCTTTACAATGGCCGCATGGAAAGAAACCTTCTAAATTTGCATCAATATTTCTCATTATCTCAGTTATGTCATCATATACTAACATATTTCTCAACTTGCAGCATTTGCGGAAAGTAATGCTTGGTTTCTCTGGAATCATTTTGCCTAAAACTGGGTCGCATTTAAGTATACCCCAATTTTTCTGTTTTACCAACCATCCTAGATCCCTATTGTAAGGGGTTATGAGGTGTGTACTTTCATCACTGCTCTGTTTGTGAGTCTCAATGGTATTGTTGAACAAGAGCTTGTTATGGTCTAGCTGGGCTAATCTTTTGACTGCTCTAGCTAAAACCCAATTGGGATAGCCCCTTTCCTTCCAAATCTTTGGATCATCTGAGTTTGTTCCTTTAAGAGTGCCTCAGTGGTGTTACATTTTATTTTAGCTTTGAGTAAGTCATCATACAGAATACTCCATTTCAATGCCACTGGGTGTTCACTTCCTGCATGGCTATTGCAAGCTGTGGGTTTTCTATACAATTTAGCTTGTATAGCCTCGTCAACAATAGTGACCTCTACTTCTAGAAATTCAACCTTCTCCTTGCTGATGTTCATCGTGCATAACAAATTTAAATTGTTCACCCTGAGTTTATTGATGAACTCATTGGCAGAGCTCTCAGTGCCCTTCCAAATGATGACTAAATCATCTATGTACCGAACCATAATATTACCCTATGCATATCTTCGGATGTGTTGGGGTCCATGGACACCTGCTCTTCTCACCCGAAAAGCAGGTGCCAATCGCATCCTGAGACATTGTTTGTGCAAAGTACCATTGAACAGAAACATATTATTGGTTAAACAGTAAAGGATCATATGTATATGCTCACACGCCATGATACCTACTTCATGATCAATAATAGTATAGGGAGAATTTACATCTAGAGTGACCAACAGAAAGTCATCTTCCCATATAACACCTAATCTCCCCAGAAAATCCTTAGTGTCACGTACATATGATGGAAAATTCATGACAAATTCCCTGAGAAAAAAATCCACATATTTAGACACATTCCCATATATATTGCCTATATAGGACACAATTAGCCACCCTGTGGGATTGGGGACATTTTTATGAATTTTGGGGAGTAAATGAAGCACAGGTATTCTAGGATAATCCTGTTTCAAATATAGACACTCTTCCCATTTCAGGAGCCCTTGATCTTTCCAATTTTTTAACATTTCACACAAAGTTGTTACACTCTTGCTATATTCAGTTTTGGTAGTGATCTGATAGTACTTGTCATCACTCAGTTGTCTCATAGCCTCCTGAATGTACATATCTCGAACAAAATGACCTTGTCAGCAGGGAGAATGATGATATTTTTGTCATTAGATAACTCTCTAATGGTCTCAAACTGTTCCTGAAATAAATTTCTCTTATTCAACAATCTTTTTGTCATACACCCTTAAGTTCAGAAAATACTTTATCATGAAATGTGTCAATTGAATCATGGGATGACTGGGGAAGGAATATGGATGGCGGTTTGAATTTAGTAGGACAAGAGCAGTCAGTATATTAATACCTTCTAGAAGGTATGGCCCTAGCAGACATTGCGCATTCCAAGGGTGCTGTCTGCGATGGAAACGCAGTAATACGTTGGTGGTGAGGCCGCCGGCTTGACAACCACCCCCCCACCACCATATTGGAGTTCAGGCCATTTAACCGCCGTTGTAATAAGAACCTAAGTTAACTTACCTAATCTTCTCTGAATCTCCAGGTTCTCCAAAGACACTAAAAATGACAGAAAAGACGCAGTATTACTTCACTTTGCCACATATCCAATACACCTAGCTTACATGTGTTAGGGCTTATGCAAAACTTTATTGTTTGGGGACCTGCTGGACCATTGCCTGATAAAAGTAATTTTTCAAAACTACAAATTTACCTCTACCTCTTTAGCTACCTATCTCAAGAAGCACATATTCACATATTAGCCCCTTTAACTATGTGTGCAGGCATGCTCCTTATGAAATCTCACACTGCTATCACCAAGGTCACTGGATTTATGCTTAAGAGCACCATATTATCAGACAGGGTTGACTACATAATGAGGCAAAGTGCAGCACTTTTTTATAGTATTACTTCATTGTGACCCTCACAGTGCTAACACTAGTGTAAATGCAAATATGCGACAGGAGAGCACCAAATTATGCAAAAGTGTTGTCTAAGTTATGCAGGCAAATTATTTGGCACATGCCAAATAAACCCACCATCTACTTCATAACCTGAAGATGGTAGACTTATGTGGCATGTCCAGTATATGTATATTGTTTTTTTAGAAATATGTATTTTCTCCTTGGGCGAGGTGCACTATCTGCCCTGCAGGAGACAAAACACATATTCAAAAAAAATATATATATATCTACTGGCCCCCAAAGTGCCAGTGATGAGGGTTGACCTTCTTTTCATTATTTGTTTTAATGTGTGGCTCCCCAAGGGAACAACATGTATCATAAATAAATATAGAGTCCCCAGGGGGTTGGCCTAGGAACCAGGAGGGCCAACCCACTGGTAATTTCTCTCTTTCTTTATATACACAGTCCCCTTGGGGCTCAATCACACCCTCAGGGGAAAAACAGCATTTATTAAAAATGATTCTGTCCCGACCACATCAATTTCCTTTTCACTTAAAAAACAAATCTATATTTATTTACATTCAAAAACAGCAAAAACAGGCCACTTTTCCCCATCGGAGCGGAGAGAGAGCACTCCCCTTCTTCTTCTGTCCTGGTGGGGAAACTGAGCTGTCAGCGTGCTGAGAGGTGCGCTGACATCACAGATGGGCAGGAGGGGGTCTGGAGAGATGTGGAAGCAATTCTATATCTCCCCAGCATTTTTTTAAAAAAAAGGAATCCTCCGTGCTTGCACGGGAGGATCCTTTTAAATCCTTCCCAATGTCAGCCTGTGGCTGACAGATGCACTGCGGAGGATTGCCATTGGCCGATACATGCACCACAGGAGTTAAGATAAAAATGAATATTGCCTTGTGCAAAAACATAACATAGATGCAATGGCACATCACTAAAAAATAGAACTGTGTTAGTTCCTAGCTTCTATAAATAAGTTTTTACAATTTATTTACTTAGGATGTATAGCCATATCATGTCAGAGCCAGTTCACTAGAACAGATGTTAAAGGGGTAGAAAGGGACTGCACAAGGCAGGAGAGCAAAAGCTGTTTGGCCATTTTTTCAGCCAGCTGTCTCACCATCGTATAGCACTCTGGGGATGTGCGGTGTGGTGGTAAGCTTTACTAATCTGGGGTGACATATTGGAGCCCCGATATAAAATAATAATAATAATAAGAAGAAGAAGAAGAAGAACTAAAAGAATAATAATAATAGTAATAATAACAGACACATTTTACTGGATTTGTTCCTGCATCCTCTATAATTGCAATTTGCAATGTGAAGACTACAGAGGCAGCGGCAGAAGGCAGAGCTCATTTGCATGAACAGACCCAGATGTACATGAACATGCCAGAAAAGCTGGCTGTTGCATCATGTGTGGTACAGTAGAGTTAGTCTGGGCACAAATTCATTTACTGCAGTTATAGTTAGGTGAAAATGTCAGTAAAACCACTAAAATTCACTAGTTATAGTTAGTTGAAGTTACTTTAGTTATATTCAACCGATGTAACTATTACTCATGTCCCTGCCATGTAGTGTTGTCATTAGTAATGTCATTTCAGATGTCACATTGATGTCATCAATGATGTTAATGAATATGTAATGAGTGATGTAATTTGTGATGGCATAAGTAGTGCAGGGTGAAGGTGCAACTTATAGTTATTTTACTATTACTGGTAAATTTCAGTAATTTGTATGGTCTGTCCTGACATCAAAGCTGTCACCAGATAATTATATGAGAATCACCAGTGAGAAGGGCTTTTGCTTCGCCCACACATTTGGAGTCAGGAGTACATGTTTTGATTAGGCAAAAGCTGTCTGCCTCGGAGATGGGATTTCCTGGGCCATTCTATGGCTCTGGGAGAGGGGCAAACCTCCTCCACAAATAAGATATCGGACCCAGGGCATTATATGGTTCAGTAGAGCCCCACATCCTCCTCCCAGGTAAAAAAAATATATTGGGCTCAGGCGATGGGGACCCTGAGGCCAATAAATGGTGCAAGGAAGGGGCCACATGCCCCTTTTCCCATCAAAAATATAGTTATTAAGGCCTTGGGATGGGGGTCCCTTCAGGGCCCAATAAAAGACTTGGAAACGGGGCCCAAATGCCATTTCTCCTTTTATAAATGATTCAACAACCTCCCCCCTCCCAACTGTGTTTTTTTTAGTGTGGTACTACCAGACAATAAAATATTTCTTTTTATTTTGGGCCCAGCCCCCTAAACCCCTAAGCTTAGGTGTCAAGGTATCTCTACCCAGCCCTTCATATGTCTTTTTTAAAACAAATGTTCAGAACAGGGGCACTGAGCCCCCCAAGTCCTAAAATGGCAGCCAAACATCTTTGTAGATGTTGACAACAGCTAATCAGATCTAATCTTTGATCTGCTTGTCTTGCTGTACTACCACCGTATTAATTATTTATAAATTTGGAGCCTTAATGTTTCAAAAGCTACTGAACAGGTTTATAACAAATCACAAAAAGCACACTTTCTGCTGGATTATATTTTCTGGAGCACTACTAAATCCTCTGTTACAAGCTGATGCTTAGAACTGCCTCGGGAGATAGTAAGCCATGCCTAACAGCAAAGTAGACTTTTCAAGCATAGCCAAGAAGATCAGCTCTTGGCAGGCTGTGGCATCAATGGATTCAGGAAATGGATCAGGTCCAAGAATTACTGACAGCAATAAACCACTTGACTCTGCAGGTCCAAAGTCTGGCCACTGAAAATGCCTTGTTACATCAATCCCTTACCTTTCTGGACACCTATGAGATCCATTTCACATTTAAGCTCCACATTTATGCCAGTGATAGATCTAAAGTGGGTTTTGTTGTCAGCAACATGATGGGAAAGGCCTTGGCTTGGGCTATGCCTCTAGTTTTGGATGCCAGTCCGCTTATGGACAATTTCCCTGCTTTCCTCATGAAAATTTAAAAAGATATTTCACCCCCAGTACCTTAACTACCCAAGAGGAGATTTTGGAACTTACCCTGGGTTCATTGGATTTAAATTCTTACATTTCCGCTTTCAAACCTCTAGCTAGCGAGATCAACTGGCTCTTATTTCAAAGAGGTCTAAATAACGAATGAAGGATGAACTTGCAAAAATAGCTAGGCCAACCTCCTTATAAGACCTTATTCAATTGACTATTTAGATTTAGAATATTCTTCAGGAAAGACTAATTAAATATTGTAAATAGTTTCTGTCAAGACCTCCTTCTAGACTTTCTTCATGATACTACCTAAGATCCCTGGTTTACAATAGGAGCCCGTGTAAGTAGGTTTCATTAACAGCTTGTTAGAAATAAACTCTTTGGTTGGCAGTCAGGTTACCCCCTGTCCAAGCAAGGACACTAACTCTAGTCAGGGAAAGACACACACAATCCAAATTATCCTGTGCCCACCCTCTGGTAGCTTGGCACTGAGCAGTCAGGCTTAACTTAGAAGGCAATGTGTAAAGTAGTTGTGCAATAAATCATACAATAACACCATATAGCACCACAAAAATACACCACACAGTGTTTAAAAAAATATATAATATTTATCTGATAAGATGCAGGTCAAGCCGATTAAAATGCAATAAGTATATGTTGAGATATCACTGAAAAGTGATATAAAGTGTCTTAACTCTTTTAAAAGCAAACAAAGGCCCTCATTTTGAACACGGCAGGATTTCCCGCCGTGTTCAGGCTGGTGGTCTTTTCATCGACCGCCAGCCCCCTGGAAAACCCGCCGCCGTATAATGTTTTCCCCAGTGTCTCTGCCCGCCGGCCTGGCGGGGAACACGGCCGTAACATTGAGGACGGCTCCAATAGGAGCCGCCGCCAATGTTGGTGTGCGGCGGGTGCAGCAGCACCTGTCGCGCATGTCACTGCCCGTGAATTGGGCAGTGACCTGCAGGAAGGGGCCTGCATGGGGGCCCCTGCACTGCCCATGCAAAGTGCAGGGGCCCACAGGGGTGCCCCGGGCACCCCCTCCGCCAGCCTTTTCCTGGCGGGATATCCTGCCAGGAAAAGGCTGGCGGCATATGAAACATTATAAGCAGGGTAGCGCAGCTACCCTGGCAGATGGTGTTTCATCCCGCCGCCAGGCTGCCTGGCGGCGGGAGCATGGCGGTGGGTGACGGCTGCCGCTGATGGCCATCAACCTGTTCATTACGATGCGTGGATTTCCAGCACTGACAGGACGAAGTCACAGGAGCTGCGGCAATCCGGTGGGCGTTGCGTAAAATTTTCTACCGCATGGCAGGCTCTGCGTTGATTACTCTCTGGAAGTTGGGCTGCGTCATTCCAGCTCGCTGTGCGTCAATCCAGTAGGCCGTGTGTCGAACTTCCGGTTGTTACGCTGGCGCTGCGTCAATCTCCGCGTTGCGAAGTCGGGCTGCATCGTTCCGGTTTGGCGTGTGGGGAAATTTTCACTGCGGTGCAGGCTGTGCGTCATTTCTGGAAGGCTGTGCGTCGAATTTCACCACACAAGGAATCCTTCTTGTAGAGATGAAGTTTTTTTGGTACTGAGACTTCAGGGAACAGGAGGCAAGCTCTATCCAAGCCCTTGGAGAGCACTTCTTCACCTCAGCCAGAGAGCAGCAAGGCAGTAGGGCAACAGCAAGGCAGCAGTCCTTCACAGAAAGCAGTCAGGTGAGTCCTTTGGGCAGCCAGGCAGTTCTTCTTGGCAGGATGCAGGTTCTGGTTCAAGTTTCTTCTCCAGGAAGTGTCTGAGTTGGTAGGGGCAGAGGCCCTGTTTATATACCCAAATGTGTCTTTGAAGTGGGGGAGACTTCAAAGAGTGGCTTAGAAGTGTACCAGGTCCCCTTTCAGTTCAATAATGTCTGCCAGGGTCCCAGTAGGCCCTCCACCCTCTCAGCCCAGGAAGACCCATTCAAAATGCAGATGTATGCAACTGAGGCTGAGTATCCTGTGTTTGGGGTGTGTCTGAGTGAATTTCTCGAGGAGCTGTCAACTAAACCCAGCCAGATGTGGATTGTAAGGCACAGACAGATTTAAGTGCAGAGAAATGCTCACTTTCTAAAAGTGGCATTTCTAAAATAGTAATATTAAATCCAATTTCAACAGTCAGCAGGATTTTATATCACTGTTCTGGCCATACTAAACATGACCTTCCTACTCCTTCCAGATCAGCAGCTACCACTCAAACACTGTATGAGGACAGCCCCAATGTTAGCCTATGAAGGGAGCAGGCCTCACAGCAGTGTAAGAACGAATTTAGAAGTTTTACACTACCAGGACATGTAAACTATATAGGTGCATGTCCTGCCTTTTGCCTACACAGGACCCTGCCCTATGGGTTACCTAGGGCATATCTTAGGGGTGTCTTCTATGTAGAGAAAGGGGAGTTTTAGGCTTGGCAAGTACTTTTAAATGCGAAGTCGCATTGGCAGTGAAACTGCACACACATGCCTTGCAATGACAGGCCTGAGACAAGGTTAAGGGGCAACTTATGTGGGTGGCACAATCAGTGCTGCAGGCCCACTAGTAGCATTTAATCTACCGGCCCTGAGCACATATAGTGCACTCTACTAGGGACTTATAAGTAAATTAAATAGTCCAATTGGGGATGATCCAATGTTACCATATTTAAAGGGAGAGGGCATATGCACTTTAGCACTGGTTAGCAGTGGTAAAGTGCACCGAATTCTTAAAAACAGTAAAAACAGTATCTAAAAAGTGGAGGGAGGCAGGCAAAAAGTAGGGGTGACCATCCTAAGGCTGTCAGGTCTAACACAACTCTTTTACTGAGGAAGAGTAGACTAGGAAACATAAACAAGGACTATGGGGGTCATTCCGACCTCGGCGCTAAAAGTCGCTTACCGCCGGCCAGAAGGCCGCCATAACACCGCCGCGCCCGCGGGAAACCGCCACGGTCATTCTGACCCGCAACTGGCAAACCGCCAAAAACCCGACATCCACAAAAGTCCGCCACACCAAAGGTCAGCGGGAAACTGGCGATGACCAAACCTCCACCGTCACGCCAACAGAAATACGCCCATGCCATTCCGATTCGCAAATCCCCGCAGCGGTCATTCAACCGCGGTATTCCATTGGCGGTACACACCGCCGCGGTCAAAATACACACACCTTTACAAAACACTACCACATTGGATAATTCAAAATACACACACCTGAGACACATACACAGACCACTCCCACACACCCAATTAACTATAAAACACACACCCACATCACCCACAAACCCCTACGACCACAATTGCGAGTGAAGGACAGAGAGAGAGAGCACAGCATAGAGTACACCGTCACACAGAGGCAAATCACAACATCACCCACACAATTTCCACACACAAAACACCATACACCACCACACTCACCACACTCTACAACACATACACCACCCCTCACCTCATCCACACCACCCCATGGCAGCCCAAAGACACCCCAGGTTCTCTGACGCAGAACTCAGGGTCATGGTGGAGGAAATAGTTTGTGTAGAGCCCCAGCTCTTCGGTGCACAGGTGCAGCACACCACCATTGCCAGGAAGATGGAGCTATGGAGCAGAATAGTGGACAGGGTCAACGCTGTGGGACAGCATCCACGCAATCGGGACGACATCAGGAAGTGGTGGAACGACCTACGGGGGAAGGTGCGTTCCATGGTATCAAGGCACAACATTGCGGTACAGCGGACTGGCGGCGGACCCCCACCTACTCCCCCAGAATTCACAGCGTGGGAGGAGGAAGTCTTGCATATCCTGCATCCTGAGGGCCTCGCAGGAGTAGGCGGAGGAATGGACTCTGGTAAGTCAAATCTCAACTACTTCATTCCCCCCACCCCACCTGCATGCCAAATCATACCCCCACCCTCACCCCCACCCCCATCACACCAACTCCTTGCAAATGGCTCACCATCACATCCCACCCATCCCAAAACCTAGCCCTGCGTGCGTCCCCAAAGCATGGACACCCATCCCCAAAGCATGCCCACTGCACACACCCATCACCCCCACAAGCCACCGTCAAAAAAGCCCCCACAAGGGAATGCCAGCACTGGGGGACACGGCCACCGACCCATTACACGAAATGCCACACACAGAAGCAATAACCATACTCTTATACCCCTGCAGGACCCGAACGCCACCACACCGCCCAGGAGGGTCCAGAGATGTCCATCCCACCCCCAGAAGAGGCCCCCAGTGATGACAGCAGCTCTGTCTCCCTGGACCCTGATGACCAGCCCGGCCCATCGGGGACCTCAGGACAGTCGGTTCCCCACAGACAGCCACAGGCTACACCAGACCTAACCCCCTCTGGGAACACCAGCACAGCTCCCACCCAGCGGGCCCATGCCTCTGTCTCCAGGACACGTCAATCAGCGGTGTGTCCACCACTACAGGGCACCCAGGTTGACCCACCACCCCAACAACAACAGGGACCTGGGGGCAGTGGTAGTGGGCACACCGTCCAGGGGACAGAGGCCCAGGGAAACAGGGGAACTGGGAGGGCTGCTGTGCGACAGTGGGGGGACAGGCCCAGGGAACCGACTCTCCAAGAGGCCCTCTCCTCCATCATGGGAGCATACCACCACTCCCAGGAGACGATGGCTATGGTACTGGCCAGGTTCCAGGAGATCCAGGTCATGCAGGAGCAACAGTACATGGGGTTCAGAGAGGAACTGAGGAACATTAGTTCCGCAATGGGGACCATCGTCGTGGCCCTAACCCAGATAGTCACCACATTGCGGGACCATGTGGCACCACAAAGGGCCCCTGTCACTAGCCTGGACCAGGAACAGCCTACCACCTCCGCCGGCGCTAGTGGACAGGAGGCCCCCACACAACGACGGGCCACCAGAACCCCACCTCCTGCAGAAGAAGAACCACCCCGCAAGCGGAACCTGAGATCTCACAAGAAGACAGAGTAGGATTGCAAGACCCCCGCCAGCAAACGATACCCCCTGATGTCATCCCACTGTCCCACATTGTCACCCTGTCCAACCTTGAACTGCCCCTGCTCCATCCTTCCACAGGCATATGGACAATGCACCTGTGCGACTGAGAACTGGACTCTGCCATGGACATTACTCCACCATCACCCATCCCCGTTTTACAATCATGTTCCTTAAATTTAGCACTTGAATTAAATCACTTCTTGCACCCAAAAAATCTGGAGTCTGCTTGTATTTTGAACAAATGTATTAGACATAACAGTGC
This sequence comes from Pleurodeles waltl, assembly GCF_031143425.1. NCBI lineage: Eukaryota > Metazoa > Chordata > Amphibia > Caudata > Salamandridae > Pleurodeles > Pleurodeles waltl. Next base: position 1,210,031,861 of record NC_090437.1, read on the forward strand.
CAAAATGTTCAGTTACATTGTGATGACAACATACCACTGTCACACAGCTGTAGTCCATGGGCAAACAAAGCAGAGGTCACGCAGTGGGGCCCACAGCTCTGAAAACGGAAGGGAAAGTCACAACTCAGTTAACAGGAACTGGGGGGGAACTCAGACAGTAGAGAGGCAGGAGACTTTAAGTAAATGTAAAACGGCAGGGTTGATTCGTACCTGTGTGCTACTGAAAATACTGTTGTATCACTGTGTCCCTGTTGTCTGTGTCGTCCCCGTCGTCTTCCTCCTCTTCACTCTCCGCAGGCTCCACAGCTGCTACAACACCACCATCTGGACCATCCTCCTACAGGAAAGGCACCTGGCGTCGCAAAGCCAGGTTGTGAAGCATACAGCAGGCCACGATGATATGGCACACCTTCTTTGGTGCGTACATTAGGGATCCACCTGTCATATGCAGACACCTAAACCTGGCCTTCAGGAGGCCGAAGGTTCTTTCTATAACCCTCGTAGTTCGCTCATGGGCCTCATTGTAGCGTTCCTCTTCCCTTGTCCTGGGATTCCTCACTGGGGTAAGTAGCCACGACAGGTTGGGGTAACCAGAGTCACCTTTTAGCCACACACGGTGTCTCTGTAGCTGTTCCATCACATAAGGGATGCTGCTATTTCGCATGATGTACGCGTCATGCACAGACCCATGGAACTTGGCATTTACATGGGAGATGTACTGGTCAGCCAAACAGACCACCTGGACATTCATCGAATGATAACTTTTTCTGTTCCTGTACACCTGCTCACTTCCACTGGGGGGAACCAAAGCCACATGGGTCCCATCAATGGCACCAATGATGTTGGGGATATGTCCAAGGGCATAGAAATCACCCTTCACTGTAGCCAAATCGCCCACCTCAGGGAAAACAATGTAGCTCTGCATGTATTTCATCAGGGCAGACAACACTCTGGACAAAACCTTAGAAAACATAGGCTGAGACATCCCTGATGATATGGCCACTGTTGTTTGGAATGAGCCACTTGCCAAAAAATGGAGTACTGACAGAACCTGCACCAGAGGGGGAATCCCTGTGGGTTGGCGAATGGGGGACATCAGGTCTGGCTCCAGCTGGGCACACAGTTCCTGTATAGTGGCTCGGTCAAGTCTGTATGTCACTATGACATGTCGTTCTTCCATTGTCGACAGGTCCACCAGCGGTCTGTACACTGGAGGATTCCTCCATCTCCTCGCAAGTCCCAGCGGACGGTGCCTAGGAAGGACAACATGGAGCACAGAGTCAAGCAACCCACAGGTACGTAACCACAGCTTGCACAAAACACGATTCGCTATGCATTGAATGGCTTGTATGAGTGGCAATGCAAGGCCTAGGCCTGTGTGACGCAGTAGAATATAAGCCATGTGGGCCCTTGAAATGGCGGCTGCCTGACCTGTGAAGTGTGACAATGGGATGTGAGGTCATTGCGCTGGCGTGGCACACCGTGGCGGTAGGCGGTCGAAGACCGCGGCGCAAAGCAGCATTGGTTAACATTGAACCCTATGGGTCTCAGGAGCCAATGACGATGTGCGCCGGCTGGCGCGGTACGCACCACCGCGGGTGTGACCGCCATTTTCTAACAGCTTAATCACTCGAGACCTGATCATCCACAGGAGAGGACCTATACTGCAAGTGCTGCTGTGACCTCGGTCTGGGAGATACAATGGCTGCTACGACTGGGGAAAGGACCCCTGCCTTCACATCTGAGGAACTGGAGAAACTTGTGGATGGGGTCCTCCCCCAGTATGCGCTACTCTACGGTCCTCCAGACCAACAGGTAAGTACACAGGGAGCACGTAGTATGGGCTATGCCTGTGTTGAGTGGGGTGGGTGTAAGATGGTGGGGAGGGGTGCGAATGGGGAGTGCAATGCACGACAGATGAGAGCATGTGCCACATGGCAAGGTTGGGGAGGGGGGGCCACTCACATCGACCATGCAGGAAAGTGATGATATTTCTTGTTCCATCCTGTCCATGTCACATAGGTCAGCGCCCATCAGAAGATCGACATTTGGCGTGCCATCGCCAAGGACGTCCGGGCCCTGGGGGTCCACAACAGACGGGGCACCCACTGCCGCAAGAGGTGGGAGGACATCCGCCGCGGGAGCAGAAAGACCGCCGAGGCTCTGCTGGGGATGGCCTCCCAACCTAAGAGGGGTGCCACACGGCAATTGACCCCCCTGATGTCCCGGATCCTGGCGGTGGCCTACCCCCATTTGGATGGGCGCATGAGGACATCACAGCAGACACAAGTATCAGCACATTCTGCTATATTAGCGCACAGTGGAGGTGTCTGGGTGGGGGAGGAGGGCTGTGGCTATCTCTAGGCCAGGGCGGTTTCTGTAGGCTAGGCCCCTCCGTTAGGCATGGCCCTGTGCCCCCGCCCCCCACCTCTGTAGGGTGCTAAGTACAGATATCCATGGTTGGGCCTCACCTATGTGTGCATTTGTCGTCCATTGACTTGTAGGCCAAGTCACAATAATTGAGTAGTGTACCCCGAGTGCGCGGCGTAGTGCAGGGAGCTTCTGTGTCTGTCCTCTCCGCCAACGGTGTCGCCAATGCATGCACTCAACATGTCTTTCTTTCTTCTCCCCCCCCTTTTTTTGGTTTTCCTGTTCATGTGTGCATTAGCATCATCAGGCGGAGGAGAAGTGGCATCGGCGCACGAGGGAGCTGCATCTCACATGGCCCCGGAGGGCCATACAACCGACTCAGAGTACACCAGTGAGACTGAGGGCGAGGGGGGCTCCACAACGGGGACCCGTGGAGACGTCAGCGACACCGACACGTCCTCGGAAGGGAGCTCCCTTGTGGTGGCGGCACCACCCGTGCCCACCGCAACAACAGGTACAGCCGCCACCCAGCGCACCAGCCCCGCCCTCCCAGCAGCCCCTCAGCGTTCGCCCCGTGCCCGCTCGGCCAGGAAGCCGGGCATCTACTTCGCCCCTGGCACCTCAGGTCCTGCCCCAGTTACCCCTGCTGCCCTCAGTGCGGAGATCATTGACCTCCTCCAGATGCTCATTGTTGGGCAGTCTACCCTTTTGAATGCCATCCAGGGGGTAGAAAGGGAGGTGCATCGGAGCAATGCATACCTGGAGGGCATTCATTCGGGTCAGGCTGCCCATCAGCGATCGTTCAACGCTCTGGCCTCAGCACTGACGACGGCAATTGTCCCTGTGTCTAGCCTCCCCCCTCCAACTTCCTCAACCCAGTCCCACTCTCCTGTTCCTCTGCCTATCCCAGACACACCTACAGACCAGCCTGCACACACCTCAACACCCAAGGGCAGCTCATCCAGACATAAGCACCACAGATCACACAAGCATTCACCCAAGCAACATCCACATGCAGACATGCCAACAGCCACTGCCTCCTCTGTGTTCCCCTCCTCCTCGTCTCCCTCCTCCCTCTCTGTGACGTCTCCACTCACACCTGCATGCACACCACCATCAGCCAGTACGTCCATCACCACCACACCCACAAGAACAGTCCGCACACGTACAGTCACCACCCCCACTGCCATTTACACATCCCCTGTGTCCTCTCCCACTGTGTCTGTCACCCCCTCTTCCAAACCACACAAACGCAGGCAGTCACCCACCCAACAGCCATCCACCTCACGACAGCCTCCAGCACAAGCACCTGCACCCAAAGACACAACACTTGACTCTCCTACAACCACATCCTCTCCCTCCACTCCCATACCCACTGCACCTACCCTTCCCATTGCTCCTAAAAAGTTGTTCCTCTCCAAAATTAACCTCTTTGCATCACCTGACCCACCCCCTCCATCTCGTAAGAGTCCAAACAGCACCTCAGCCACCACAAACCCTGTACCTACTAGGACCATCGTTCAGGGCTATTGGAGTCCACCAGCTCCTAGGGCAGGAACATCGGCCAGCAGCAAGGGGACAGCCAGCCCACCCCCTGGGAAAAGAACCAAAAAAGGGGAGGGCCGGCGCGACAGGCCTGAGACGGCTGCCCCCAAGGACACCACCCTTGCACCGTCACCTGGCCCATCCACAAAGGGAGGCAAGGGCCCCAGAGATTCCGCCAAGGGGGACAAGGGCAGCAGGGCGGACAAGTCCGGCAGCAGGCGAGCTGCCCAGGAGGGCCCCACCAGCCCCATTTGGGGTGTGACGGAGGACACCCAGGGGCTCAGGAGTCCTGCACACGAGGTCCCCGCAAGCAATAGGTCGGATGGCGACTGAGCGGGAATGATTGCCCAGATCTGGTTCCCTAGGAACACAAGACAAGCACCGCTGAACAGGGCCCCGCCGTGAGAAGCACCGCTGAACAGGGACCCGCTGTGAGAAGCACCGCTGAACAGGGCCCCGCCGTGAGAAGCACCGCTGAACAGGGCCCACCGTGAGAAGCACCGCTGAACAGGGCCCCGCCGTCTCTGCACCGCTCCGCTGGGCCCTTCATCTCAAGCACCGCTCCGCTGGGCCCTTCATCTCAAGCACCGCTCCGCTGGGCCCTTCATCGCAAGCACCGCTCCGCTGGGCCCTTCATCGCAAGCACCGCTCCGCTGGGCCCTTCAAGTCAAGCACCGCTCCTCTGGGCCCTTCCTCTCAAGCACCGCTCCACTGGGCCCCGCCGTCTCTGCACCGCTCCGCTGGGCCCTTCATCTCAAGCACCACTCCGCTGGGCCCTTCCTCTCAAGCACCGCTCCGCTGGGCCCCGCCGTCTCTGCACCGCTCCGCTGGGCCCTTCAAGTCAAGCACCGCTCCTCTGGGCCCTTCATCTCAAGCACCGCTCCGCTGGGCCCTTCATCTCAAGCACCGCTCCGCTGGGCCCCGCCGTCTCTGCACCGCTTCGCTGGGCCCTTCAAGTCAAGCACCGCTCCGCTGGGTCCTTCATCTCAAGCACCGCTCCGCTGGGCCCTTCATCTCAAGCACCGCTCCGCTGGGCCCTTCATCTCAAGCACCGCTCCGCTGGGCCCTTCCGCTCAAGCACCGCTCCGCTGGGCCCTTCCTCTCAAGCACCGCTCCGCTGGGCCCTTCATCTCAAGCACCGCTCCGCTGGGCCCCGCCGTCTCTGCACCGCTCCGCTGGGCCCTTCAAGTCAAGCACCGCTCCGCTGGTCCCTTCATCTCAAGCACCGCTCCGCTGGGCCCTTCCTCTCAAGCACCGCTCCGCTGGGCCCTTCTCTCAAGCACCGCTCCGCTGGGCCCTTCCTCTCAAGCACCGCTCCGCTGGGCCCCGCCGTCTCTGCACCGCTCCGCTGGGCCCTTCAAGTCAAGCACCGCTCCGCTGGGCCCTTCATCTCAAGCACCGCTCCGCTGGGCCCTTCCTCTCAAGCACTGCTCCGCTGGGCCCTTCATCTCAAGCACCGCTGGCCCATTGGCAGGGCCGGATCTGTGTCGGGCAGGGCTTCACAAAGCACTCTGGGCACCATGCCTCCTCCATAACCAGTGGAGTCTGTAATCCACCAGATGGACTGTGGCTTTGCACTCCCCAGGATGGTACAGTGGGCAACCAACCCACTGTAGAGACTTGAGAGACTGTGGCTTTGCACTCCCCAGGATGCTACAGTGGGCATGGAGGCCCCTCGTGGATCTGGCGTCATGGACTCATGTGGCTGAGGTGCCCCCCTTCCCTTCCCCCTGAGGTGCCTGTGGTTTTATTATCTGATGCCCCAGCAGTGTTCTCTCCAATGGAATCGGGTCTCGTGTGTGGGCTTTGCCCATGTGTTAATGCACATTGGCCCACGAACAATGGCATGTACCCAATATGTGCCGGACTTTTGGACTATGTATACATTGTTCATGTTGTGATTTATTTATTTTAAATATCTCATATTTCACTTCAGTTCAAATATGCTTTAATATACTTCTATTTTAATGATCATTTTATTGTGTCTTTGAATTATTCCGGGGGGTTTGCGGGGTGTAAATCTGAGTTGTTGCTCTGCTTTGGTGTGTGGGGATTTGGGGGGGGTGGGTGTGTCGCGTATGTGTGTGCCCGTTACCTTTTCTCCTCCCCCCTCCCCTGTGTCGTAGGTGCAGTACTCACCGTTGTCTCCTGCGGCGGCGTTCGTGCTCCTGGTAGAGGAGCAGGTAGACAATCGCTGGTAGGATGTTTAATTCGGGTTCCATGCTGTCCAGATTGCTAGTGGAGTGTATAAAGGTGAGCGTTTTCCCGTTCGTGGTCTGTTTCCGCCGTGTTTTTATCGGCGGGGCTCTCGCCCCGGAAAAGGTGGCGGATTGGTGGGTCGTGATAGGGTGGGCGGTACATTGTCTGCCGCCTGTCTGTTGGCGGTGACCGCTGCACTGTTTGTTTGCCCCGCCGTGGCAGTCGGAGTGTTAAAGTGGCGGGCTGTGTTGGAGGTTCCCGCCAGGGTCAGAATTCCATTTTTTTTACCACCTGCCTGTTGGCGGGTTGGCCGCTGCTTTAACACCGACCGCCAGGGTCAGAATGACCGCCTGTGTCTTTCCTGTGGTCAGAAGGATCATCTACTGAGCTCTTGCCCAGTATGGCTGGTTTGTCTTTCTGGGAAATCATAAAACTAGCAAGCTTGTCCATTGTGGAGGGAATAGAGGCTAGTTACAAACAATTACTCCTGCCTTCACCTTTGAAATTTTTCAATTTCATTCTTGTGCAAGGGGAATTACTGATCCAGCCACAACACTTCTTGGTGCCAGTTCTTATTGACTGTGAACCCTCCAATGTCTCTATGGATATTCAATAGGCCTCAGAACATCAGATGCCAATCGATCGAAAGGTCCAGTGGTGTGGCTTGAGCGCAGGAGGAATGGGTAAAGACTAGCTGAGCTCCCCGCCGCATCAGAGACTTTGTATCAGGAGCTTCCTCCATGCTTTCAGCCTGTATGTTATAAAGAGGGGAGTGTGTCACAGAAGGCACCATGACAACCCTCAGAGCATTCCTAGCTCCTTACATCTCTGTTGTCGGCCGTAGCACTTGAAAGCTTTTCCTTATGCATCTTTCCCCACACCGACGCGGCGGCCATTTTTTTGCAGCATTTCTTCAGCGCTTCTCCAGTAGACCTCAGGAGCTTCCCCAGACATTTCCCTTATGCCACAATGTAGGCTGTGCAGGTATTACTAATGGTTTTTCAACTCATGCTCTCTAGTATTTTCATGCCTTTTTTGTATGCAGAAGCACCACAGCATATTTTAAAATGTTTTTTCTTGCCTTTCCTGCTATGTGACTTCTTAGAGCTCCTGCTCTCTGCCTTCATAACCATATCTGCTTCCTTCAATTACATTGGTGACAAATATTAGTGCAATTAACTTCTTTATTCTGCTTTTCTCTCATACCAATATTTGTTTATGGGAAAAACATGCAAGCTTGAGTTGAATTGCAAAATTCCTCCTGTTTCAATGGCTTCCCACTATTCTTTATCCATCATGCCTTCAGCCATTTCCAAGCTCACCTCCACGTTGAAAACCAAGCCTGCAGGTGCATTTAAATATCTTAAGCAAGATCCACCATCTCCAGAAAAAGTCCTTCACCTCTATCCATAGAAATTCTGCTGGAGGAAATTAGTGCTTTGCACACTGTTGTGGAAGAAACCAATACCAAGATACTAGCGGTTGACACAAAATGGTCTGTTATGGGCTCTCATCTCCCAGGAGCTAAACAACGTATCAGCAACCTTCAGGATGAATCCTCAAAAATACCTTCCATGCAACAACACATTCAGGCTCTTCAAAAATACACCAAAGACTTGGAATATTGAAATTGTGGCAACAATCTCTATGTTTATGGCCTTGCGGAGGAGGTTGAAGACAAGTATTCTGTATCTTTCTTCACTAACTGTTTACCACAACTTCTAGATCTACCCAAATCTGCATCACTCAATATTCAAAGAGCTCATCAACCTGGCCACAAGTCTCCTACTACTACCTGTTCAGCTTAACCCAGAGGCATTATTATCCTCTTCTTGGAGTATACTGATCTCCTCAAGGTTCTGCAAGTTGCAAATCTAAAAAACAACTTTCTACTCTGTTTTCAAGCTCTTTTTCAAGCAAGATGGCGCAAAACCAACAGAAAATAGACACAGGGGGTCATTCTGACCCTGGCGGTCCATGACCGCCATGGCGGAGGGCGGCGGAAGCACCGCCAACAGGCTGGCGGTGCTTCCTGGGCTATTCTGACCGCGGCGGTAAAGCCGCGGTCAAAAAAGGGGAACCGGCGGTTTCCCGCCGGTTTTCCCCTGGCCCAGGGAATCCGCCATGGCGGCGCTGCTTGCAGCACCGCCATGGGGATTCCGACCCCCTTCCCGCCAGCCTGTTTCTGGCAGTGTCCACCGCCAGAACCAGGATGGCGGGAACGGGTGCCGTGGGGCCCCTGGGGGCCCCTGCACTGCCCATGCCACTGGCATGGGCAGTGCAGGGCCCCCCTAACAGGGCCCCACAAAGATGTTCACTGTCTGCTTTGCAGACAGTGAAAATCGCGACGGGTGCCACTGCACCCGTCGCACCCCTGCAACTCCGCCGGCTCCATTCGGAGCCGGCTTCCTCGTTGCAGGGGCTTTCCCGCTGGGCCGGCGGACGGCCTTTTGGCGGTCGCCCGCCGGCCCAGCGGGAAAGTTGGAATGACCGCTGCGGTCTTTTGACCGCGGTGCGGTCATTCGGCGGTAACCGCATGGCGGGCGGCGACCGCCGCCCGCCGCGGTCAGAATGACCGCCACAGTGTTTTTCTTTCTCTACATCTGGTATTATGCTCCCTAGGTGCTCGTTTTGGTCTTCTTCATCCCTGCACCTTTAAAGTCACCAATAAGGATGAACCATATACTTTTGAAGACCCTTCCGATCTGAGAAACTTCCTGAGAGTAAATACTTCAATTTATATGGACAAAGCTGGCTCTTCTACTTGAATATTATATTTGTGTTTCAAATACCTTGTTTTCTCACCTCATCTTTTTTTATTTTAAATACACCATGGCCCTCATTACGACCCTGGCAGTGGGTGATAAAGTGGTGATAATACTGCCAACAGGCTGGCTGTAACTACCGCCAAATTATTACCATGGCGGTGATATCTTCGATAGACAGCCAATGTACCACACCGACCGCCAGGGCAGAAACAACAGTTACCACAGCGGTAGCCACCTACAGCCAGGCAGAAGACAAAGTTCCGCCCACCATATTAAGACACATCAATCTACCACCTTTTCCAGGGCGGTACCAACCCCAACAAAAGCCTGGTGGAACCAGAGCACAAAAATGAAAGGACTCACCATTGGAGGCAAAGGGAAGAACCACACTGCGTGGAACCCGAACTGCAAGTTTTCCTGATGATATTGTACGTTATGCTCCACCTGGAACACCAACGCCGACGAAGACGACGACGGTGAGTACAGCCACCTAGCATACAAGGAAGGGAGGAAAACAAGAGTGACAAACACAAGCACAACACACACCTGACACACACAAACCATACACACAACCAGCTGCATTACAAAAACAATTTGACCCCAAAATCTGCAGAATAATGCAAGGACAACAGGAACTTACGAAAGTGATTGTAATCAGTTCAACATCAAAATTAATAATCTGATTTGGCCATGCAAAAGATAAGACACTTGTTTAAAACAGGGACACTGCCCAGTCCATAGTTCAAAGGTGCCACATGGCCACAGGGCAAAGTCCAAGGCCCCCCTCGATTCCTGCACCAATTCGGATAGAACACTGCAGGGGCATCAGTTGTCAAATAGGCAGACACCTCAGGGGGGGCACCTCAGCCAGTTCTGGAGGGGGGCAACATGCCCATTGCTTTGTCCTGGGGAGTGAAAGGCCATAGTGTCTCAAGTGGGTGTCTTCCCCACTGGTTCTGGAGGGGGCAACATGCCCTGTGTTTTGTCCTGGGGAGTGTAAGGCCACAGTCTCTCGAGTGGGTGTCTTGCCCACTTGTTCTGGAGGGGGAAACATGCCCTGTGTTTTGTCCTGGGAAGTGCAAGCCCACAGTTCCTAGAGTGGGTGTCTTGCCCACTGGTCTTGGAGGGGGAAACATGCCCTGTGTTTTGTCCTTGAGAGTGTAAGGCACAGTCTCTCGAGTGGGTGTCTTCCCCACTGGTTCTGGAGGAGGCAACATGCCCATTGCTTTGTCCTGGGAGTGCAAGACCACAGTTCCTGGAGTGGGTGTCTTGCCCACTGATTCTGGAGGGGGCAACATGCCCATTGCTTTGTCCTGGGAAGTGCAAGGCCACAGTCCTTCGAGTGGGTGTCTTCCCCACTGGTTCTGGAGGGGGCAACATGCCCATTGCTTTGTCCTGGGGAGTGCAAGGCCACAGTTCCTGGAGTGGGTGTCTTGCCCACTAGTTCTGGAGGGGGCAACATGCCCATTACTTTGTCCTGGGGAGTGCAAGGCCACAGTATCTCAAGTGGGTGTCTTCCGCACTGGTTCAGGAGTAGGCAACATGCCCTGTGTTTTGTCCTGGGGAGTGCAAGGCCACAGTCTCTCAAGTGGGTGTCTTGCCCACTGGTTCTGGAGGGGGAAATATGCCCCGTGTTTTGTCCTGGGGAGTGCAAGGCCACAGCTCCTGGAGTGGGTGTCTTGCCCGCCGGTTCTGGAGGGGGCAACATGCCCATTGCTTTGTCCTGGGCAGGGCAAGGCCACAGTTCCTGGAGTGGGTGTCTTGCCCACTAGTTCTGGAGGGGGCAACATGCCCATTGCTTTGTCCTGGGGAGTGCAAGGCCACAGTATCTCGAGTGGGTGTCTTCCGCTCTGGTTCCGGAGTAGGCAACATGCCCTGTGTTTTGTCCTGGGGAGTGCAAGGCCACAGTCTCTCGAGTGGGTGTCTTCCGCACTGGTTCTGGAGGGGGATACATGCCGATTGCTTTGTCCTGGGGAGTGCAAGGCCACCGTTCCTGGAGTGGGTATCTTGCCCACTGGTTCTGGAGGGGACAACATGCCCTGTGTTTTGTCCTGGGGAGTGCAAGGCCACAGTTCCTGGACTGGGTGTCTTGCCCGCCGGTTCTGGAGGGGGCAACATGCCCATTGCTTTGTCCTGGGCAGGGCAAGGCCACAGTTCCTGGAGTGGGTGTCTTGCCCACTGGTTCTGGAGGGGGCAACATGCCCATTGCTTTGTCCTGTGGAGTGCAAGGCCACAGTCTCTCAAGTGGGTGTCTTCCCCACTGGTTCTGGAGCGGGCAACATGCTTAATGCTTTGTACTGGGGAGTGCAAGGCCACAGTTCCTGGAGTGGGTGTCTTGCCCACTCATTCTGGAGGGGGCAACATGCCCATTGCTTTGTCCTGGGGAGTGCAAGGCCACAGTCTCTCGAGTGGGTCTCTTCACCACTGGTTCTGGAGGGGGCAACATGCCCTGTGTTGTGTCCTGGGGAGTGCAAGGCCACAGTTCCTGGTGTGGGTGTCTTGCCCACTGGTTCTGGAGGGGACAACATGCCCTGTGTTTTGTCCTGGGGAATGCAAGGCCACAGTTCCTGGACTGGGTGTCTTGCCCGCCGGTTCTGGAGGGGGCAACATGCCCATTGCTTTGTCCTGGGCAGGGCAAGGCCACAGTTCCTGGAGTGGGTGTCTTGCCCACTGGTTCTGGAGGGGGCAACATGCCCATTGCTTTGTCCTGCGGAGTGCAAGGCCACAGTCTCTCAAGTGGGTGTCTTCCCCACTGGTTCTGGAGCGGGCAACATGCTTAATGCTTTGTACTGGGGAGTGCAAGGCCACAGTTCCTGGAGTGGGTGTCTTGCCCACTCATTCTGGAGGGGGCAACATGCCCATTGCTTTGTCCTGGGGAGTGCAAGGCCACAGTCTCTCGAGTGGGTCTCTTCCCCACTGGTTCTGCAGGGGCAACATGCCCTGTGTTTTGTCCTGGGGAGTGCAAGCCCACAGTTCCTGGAGTGGGTATCTTGCCCACTGGTTCTGAAGTGGGCAACATGCTCTGTGTTTTGTCCTGGGGAGGGAAAGGGCACAGTTCCTGGAGTGGGTGTCTTGCCCACTGGTTCTGGAGAGGGCAACATGCCCTGTGTTTTGTCCTGGGGAGTGCAAGGCCACAGTCTCTCGAGTGGGTGTCTTGCCCACTGGTTATGGAGGGGGCAGCCAGCACAATAGCCCCTGGAGGGAGGACTACTTGGCGCTCGCTGGCAGTGATAGCTGCATGCTGGTGGTGGTTGTGGGAGGTTCCTGGACAGCCCCTGCACTCTGTGATGGCTGCATGCTGGTGGTGGTTATGTGAGGCTCCTGGACAGCCCCTGCACTCTGTGATGGCTACATGTCGTTGGTGGTTGTGTGAGGGTCTTGGACAGCCCCTGCACTCTGTGATGGCAGCAGGCTGGTGGTGGTTGGGGGAGGCTCTGGGCAGCCCCTGCAATTTGAAATGGTAGCATATCCACGGCTGGCGGTGGGAGCCCTGTGATATTTGTTGGTGATGGCGGTGTTTGGCTGACAGCTTCTGCTAGCATAGAGTGCTTCTTCTCCTCCTGGTCATGGGTTTGGGCTCCCTTACCCTCCTGGCAGTGGTGGAGGGGGCTCATCCCTGGTGGTGCAGGCTCCTTCCCTTTCCTCCCTGCTGGTGCAGGCTCCTTCCCCTTCTTCCCAGGTTGTGCTGCCTCCTTCCCCTTCAGTACTGTTGTTCTGGTATCCCTAGCATTAAGAGAAGGTGGTTCTACCACTGTCCCCGTTTACTGTTTGGCTGAGGTGCTGGGGTGTGTCCTTGCTACCCTGCCCATACATGCAGGACAGGGGGATGGGTAGGGGAGAGGTCAAGTTGGGCAAGGAGAAGCTTTGTCAGAGGTGTATGTCTGCTGGATTTGGGTGCAGGTGCATGGACTGTATGCTGTTGTGAGGTGGATGGCAGTTGGGTGTCTGAGTGCTTGCGTTTGTGTCCTTTAGGAGAGGGGACAGACATGGTGGGAGAGGACACAGGGGATGCATACATGGATGTTGTGGAGGTGTTTTCCAGTGAGGTGTGTGTTCTGCTTGGTGTGGTGATGATGCTGGTAGTGGATATTGATGTAGTGCATGCAGGTGTGAGTGTGGACGTAACTGGGTGGGAGGTGGAGGAGGAGGAGGTGGGGGAGACAGTGGATGTTGCTGTGTCTGCAATGGTATGGTGTTTGTGTGAATGCCTGTGGGATGAAGTGTAGTTTGCCTGTGCCACTCTTGAGTGTTGTCTTGTGTGCATGCTCGTCTGTCTCTGTGCTTGGGATAGGTTGGGGTTGAGAAGACTGGGACTGGGAAGTGGAAGTTGGAGGGGGGACGGTAGAAACAGGGACAATGGCTGCCATCAGAGAGGAGGCCAGAGCCTGAATCAATCTCTGTTGGGCCACCAATCCACCATGAATGCCCTCCAGGAATGCATTGCATTACTTCATCTGGGCTGCCAGCCCCTGGATGGCATTCACAATGGTTGACTGCCCTACAGAGATGGATCTCAGGAGGTCAACAGTCTCCTCACTCAGGGCAGCAGGGCTCACTCGGGCAGGGCCTGAGGTGCCTGGGGCGAAAGAGATGCCCACCCTCCTGGGTGAGCGGGCACAGACAACTCTCTTAGGGGCTACTGGGAGGGCGGTGCTAGTTTGGGGATGGCGGCTGTACCTGCAGCTGGGGTGGTCACAGGTGTCCACAACCACCAGGGAGCTCCCATCGGAGGAGGTATCAGAGTCTGTGTTGTCCCCTCCAGTCTCCGCCGTGGTGCTCCCCTCACCCTCCGTCCCACTGGTTCCCTCTGCGTCGGTGGACTCTGCCTCCAGGGTCCTGTGGGATGCAGCTCTCTCTGTCGCTGTTGCTTCAGGTCCTCCGCCAGATGATGCTAATGCATATAAGAACTGGATGACAAAACAAGAAAGGGTGGAGAGAGACAAAGGATACACTGTGTCAATGACTGCAACAACACCACCTTTGACGTACACAGTACCCTCACACACAGGGAACAGGCCTACGCACTATGCATTGCACTACCAGTGAAATGGCTAGTCACTAAGGAATGAGGAGGGGCACACACCGCCAACTGCAGCACACCTGGGACCCACGCAGCCCTGCCCAGAAGTTAATACTAACAAGCTAGGTAAGCAGTATTTTACATTCAAACCCTTAACCATCAAAGGACCTAAGCTGCTATGTCTGGCCTGGCCTAGGGGCACCCAAGGACACACAACCACAACCCACATACTACCCCACCAGCCATAAGTTGTAATGACAGTCTCTGTACTCACCCCCATTTGGCTGCTGTGATGCCCTCAAGCACCGATCCAGCTCTGGGTAGGCCACCGCCAGTATGCGGGCCATCAGGGGGGTCATGGTCCGACGGGCACCACTTCTTCGTTCGGAGGCCATCCCCAGGTGCCCCTCCTTGGTCTTCTGTGCCCAGCGTCTCATGTCCTCCCACCGTTTCCGACAGTGGGTGCTCCGCCTGCCTTAGACCACCATGGTCCGCACGTCCTTGGAGATGGCATGCCATATTCCCTTCTTTTGATGGGCTCTGACCTGCAGAGGCAATACAGACAGGAGAACACCATTAGACAAACAGTCCAGCCTGTCACACAAATGGCCCCTCATACCTGATCCCATCACCATTGGCACATAGCCGAGCGCACAACATGTACACTGCCAAGAGGACATAATTACACATCCCCCTTACACGATGCCGTCACACACAACTCCATGGATTCATGCCACATGCATCATGCCCACAGTGTACTCACCTGTTGGTCTGGAGGCCCATACAGCAGTCCATACTGGGGTAGGACCCCATCCACCAGTCGCTGTAACTCCTCAGAAGGGAAGGCTGGGGCCCTTTCCCTGGTCAAACAGGCCGAGGTAGGTTCCAGACACAGGTCACAGCAGCACATGCAGTGTAGGTCCTCTCCTATGGAAGGTCAGGATCAAGTGAGGATTGAGATAGAAAACGGCGGTCACGTCCGCGGCAGTGCATACCGTCACCGCCGGCGTAGATCCCCATTGGCCACTGTACTCCATAGGGCCCAATATAAACCAATGAGGAATTGCACAGTGGTTCACGACCGCCTACCGCCACGGCGCACAACGTCGGCGGAATTACTTCACTTCCACCTGTCCCTCTAAACAGGACAGGGGGTTGCCATTTCAGGGGGGTGAACAGGCCTGTTGATAATTGCTGCATCACAGAATAAATAGGCCCATACATTATAAATCACACTGTCCCAAAGCATGTTTGCACGATGTGGACTGCTGTTGTGGTATAGTTGTTCAAATTGTGACAGCCTACTCACTCTTGTGTCCCTTAGATACCTACCACTGTGGATGAATAGGAGATGGAGGCATACACCCGTGTACAGATCTCTGGTGGACTTGGCTAAACTGGAGGACAGGCACATTATCCTCACCTATAGACTGGACAGGGCCACAATCACAGAGCTGTGTGCCCAGTTGGAACCTGACCTGATCTCAGCTATTCGTCATCCTCTGGGAATCCCCCCTCTTGTGCAGGTTCTATCAGTGCTCCATTTCCTGGCAACTGGTTCTTTCCAAGTGACAGTGGGTTTGGCAGCAGGAATGTCACAGCCAATGTTCTCAATCGTGCTAGCAAGAGTCTTGTCTGCCCTTATAAAACACATATGTGCAACTACATTGCTTTACCCCAGGTGTAGGATTTGGCCACTGTGAAGGCCGGGTTTTATGCAATGGGACATATCCCGAATATAATTGAAGGAACACATATTGATTTTGCCCCCTTTCCCAGCCAGAATGAACAGGTGTAGAGGAATCGTGAGAGTTTCCACTCCATGAATGTGCAGATGGTGTGCCTGGCGGACCAGTACATCTCCCAAGTCAATGCAAGGTATCCTGAATCGGTGCATGATGCCTTTGTCCTGAGGAATAGCAGCATCCCAAATGTGATGTCCCAACTACAGAGGCACAGGGTGTGGCTAATAGCTGACCCCTGGTTCCCACCCAGTATATGTTGGCGTATGCCTATGGTGTGGGCCATATAGGATAGTGTGTGGCTAAATGTTGTCCCTCAATATTTGCAGGTGACTCTGGTTAGCCAAATCTATCATGGCTGCTGACCCCTGTGAGGAATGCCAGGACAAGGGCAGAAGAACGTTATAATGAGGCACATGGGTGAACCAGATTGAAAGGACCTTTGCCTTCCTGAAGGCCAGGTTCCGGTGCCTCCATCTGACAGGTGGAACCCTGTGCTACTCACTGAAGAAGGTCTGCCAGACAGTTGTGGCATGCTGCATGTTGCACAACCTGACTCTCAGATGCCATGTACCTTTTCTGCAGGATGAGGAGACTGGAGATGCCCCTGTGGCCTCAGTGGACCCTGAGGATGAGGAGGCAGAGGATGAGGATGTGGACAACAGAACATTTGTCATACGTCTGTACTTCCAATGACACACATGTGAGACAGTGCAACTTCACATTTCTATGACTATTGTATTCTGTGTGACATTGGCATGCTGGCATTACCCACTTCTTCCCCCTACTTACTGTTACCTATGGATATTCACTTTACAAATGTTGGAGATATGACAACATTCTCCTGATGAGATCACAACAGCCAGCTACAGGTAATTAATTTTATGTTCATGCTATTTACAGTTCATTTGCAATGGTTGTAGCTGTTTAAATGAATACAAATTTGCAATACATGAAATACTAGTAGTCAGGTTTTGTCCAAGGGTGTTTATTGTGTGCTAAAATATAGAGGGGAAAGTGCAATCGAATGGGGTGATGATGGAGGAAAGTCCAGGGTATTGTTCCAGTCTGTTTGTAGCACAGGTGCATTGTCCATGGGGACATAGGAAGAGGAGCTATGGCAGTTCAAAGTGGACAAGGTGACAGTGTGGGACACAAGGGGGACAATAAGGAGAGTCTTGTTTCCTGGTGGTGGTCTTGGCAAGTGTCTCTGGCTTCTGTCTGGTTCGCAGGGAACATTTGATGGGTGGTTCATTTTCTGCAGGGGGAGGGGTGCTGGTGGCCTGTTGGTCCTTGGGTGGGGCCTCCAGGCCACTAGCGGCAGCGGAATTGGAGGGCTGTTCAGATGACTGTCTAGTGACAGGGGCCCTCTGCTGTTCTGTTGCCTCCCTCATGATGTTTGCCATGTCTTCCAGCACCCCTGCTGTGGAGATCAGGGTGTTGTTAATGGCCTGCAAGTCCTCCCTGATCCCCTGATACTGTCCCTCCTGCAGCCACCTGTTCTCCTGCATGTTGTCTAGGATCTGGCCCATCGTGTCCTTGGAAAGTTGGTAGGCTCCCAGGATCTCGGAGAGTGCCTCCTGGAGAGTCGGTTCCGTGGTCCAGTCCTCCTCCTGGCGCACAGCAGTCCTCCCAGTGTCCCTGTTGGCCTGTGCCTCTGTCCCCTGAACGGTGTGCCCACTGCCACTGACCCCAGGTCCCTGATTGTCTTGGGAGCGAGGTGTGGCCTGGGGTCCCTGTACAGGTGGGCACACTGCTGATTGACGTGTCCTGGGGACAGAGGTGTGGGTACGCTGGATGGGTGCTGTGGTGTTGGTTCCTAATGGGGGAGGCTTTGTTATGGTCTGTGAGTGGGCTTGGGTGACCCTGGTCCCTTGTGGGCAAGGTAGATCATCCAGATCCAGAAGTCTAGAGTTACTGTCATTACTGTGGGCCTCTTCTGTTGGGGGCTGGATAGTGGTGGCACCTCCTCTCCAGTGACATTGGCTGGGGTACCTGTGGGGATGTAAATTATGTTTTATACTTCAAGTGTCCGACATTTGTATTTCTGTAGCTTCCCTTCTATGGTTGTTGTTCTCCTGCCAGCTTTTGCTTGTGTATGTTGGTGTAGTGTGGGATTGTTTGTTTCCCTATGCGGTGCATGCTTTAGTGATGAGTGTCCATGCATGGCTGGGAGGGGTGTCCATGCATTGGTACAGTATGTAGGGCCTGGCATTGGGATTAATGAGATGTGATGGTGGAGTGTGTGGGATGTGGAGGAGTGATAGGAGTGAGGGTGAGGGTGTGTGATGGCATGCAGGTATGGAGGGTGATAATTCTTAAAAGTTGACTTACCAGTGTACAGTCCTCCGCCAACTTCGGCTAGTCCCTCAGGATGCAGTAGTGCTAGTACCTGCTCCTCCCATGCTGTGAGTTGTGGAGGAGGAGGTGGGGGGTCCACCGCCAGTCCTCTGTATGGCGAGCTGGTGGCTTGCTGCTATGGCATGTACCTTCCCCCATAGGTTGTTCCACATCTTCCTGATGTCGTGCCTTGTTCTTGGGTGGGGTCCCACGCATTGACCTTGTCCACAATTCTCCGCCATAGCTCCATCTTCCTTGCTATTGATATCTGCTGCACCTGTGCTCCAAAGAGCTGTGGCTCTACCCTGATGATTTCCTCCACCATGACCCTTAACTCCTCCTCAGTGACACTGGGATGCCTTTGTGGTGCCATGGTTGTTGTGTGATGTGTGTTGTTGAGGGTGTGTTGGGTAATGTGGTGGGGTGCATGATGTGGAGTGCGTGAGGGGTGTATGGATATCAGTGGTGTGTGTGTCTAGTTGCCTCTGTGCTCTTCTTCTCAGTCTCGTGGTGACAATAGTTGTTGGTAAAGGGTTGTGGGTAATGTGAGTGTGTGTTTTATAGTGGTGTGGGTGTGTGGAGTGTCAGGTGTGTGTTTTTCGTATTGTCCAATGTAGTGTTGTTTTGTCTGTGGGTGTCCATTTTGTGCGCGGCGGTATGTACCGCCAATGGTTTACCGCTGTGGTGATTTGTGGGTCATAATGTGATGGGCGTTGTTCTGTTGGCATAACGGTGTGGGTTTTGGGACTGCCAGTTTTTCACTGACCTTTGGTCTGACGGATTTGTGGATGTGGGTGTATTCTGTCGGATTGGTGTGTGTGTGTGTCATAATATGGTGAAAGTATATGCGCCAGCGGGCGGTAAGATGGCAGCCATCAGCACGGCTGTAAGTGGCATTTACCGCCAATGTCATAATGAGGGCCTATGTCTTGTTTCATCCTTTGTCATCGCCTCATCATTAATGTTTCTAACCTCCTGAGCTGCATGGTGATGCAACTCTGTTATCTCCCCAATGTGCCGTACCCACCCCTATCCTGATGTTTTAATATCCACAAGTACTTTTCTCATTCACCACATATGTGGCTTGTGGCTTCTGTTTTCTTTTTTTATCTGTCTTTCTTGTCCTCCCTTTCCTTTTCCCCTCACTACTGGCCTTTTCCCATCCCCTTTGCATTTTCTTTAAAAACCTCTAATTTTACTCATCATCATTCTTTCTACTCATTTCGTACCCAATTTGGTCAGTTCATTCTCAGATGTAGTTTAAATGTTCATATTCAGAGTTTTAACTATGAATGTAAGAGGTTTAAACCATCCTACTAAGATTTCTTTCCCATTTGGCAAAATGTATTTTTCTCCAGGAAACACACCTCACAGACCCAGAAGCACAGAAATGTAAGATTTTGGATTGGTAAAGGACTTCTTTCCCCAACCCTAGAAAAACCATGTTATTTTCAATGTAATAAACACCTTGTTATTTCATTTCCCTCACAAGAAACAGACTCATGCAGAAGATGAAGTGCTACCACATTTTCTATTGAGAACATACCTATCACTGTTCTTAATGTCTATTCGCCAGCCCAAAATGATGTAGCATTTTGTTCTGATCTAGAAAAAAGTCTTCAATTTACTGATGAGTATTTCCTTTAAGCTGGAGTCTGCAATAAAATATGCAACCCTTTCCGCGATTGACAATCCCATGTTAAATTTATTGTGCATAAAATGCACAAACAGGTTAATTCATTTCTTTCTTGCAGAGCACTAATTGATTCTTGGAGATTAGCCAATCCTTAAGCACAAGAATATACATTAGTCTCTTCCGCTCACAAATTCCTTACCAGATTTGACCACACATTCGTTAGTAAATCCTTATCTTGTACTCTTTTCAAATACCAGATTAAACTAATTTTACTCTCAGACTATGCACCTAATAGCATATTTTAATTTATATCTCCCTTAACCACCTCTTAATAGATGGAAAGTTGGTCTCTGCTCTCAGACACTCACTTTCGTCCTCTTTTCTAATATTGACTAAAGTTTTCTTCTCCAGACATCAACATTCCCCTTTGCATCCCCAACTATTCTGAAATTCTTTTAAAGCCACAAGTCAAGGATTCATCATTGAGTACGTTGCCTTGAAAAAGATGTTTCTTGTCACACATAGCACTTTATTATCTGACATTAGGACCCTGGAGCATAAATACTACACTTCCCAATCTCCAACCATATTACAAGATTTTATTGCTGCTAAAATACGCTTTAGCTAAGTTTCAGCTAACAATGTTTCTAACAATGTTTCTAATTATGTATTAAAAAGCAGCTCTAGATATTATGTAGGTCATAATAAAATGGGCAAACTCTTGGCCAACTACATCAAGGCTAGAAAAGAATGCCATACAATTAATTCTCTGCAGTCTCCCACAGGTACTTCCATTTATCAAGATTAAGACATCCTTAAAGAGTTTGTAAAATTTTACTAATCACTTTATACTCCTGAACTTAGCCCAGGTATAAAAAATCTTGATTTCTTCTTCACCTCACTTCCCAAACTCCATAATCTTACTTTGGATTTCTCCACTTTAGATTGAGACGTTTCCCCCTCCGAAATTAACCTAACAGATATTCTCGTTATCTCATCAAATAATTCCCCTTCTACATTGTTAAATTCTTCGTTATCCCACTTACTTTCCACATTACCAAGCCCATCCCTTATATGTAAATCTTTAATGACTGCTCTTCCCTCTCGATCCAAAACACATACAGAATTGTTATGGGAGACTGACAAATTGCTCAAGGCCCACTTTCCTTTGGAATTAATTATGGCTCAAACTTCAAAAAACTTCAAGAATACCTATTTTCACTCAAACACTTTATTTTATTTTTAATAGACTTCATTATACTCGAACATCATTCTCCACATTTTCCCTCAATCCTGATGCTCCCTGTTGGTTATGTCACAGCCTGCATGCTGATCTTAAACACATGCTGTTTTCCTGCCCTAATACTCTTCACTTTTGGCATGATGTCTCAAGACAAATTAAATTTTTAATCTTCTATCCCATTTAATATTTTATCAATTTTGGGGATTCTTTAGAAGATAAGTGTTGACTAAATTATTATAACAAAAATATTTGATCTCTTACTGGCTATAGCTCTCACCAAACCTTTCCATTAAGGCCTGGTGAGATGCAGTCTGTAATCACTAACATCTAGACAGAGCTTACACAATCTCTACCCTAGGACTTCACAAAAGAGAACTTTTTTATAATACTTAATGATACTTTTTATTGCTTCCTCTTTATTCTTCCGCACCCCGTATACTTTAGAAATCCCCAAAATGTAAAAATGTAGCTTATTCCTGATTTTGTTTTCTAGAACATGTACATTCTTTTACTATATATGAATATATTTTTACTTTATGTTTCACAATTTTACTTTGTACGCTTACACATTTGTTTCTCCTTACACCTGTTTACTAATTACTGTTTTAGATCTGTTGCATTACTTAGTAAAGCTCTTTTAAACCCACAGAAAGGTGTTCCAGTTGCTGTAGAGGCTGTGGATGGAACTTTAGTGGCCTCTGGTTTAGTTCCTCAGAATTGCTGTCCATTATGAGACGCTCACCTTTGATTCAATTTCTTCTCCTCATTATCCTATTATTTTAGGTATCAATTGCTTAGCTAAACACAATCCTTATATCAACTAGTCTACAAAAACCATGTTCACATATTCAGAATTGTGTATCTCTCACTTTCAGCAGATCTTCTTTCTTCCACCAAAAGTTTTCAAGCTCTTCATTATAGCTTCTTGCAGTCAATTGTGCATTTGTACACAATTCCTGACATCTATCACTAATACCTTGATGTTTTCCGAGAATCAACTAATAAGGAGTTATCTCCTTATCCTCCATTTGATTGTGCCACTGACATCCTTCCTGAGGCAGTAGCTCCTTATAGATAAATCTTTTCTTTATACCCTTTGGAACAACAAGCTCTAAGGGAGTATCTTGATGCTAACTTAGAGAATGGTCTGATAACTCCTTCACCAGAGCCTCTTTGGGTTTTCTCTACCATAAATGGGTACTTCTGAGCTCTAACCTTGCATATATTACATAGGTTTAAATCTAGTGACAGTCAAGGAGCGTTATCCTTTGCCCTTATTTCTGATATCCTGGAAGCAGTTCAAGTGGATAAGCTATTCACCAAACTGGATCTGAGAGGAACATATCCAGATCTGATCAGGTGATGAATGGGAAACAGCACTCAGAACAACATATAGTAATTTTAAATACAGGGTGAATCTTTTCAGCCTCTGTAATGCTGATGCTGCTTTCCAGCATTTTGTGAATGCTGTCTTCTCTGTTGTTATCCTCCAGACTATGGTCACCTACTTAGATGATATCTTTGTTTTTTCTAAGAATACACTGGATCATCCATTCTGTGTTGAGCAAGTCCTATAGCGTCTAAGTCGCTGGCAAAACCCAAAAGATCTCTGTTTGGAAAGGACTTTGTAGGCTATTTGGACTGTGTTCTTTCCTCTGAGGGAATAGTCATGGACATGGATAAGTTCCAAGCCATCCTAGATTGGCCTACTACTAATTTGATAAAAGAAACTCAGAGCTATTTAAGCCAAGCAAATTACTATTGCAAGTTCATCAGGAATTTATCTAAACTTGTATCAAGATCACTGATTTGCTCAAATACCAACAACGATTTAGTCTTTCAGGACTCTAGCTCCCATTTTGCATTGTCTTGGTGTCTCCAAGCCTTTAATTATTGAGTATATACCTCAACTCTAGCTGTGGAAGCACTCTTGATTCAATTAGGTCAAAATGAAGATGAACATCCCGTCCCCTTTTTCTCCAAAACATTTTCCCCCGCAGACAGAAACTACTCCGTACTGGAGAAAAAAACTCCAGGCCCTAATTACGAGTTTGGCAGGTGGAAAAGGCCACCTGCCAAACTCCTGCGGTCCAGAGACCGCCAGAGCGGACTCCTTCCCGTCAGCCCTATTATGAGTTTCCCACTGGGTCAGTGGGCGGAAACCAGCACCTGTTGTGCATATCACTGTCTGCAAAGCAGACAGTGATTTGTGAGATGGGGTGCATAGGCAGTGCGATTACATGGCAGTGAAACCATCATGTAAACGCCGGCAGAGAGAAGGATCATAATCTCAAGGGCACCGGGTGGCCAAAAAGTTGCTGTGCTGGCAGTCCGACAGTGGCAGTAACACCACAGTCAGAATGTTGTGGTCAGACCACGACCGTGATCCTGACAGTCTTGAGACCACCAGGGTCATAATGAGGCCCTAGCAATTCAAAAGGTAATGACTTCTGATTACGTCCTTCAAGCCAACAGGCAACTGAAGAGGTTAAATGTAATACTCAAAGAATTCTTAAGGTGTTACATCTCTACCTGTCAAAAACACTAGAAATCTCTCTTACCTGTAGCTGAGCTTGCCTATAATAACTCCATCCACCTATTTCTCTACCTTCTTCAGCTTGAATGATTTCCATCTCTGAGCCTTTCAAGATTTATTGGAAACTAAAGATTCAGTACCTGCAGTTCAAAATTGATTAGAAAAGTTAAAGAAGGTCAGGAAGGAATGATTTCAAAATTTGCAAACACCTAAATCTAAACAGAGATTATCGGGCAACCAGTACTGGTGACTGTTGGACCTGGCTTTTTGACAGGGACATCCCCAAACTTTTTGCCTCATTCCTCCTATTTTTTCTGACCTGTTGTTGTTGGCTTTTGACCTCTGGGCACTTTACCACTGCTAACCCGTGCTAAAGTGCATATGCTCTCTGTGTAAATTGTACTACTGATGGGTTTACCCATGATTGACTATTTAATTTACTTGTAAGTCCCTGGTAGAGTGCACTACATGTGCCTAGGGCAGGTAGATTAAATGCTACTAGTGGGCCTGCAGCACTGGTTGTGCCACCCACCTCAGTAGCCCCTTAACCTTGTCTCAGGCCTGCCATTGCAAGGCCTGTGTGTGCAGTTTCACTGCCACTTCGACTTGGCATTTAAAGGTACTTGCCAAGCCTAGAACTCCCCTTTTTCTATACATAAGTCACCCCTAATGTGTGCCCTAGGTAACCCCTAGAGCAGGGTGCTGTGTGGGTAAAAGGCAGGACATGTACTTGTGTGGTTATATGTCCTGGTAGTGTAAAACTCCTAAATTCGTTTTTACACTACTGTGAGGCCTGCTCCCTTCATAGGCTAACATTGGGGCTGCTCTCATACATTGTTGAAGTGGCAGCTGCTGATCTGAAAGGAGCAGGAAGGTCATATTTCGTATGGCCAGAATGGTAATATAAAATCCTGCTGACTGGTGAAGTCGGATTTAATATTACTATTCTAGAAATTCCACTTTTAGAAAGTGAGCATTTCTTTGCACTAAAACCTTGTTGTGCCCTTCAATCCACGTCTGGCTAGGTTTAGTTGACAGCTCCTTGTGCATTCACTCAGACACACCCCAAACACAGGGTACTCAGCCTCACTTGCATACATCTGCATTTTGAATGGGTCTTCCTGGGCTGGGAGGGTGAAGGGCCTGCCCTCACACAAAGGACTGCCACACCCCCTACTGGGACTCTGGCAGACAGGATTGAACTGAAAGGGGGCTTGGTGCATTTCTTAGACACTCTTTGAAGTCATCCCCAATTCAAAGGCACAACTTAGTATAAAACAGGGCCTCTGCCCTACCTCATCAGACACTTGCTGGAGAAGAAACCTGAACCAGAAACTACATCCTGCCAAGAAGAACTGCCTGGCGGCTCAAAGGACTCACCTGTCTGCTTTTCTACAAAGGACTGCTGCCTTGCTGTTGGCCTGCTGCCTTGCTGAACTGCCTGGCTGCTCAAAGGACTCACCTGTCTGCTTTTCTACAAAGGACTGCTGTCTTGCTGTTGGCCTGCTGCCTTGCTGAACTCTTGTCTGGCTGTAAAAGTGCTCTCCAAGGGCTTGGATAGAGCTTGCCTCCTGTTCCCTGAAGTCTCAGGACCAAAAAGACTTCTCGCTTTCACTTGGACGCTCCGTGCGCTGAAATTTTCGACGCACAGCTTGCTCCGCGGCAAGAAAAACGCTGCACACCGACACTGATTGACGCGACGCCTTCGGGATGACCGAAACTTTGACGCACGGCCTCGCAAGGACAACGCCGCCCGACTTCTAAGAAGAAATCGACGCGACGCCTACCGTGAGCTCGAAACTTTGACGCACGGCCTCGCAAGGACAACGCCGCTCGACTTCCAAGGAGAAATCGACGCGACGCCTGCCGTGAGACCAAAACTTCGACGCACGGCCTCGCAAGGACAACGCCGCCCGACTTCCAAGGAGAAATCGACGCGACGCTTGCCGTGAGATCGAAACTTCGACGCGCAGCCCCGCAGAACGACGCGCAGCAGGAAAATCCACGCACAGACCCGGGCCATCTGGTAATCCCCGCGATCCACAGAAAGAGACTGTCCGCGCGCCGGAAAACGACACACGACTTCCCCGCGTGGAAAATAACGACGCAAGTCTGTGTGTGCTGGGGAGAAATCGACGCACACACCATTTTTCCACGTATCTCTTCTCCTGTGGCCCTCTGAGGAGATTTCCCACCAGAAACCAGGTACTTTGTGCTTGAAAGACACTTTATTTGCTTTTTAAAGACTGAAGACACTTTATATCACTTTTCAGTGATATCTTTACAAATTCATATTGCAACTTTGATCGTTTTGACCTGAATATACCCAGATAAATATTATATATTTTTCTAAACACTGTGTGGTGTATTTTTGTGGTGTTATGCTATGGTGTTGTATGATTTATTGCACAAATGCTTTACACATTGCCTTCTAAGTTAAGCCTGACTGCTCGTGCCAAGCTACCAGAGGGTGGGCACAGGCTGATTTTGGATTGTGTGTGGCTTACCCTGACTAGAGTGAGGGTTCTTGCTTGGACAGAGGGCAACCTGACTGCCAACCAAAAACCCCATTTCTAACATTGGTGATCAGCGGTGAGGATAGGACTTGTGTTTGTGCAGTGACATACAGTAGCTAAGTATTTCACTACCTACCCACAGTTGAAGGTCAACTTGATTTTTCATCTTTTTTGGCTTTTGATTCTCTGATGTCCTCCTGGATATACTATTGATATTTTGGACTTTGGATTTTGGTTTTTGCTGGTAAGATCTTATCAGAATGGGATTGCTTACCTACTCATTCTTTGTTCGTACTGACCACCTCACTAAGGCTGACCTAAGGAAGCTTTGCAGAAAATGGGGCCTTCCTGTAGCAAGGAGATCTACTAAGGCGGAGATGCTACATAACTACATAGTCTGGGGGGAGGAAAGATGGGCAGAGAGAGAGGCAGCAAGAAACCAAATGACTAAGTACCCCTCAGATGAGGAGGAGGACTACGCACATGAGGAGGAAGACTGCTCACATGAGGAGGAAGACTACTCAGATGAGGAAAGAGACCCAGAGATAGATGAATGGCTCCGAGGTCAAAGGCGACAGGAGCAACAATTAGAGGAGTATCTTGCAAGGGTTGAGGCAAAAGACTCTTAGCCCTGGAAGAAGAAAAGATTGCAGCTCAGGAGCTGAGCTGTAAAGAGCTGAAACTGGAGGCCGGAAGGGCTGAGTCCAGTTCAGATGGTGGCAGCAAAAATCTTGCATCCGGTACTGCTGAGGAAGGGCACAAGCCCAGAGATGTGGTGCCCAACTTGAAGAAGGGAGTTGACACACCCCAGGTGGTTCAAGAGTATGAGGTAGTTCCCGTTATGCACAGGGTCCCTGAGAAGCATTGGGGAACTGGCACAGGGAGTCATCTTCCTACTGGGGGGAGGGACACTTTACTGACTCTAGCAGAGAGTGACAGAGAAAAGGGTTCCCCCCTGGTGGATGTCCTGGATATAGAGTGTAGAGACATCCCAGAAGAGTATGGGTTGAGTGTCAGAGACAGGCAGATACTGTCTCACCAGTCTCACGAGGGTGATGTAGAGTGCTTTTCCAAGGCTGAGTTACTGGATGGGTGGGTGAAGGGTACTGTGGTTAAGACATGTGAAGGGCAGAGTGATGTAATTGCTGGAGAGCATGTGTCTGGTCCTTATTTTCCAGAGCTACGCCAACACCAGGTGGAGTGTGAGTTCTCTGACCCCAGGGAACTTACAATGGAGGCAGACTTCTGGGTGAGTTCCAGAGAGTCTGAAGAGGCATTTGGGGGTGCTCCTGAAGGGAGTGGTCTAGGTGGTTCCCAACCGAGTGAGGTGGGAAAGGATTGTAGTGTCCCAGGTAGGTCCCAGGTCCTAGAGGGTTCCATGAGGGAACACCAGGAGGGAAGCCTAGCCTGTACCGTAGGGCCACCTTTTGAGGGAAGCCCCGCAGTGTCAGAAGAACTTGGGGGGGTGACTGTAGCCAGCATCCCAACACATCTGGTGTCTGGCAGTACCCCTCCTAGTGAGGGGGTGCAGAAGTCCAGACATAGGGTTGAGAGGGGGTTGCAGACCCCAGTTCAGGACCTTGAGAGTCAGGGGTCAGCTCTGAGGGCAGAGCCCCCCAGGAATGACCCAGGTGAAACCGTTTCTGGTTTGGGGGAAACCCAGACTCTGCCGGATGGGCAGAGGTCGGGAGACCTGCGCCAACCAGACTCTTGTGTGGCCCTTGGGGATGGTGTGTCCCTTGTGGGGGGTGAGAGTGCCCCCCAGGAAGTCCTGGCATGCCAGGCAAAGGTTCAACCTCAGGGTGGTGACTCTGGGTTGGATACCCAGGTTCAGGGGTTAAACTCTGACCTGGTGGGAGGTAGGTGTGCCTCCCAAGAAGTCCTGCTGTGCCAGGCAATTGTCCAACCTCAGGGTGTTGACTCTGGGTTGGATGGCCAGGTTCAGAGGTTAAACTCTGACCTGGTGGGGGGTAGGTGTGCCCCCCAGGAAGTCCTGGCATGCCAGGCAGTTGTCCAACCTCAGGGTGTTGACACTGGGTTGGATGGCCAGGTTCAGAGGTTAAACTCTGACCTGGTGGGAGGTAGGTGTGCCTCCCAGAAAGTCCTGTTGTGCCAGGCAATTGCCCAACCTCAGGGTGGTGACCCTGGGTTGGAGAACCAGGCTCAGAGGTTAAACTCTGACCTGGTGGGAGGTAGTTGTGCCTCCCTGGAAGTCCTGGCCTGCCAGGCAATGGTTCAACCTCAGGGCGGTGACTCTGGGTTGGCTAACCAGGTTCAGAGGATAAACTCTGACCTGTTGGGGGGTAGGTGTGCCCCCCAGAAAGTCCTGGTATGCCAGGCAATGGTTCAACCTCAGGGTGGTGACTCTGGGTTGGATACCCAGGTTCAGAGGTTAAACTATGACCTGGTGGGGGGTAGGTGTGCCCCCCAGAAAGTCCTGGCGTGCCAGGCAATTGTTCAACCTCAGGGTGGTGACCCTGGGTTGGAGAACCAGGTTCAGAGGTTAACCTCTGACCTGGTGGGAGGTAGGTGTGCCTCCCAGAAAGTCCTGGTGTGCCAGGCAGTTGCCCAACCTCA
Source organism: Pleurodeles waltl (assembly GCF_031143425.1). Lineage (NCBI taxonomy): Eukaryota > Metazoa > Chordata > Amphibia > Caudata > Salamandridae > Pleurodeles > Pleurodeles waltl. The sequence continues at coordinate 1,210,060,353 of NC_090437.1, forward strand.
GGGTGGTGACCCTAGGTTGGAGAACCAGGTTCAGAGGTTAAACTCTGACCTGGTGGAGGGTCAGTGTGCCCTCCAGGAAGTCCTGGCGTGCCAGGCAATTGTTCAACTTCAGGGTGGTGACTCTGAGTTGGATGGCCAAGTTCAGAGGTTAAACTCTGACCTGGTGGAGGGTCAGTGTGCCCTCCAGGAAGTCCTGGCGTGCCAGGCAATTGTTCAACTTCAGGGTGGTGACTCTGAGTTGAATGGTCAGGTGCAGAGGTTAAACTCTGACCTGGTGGGGGGTAGGTGTGCCTCCCAGAAAGTCCTGGTTTGCCAGGCAGTGATCCATTCTGAGGGTACAGACCTGGGGCTGGAAGACCAGGTTCATGGTGTCCCCCCGGACCTGGAGGGAGGGGCTACTGATAACAGTGCCCCTACCATGTTGTCTTCTGAGGAGGCCACTCCTAGTTGGAGGGTGCTGGACCCCAGAAGGGAGGGTAGGGGGAGGGAAGCCTCACCCCGGGCCCTAGTCCAACCTGAAGGTACAGACCCCAGGTTGGAGGGCCAGTTGCAGGTTAACAGCCCTGCACTGGTGGAGGAATGGTACAGGGCGACTTCTATAAGCACCCTGACCATGTTGGACTCTGGGGGTACCGCTCCAGGAAGGAGGGTACAGAGCCCCAGAGGGGAGGACCAGGTTCAGGCTGTCATCCCTGACCTGGTGGAAGGGAGAGTGGTTAAAGGGTGCCCAGCACCTGGGGCTACCGCCCCCCACTCTCCACAGCCACAGTGGTGGGAGAGCTTTGAGAGGCCTGGGACCTGGCTCTCATCCCTGGCAACTGTCAGTAACCACTGTGGCTTGCTGTCCGGGTGGACAGAATTATCCCTGGGGAGGGGACAAGTGTCACACCCCGGGGGTAGAGTGGGCAACACCACTGTGTTGGTCATGGTGGTACTATCCTGCTCCTAGGATACATCTGTGAGCAAAGTAAGGTTAGGTGCTGCACAGATGGGATCCGCAGGTAAGGAGAAAGGTTCCCCATGGGTTGGCTTAGTGGGCCCTGAGAGTATGGACAGAGGGATCCAATTGGAGTCAGGAAGGCGAAGAACTGGAGCATGCCCCTGCTGTTGTGGGCCTGGGTCCTTGTTCTGTCGCCTCAAACAGGGAAGTACATCAGGATAGTGATTGTTCTCCCCTGGCTTTAGGCTGGTAGGGGGTCATGTTGGACCTGGCTTTTTGACAGGGACATCCCCAAACTTTTTGCCTCCTTCCTCCTATTTTTTCTGACCTGTTGTTGTTGGCTTTTGACCTCTGGGCACTTTACCACTGCTAACCAGTGCTAAAGTGCATATGCTCTCTGTGTAAATTGTACTACTGATTGGTTTATCCATGATTGACTATTTAATTTACTTGTAAGTCCCTGGTAGAGTGCACTACATGTGCCTAGGGCAGGTAGATTAAATGCTACTAGTGGGCCTGCAGCACTGGTTGTGCCACCCACCTCAGTAGCCCCTTAACCTTGTCTCAGGCCTGCCATTGCAAGGCCTGTGTGTGCAGTTTCACTGCCACTTCGACTTGGCATTTAAAGGTACTTGCCAAGCCTAGAACTCCCCTTTTTCTATACATAAGTCACCCCTAATGTGTGCCCTAGGTAACCCCTAGAGCAGGGTGCTGTGTGGGTAAAAGGCAGGACATGTACTTGTGTGGTTATATGTCCTGGTAGTGTAAAACTCCTAAATTCGTTTTTACACTACTGTGAGGCCTGCTCCCTTCATAGGCTAACATTGGGGCTGCTCTCATACATTGTTGAAGTGGCAGCTGCTGATCTGAAAGGAGCAGGAAGGTCATATTTAGTATGGCCAAAATGGTAATATAAAATCCTGCTGACTGGTGAAGTCGGATTTAATATTACTATTCTGGAAATGCCACTTTTAGAAAGTGAGCATTTCTTTGCACTAAAACCTTGTTGTGCCCTTCAATCCACGTCTGGCTAGGTTTAGTTGACAGCTCCTTGTGCATTCACTCAGACACACCCCAAACACAGGGTACTCAGCCTCACTTGCATACATCTGCATTTTGAATGGGTCTTCCTGGGCTGGGAGGGTGGAGGGCCTGCCCTCACACAAAGGACTGCCACACCCCCTACTGGGACTCTGGCAGACAGGATTGAACTGAAAGGGGGCTTGGTGCATTTCTTAGACACTCTTTGAAGTCACCCCCACTTCAAAGGCACAACTTAGTATAAAACAGGGCCTCTGCCCTACCTCATCAGACACTTGCTGGAGAAGAAACCTGATCCAGAAACTACATCCTGCCAAGAAGAACTGCCTGGCGGCTCAAAGGACTCACCTGTCTGCTTTTCTACAAAGGACTGCTGCCTTGCTGTTGGCCTGCTGCCTTACTGAACTGCCTGGCTGCTCAAAGGACTCACCTGTCTGCTTTTCTACAAACGACTGCTGCCTTGCTGTTGGCCTGCTGCCTTGCTGAACTCTTGTCTGGCCGTAAAAGTGCTCTCCAAGGGCTTGGATAGAGCTTGCCTCCTGTTCCCTGAAGTCTCAGGACCAAAAAGACTTTTCGCTTTCACTTGGATGCTCCGTACGCTGAAATTTTCGACGCACAGCTTGCTCCGCGGCAAGAAAAACGCCGCACACCGACGCTGATCGACGCGACGCCTTCGGGATGACCGAAACTTTGACGCACGGCCTCGCAAGGACAACGCCGCCCGACTTCTAAGAAGAAATCGACGCAACGCCTACCGTGAGCTCGAAACTTTGACGCACGGCCTCGCAAGGACAACGCCGCTCGACTTCCAAGGAGAAATCGACGCGACGCCTGCCGTGAGACCAAAACTTCGACGCATGGCCTCGCAAGGACAATGCCGCCCGACTTCCAAGGAGAAATCGACGCGACGCCTGCCGTGAGATCGAAACTGCGACGCGCAGCTCCGCAGAACGACGCGCAGCTGGAAAACAAGCAGGAAAATCCACGCACAGACACGGCCCATCTGGTAATCCCCTTGATCCACAGAAAGAGACTGTCTGCGCGCCAGAAAACGACGCACGACTTCCCCGCGTGGAAAATAACGACGCAAGTCTGTGTGTGCTGGGGAGAAATCGACGCACACACCATTTTTCCACGTATCTCTGCTCCTGTGGCCCTCTGAGGAGATTTCCCACCAGAAACCAGGTACTTTGTGCTTGAAAGACACTTTATTTGCTTTTTAAAGACTTAAGACACTTTATATCACTTTTCAGTGATATCTTTACAAATTCATATTGCAACTTTGATCGTTTTGACCTGAAGATACCCAGATAAATATTATATATTTTTCTAAACACTGTGTGGTGTATTTTTGTGGTGTTATGCTATGGTGTTGTATGATTTATTGCACAAATGCTTTACACATTGCCTTCTAAGTTAAGCCTGACTGCTCGTGCCAAGCTACCAGAGGGTGGGCACAGGCTGATTTTGGATTGTGTGTGACTTACCCTGACTAGAGTGAGGGTTCTTGCTTGGACAGAGGGCAACCTGACTGCCAACCAAAAACCCCATTTCTAACAGTGACCACCTCCTACTTATCAAATAGGGGATAGAGCTTGTTTGTCTTCTATCAATCTTCCTCACTCTGTATGTAGGTCTAATTTTTCTCCTACAATTTATGGCCCCTTTGAAATTTCTAAAATAAATATTTTTGTCACTGTACTACTCAAGCTTCCCCTCTCCTGGAGGGTTCCCGCCTCCTTTCCTGTTTTTCATTTAAAACTGTATCTCCATTGTAGAGATCCTCAGACTATAAAGCAATACTTGTTGATGGGCAACCTGAGTATGAAATTGGGAGATCTATGACTTCCAATACTTTAAAGGATAGCGTCAATGCCTTATTGATTTGAAAAGGTTTAATCATGATTGTTCCTGAGAAGCAGCACAACAGGTTCATGGTCCTCTTTTGAATAAAAAATTATATTCAAATTTCTCTTGAAAACCAGGAGCTTCTAAGAGGAGGTAGAGTATAAGGAATTGTCTTTACCTTTGCCACATGGCATGTGGGCCTATAATAGGTAGCATTGTTTTTAGCTGATGATTGAAATTTCCAGTTTTAAGGTTCATACACAGTTGTGTTGTGGGGGTTACTTAGCATGATAACCAATGAGGAGAGATTGGGATGGCGCTTATTAACCTATTATCAAAACAAGGAATTTACAGTGTGCCAACCCTTCTACTCCATTGCATGAAGTATACACTTAGTGAAAACAGATGGAATTTTAATTTGTCCTAATGAAGCAACATTACAATGTAAAAGTTGTGAAACACGTCTGCCTGTGTTATTATTTGTTGCACTGGTTGAGTTACCAGTTGTAAAACTGTATACCCCAATTACTAATAAACGGAATAATACTTACTACTTTGAGCTCCATGAGCTTTTACTTTTAACTTCGAGAACCTGTCTATTCTGATTAAACTATGCAGGACTTGGAAGGAACCCTCCCGAAGTAGGGCAACTGGTGTTTTAAGGGGTCCCTTTATATTTGTGATATCTTAATGGGTGGAAGATATTTTGGGTGAGGGTAGGCGCAAAGGTTTCAAGGAAAATTATAGTTTTATAAAATAGAGAGTGTGAAAATCTCAACCTTAGAAAAGTATGTCACTACAATATTTCAACCTGTTTTTAATTCCTCAATCCATCCAAACATACTTCTCACAAACATAATGACTGTGTTAATTTAGTATTCCTATATCAGTGTTAGAATATTTGAGAACAAGTGGCTGATTTTGGGAATAGGTAGGGAATGATGTATTTGTAGGCCAAGATTTAGGTGAGGCTGACATTTTGATATTTTGCCCCAGATTTTCAAAGAGCTTGCAGTGGGCTGGCGTTACTTTTTTAACACAACCCAATGCAAAGTATTCTGGTGGGATTTACAATCCAACACAAACCACAACTTGTGTTAGTTTGTTACCCAAAGTAGCACATTGCATAACAATGAACTGCCTTATGTTTCTTTGCACCAAGGGGGTGTTCCATGTAACACGCATTAGTTTTAATGCAAAACCCTACAAAGAATCTTGAAGAGGGTTTGCACCAAAAACTCCCTGAGGCAGGAATAAGGACTATAAATGTAATTCCTTTTAGTTTTTTCCTCTTTACACGTGTACTGCGTTTTACGGCACACATTCAAGAAGACAAATGCATAAAAGAATAGATTTTGTGCAGGAATGGAGTGCTTTCTGCACCAAAACTATGCCAACTACATGTTAGTGCGTCAGACCTTATTAAGTAAACTTACACGGGAGACGCGAATGGGCCTTTTGACTTGCTTCGAATTTTTCCCACCATATATCCTGTACCAATACAGATCAATAACATCAACAATCAACAATCAATAACATCAATAATCAATAGGAGTCAGTAATTTACACACCATGACCTTGCAGTCATGAATTACCACACCTTTATGTAAAAGATGGAAAGTTTATTTCCCTATGTTAACAATGGTAATGTCTTGTAACTTAATCTCAAAATCAAATAATACAGAAATAATACTGACTGTCCAAAGCTGCGAAAGAATCACAATCTAATCAAGGCTTGAGCTTCTACACATTCTAAGGTGACACTGCAAATTAGTAGCAAGAATAACTGTGCAAAACATATGTTTAGTTTCAGCAAGGAAAAGACATCAACTGTTATTACATGTAGAGAGTTTCTTCAGTGAGAACCCCAACTATTACCAAGTTAGAATACCATATTTGGGCTCCATGCAAAACAATTTAGTCAACACAAATTTTGAAAAACATCTAGCTATGGCTCTATCAAAATAGCGGTTGGTACCTAGAAACAAAAGCAAATAGACATAGCAATCAGTAAAGTAATTGTATACCTGTCCTCATTAGGGTTCAGCAAGCTGTGACAGTCTTCATGACAGGACATCAGTTCGGTCAGCAATACATCAGGATTCAGCATCAAAGTTCAGAAAAAAAGCAAAGTCTATCTGAGCAGTTTGAAAAACTATAGCTAAACTCTCAAGACAGTTAAGAAACATATCGCAGAATGGCCACTCAGGACCGTTAGGAAGAAAATAGCCAATGGCCTCTCTCCTCACAGTACATTCCGGCTAAGTTAGATTTCCTAAAACTTCTTCCCACATCCTAATTGGTCAGGGGATCGCATGTTCACACTTAATCCAATGAAACTAAAACCCTTAATCTACATTTTTTTCTACTACGTGGTTCACATGTCGACGATTGGCTCCTCTTCTCCCGCTCCCGTCATTTGGATCGTCAGGTATAAATATTGTTGCAGTTTATACTCCAGTCAGTTCACCCACTGTCTTCTCCTGGGAAAGTCAGTCTTGCATACATTACATTAAACATTGTTACACTAGCAAGTACAACATCTTTTAGCAAGGTGTTTCTCATGAGAACTAACTTCAGCTACTACGTTGGAAAAAAACAATTTAATTCTCTAACCATTCATTTTATCAGTCAGTTAAAAAATGCAGCTTGACATGAGGCCGTGCAACTAGGCCCAGACTTCGCTAAGTTAAGGCCTATGATTAATAAAGCTAATACATAATACATAACCCTTAATGTGACATATTACTACATTAATCAAACATAAGCTCGACATTTCATATTAATAAGCCATTAACAAGTACACTTCTTGAATACCGGTAGCCACTTTGGTGGGCGCACCTTCAAATGCATGCATTATTTTCTCTACCTGAATACATTCAACACTCAAATTACATGAATATTCATTAGTAAAAATCATAAAATTCTGTCTTAACAATCACATAGACCCTTGCACTAAGGCGCAAGGGTGTCTGCGTTGGCACGTGGCAGTTAGAAGTGTACTAGCGCAGGGCGAGACCAGTGGCGTAGCGTGGAGGGTGCAGGGGGGGCCGGCCGCACCGGGCGCAACATCTGGGGGGGCGCGCTCGCACTCGCGAGTGCTAAAATCCACGGGACCACTGATAAATAGATATGGGATACTTCTGTAGTCTCTCGCAGCGCAGCGCAGCAATTTTACACGCTGCGCTGCGTTGCGCGAACTCCGTGTAATTATAATCCTCTGTGCTTGCTGTCTATGCTTTCACATGCTACCTCTCTAAGAAAAACAAGTTAACGTGCATGCACACTCTATAAGGAGTGGTGTGCAGCTGTTCCCTGCCTAATGTCATGCTTTGTGCCAATACTTATAAAACTGGAACTTTAAAAGTATTATGGAGCAGTGACAGAGTACACCTGCAACCTCATAAAATTCAGTAGCAAAATCCTAAAAAGTAACATTATTTACACAGCAGAACAATCCTGCCAAGGCATTTCGCTTATATAACATCAGACAAAGCGAGATAAGGGATAAGAAAGGATAATTTTCTTGTAACAAGAACAGCTTGATCTGCTCTGGTGAGCATAGTCAAAAATGGAAATATTCCACTTCAAAGCGGCAGCAGGGACTACAAACCACATTCCAACGCAGCTACACCACGGCCTGAGTTCATAGCAGGGGGCACGAAGCAGAGGAAAGTAAACACCTTTCTAATTCTGAGGCCTGCACACAATTATGCGACTAAAATTAATGAGATAAAAAGGGCTTGACCCTTGCGAGGGGTTAAGCAACCTGTTGAAGGACTGGGGAGTGAAAACGTGAACGCGCTGTGGGATGTGTCTGCACTTCAGAGCTGTGCTTGGACACTCCGGGGGCTCTGAGATGCCCTCAGTGTTGGAACAGCTGGGCCTAAGCCCCCTCCTTAGCCCGGCGTGAATAAATAGCATTAGGGCGAATACCTATCATACAGAGCTTTAGGGGGCTGACAGAGTAACAAAGCGCTCCCACAAGCAGGCCTTAAACTGAATACCGGGCTAATATTCCCAACTCTGAAAGAACCTTTCAGACAAATATACTCCTGCAGAGGTCTGTTTACCCAGCGGATGGCGTTTTAAAGAGCTATATATTACATGGATTACTGCTTTTTAGCCAATGTTTGTGTTTTGAAAATCAATCTGAGCCCAAAGGAAGGAGAGAGACCCTTTGAATGGACTCCTCGCACCATCAATTAAAACTCAGTTGCTGGCAGAACTTTCCTGGAATAATTAATAGCCTTAATGTCTTAATAACCTGTGGAAAACTTGTTCCGAGGCTTAGAGAAACAAAAACTGAAGGCGATTACGTTTGTTAATTTCCTGCGTAAAATTGAGCCTCGGTGCAAGATATGGCTTGACTAAGAAATCAGATGTTTCCTTCGAGCCAAAAGCTCAAACTTATAATTTACTGTGACTTTCTTGTCTGCTTGCGTGTGTTGTCTAGCACAGAGGTAAGGTAATAGTGTTGTTTTCACAAATGTGACCTTGGCGGTCAGTTACTGGCTATGTACTGAACATCAATATGTCCTGTCCAATGTATCAGATGTCCGAGACCGAATAGGTGTTGTGTGTCAGTGTGGCCAAAAAAACAACAACTAGCCCACTCGTTTTCGATCTTCTGTGGTCAGCTAATGTGCGTCTGAACAAGAGGAGCATCTGGTCTCACAGCAGGTCTACTCAGCCCCTTGCACAAGGAGAATCTTGGTTCCTTTAATCCCTCATTGTAAATGGTGGCAGGAACATTTCGGATTTTTATCTCGCAGAAAATGTGCTAGATGGTGAAATCAAACATTCTTGGGGCTAGATTTAACAGAAAATGACAGTGCGCTGCGCCAAATTTGACAGTGTCATCAGAGTCATTTTCAAAACGCAGGGATGCTCCGTATTTACTAGTATACGGTGCACCCCTGTGTTTTCCCCTGCCCTGGCACTAAATTTGCTGCCGTGCCCCAAAGCAGCAACCCTTGCACATAGTGCAAGGATGGCTGCGTTGAGGGAGAGATTATTTTTGTGCAGGAAGGAACGACTTCCAGCACAAAAACAATCTTAAATTGTGATTTGCTCTTTCTATGTGTGCTGCACAATGCAGCGCACATAGAAATGAAATACAGCGCTGGGCATTGCGCCACCGGATCGGCATGAAATGTGACTCTCCGATGGGGCAAGGGGCTCTTCAATATGCCCCTAAGTTTACCAGCACAAAGCGGGGCAAAAAATGGAGAAAAATTGGCATTATTACTACATTATCCCGGAGTGTAAACTTATGTAGTATTTAAAAAAAAAGTCTAGCAGTCCTTTTTTAAGAGAGGGGACTTCAGGAGGTCTTATTTTTGCAAGCAGCCCATGCTTATACATCGCACACAGTCACACAAATATGTATTTACTGTTATTGAAGCAACATTCTGGGGGTCATTACGACCCTGGCGGCCGGCGGTAAGCTGGCGGTAACACCGCCAACAGGCTGGCGGTGTTCCGCCAGCTATTATGACCGTGGCTCATACCGCCGGCCCCTCCAACATACCGCCAGCGTCATAATCCCCAGGGCAGCGGTGCAAGCACCGCTGCCCTGGGGATTATGAGTCCCCGACCGCCAGCCTGTCCGTGGCGGTAAACACCGCCATGGAAAGGCTGGCGGTAAGGGAACTTGGGGTGCCCCTGGGGCCCCTGCACAGCCCATGCACTTGGCATGGGCAGTACAGGGGCCCCCAGGCATAGCCCCGTCGCGCATTTCACTGCCCGAATTTCAGGCAGTGAAATGCGCGACGGGTGCTACTGCACCCGCTGCACATCAGCATTGCCGCCGGCTCTATTACGAGCCGGCAGCAATGTTGATGTGACTTTTCTGCTGGGCCAGCGGACGGTAACACTGTTACCGTCCGCTGGCCCAGCGGAAAAGTCATAATAGGGAGCCAGGAATACCGCCGGCAATGGCGGTATTCTGGCTCCCGCAGCCTCGGCGGTCTTTTAGTAAGACCGCCGAGGTTGTAATGAGGCCCTTTATCTTATGGCATTGTGGCAACACTTTGTCACTTTAGGGCACAGGAAACGCAGGTACATAAGCCTGGTGTGTCACACCCAGCTGCATGATAATAGCAGTAGAACCCTCTGCTAGGTTATACCACTACCACCACACCAAAGGGGGGTCCTGTTTGGAGCTATAGGTATGTTACACGGTGGTGGTCACCACTTTGTAGTTGTAGTTAGGTCAGAGTTTCAATAGGAATATCGTTTTTTTTCACTTTTAACTTTGGCTCCGTTTGACAAATGTTCACAAAACGTCCCAAAAAACGTCCACACCCCAGCTCCTTCCTGTAAAGCTTTGCACCAATCTGTCAAGTAGGGCCTAGAAAAATGGGAGAAGGTTGATAGCTCCTGTTAATTCCCATAGAACATTTTGGGAAGTGATGCAGACAAAACTGCTGCACTGAATTAGACTAGATTTGGCATAAAGTTAGAACTTTATTCAGAAAGCGTGTTTTTCTTATGTATTGAAAATGTGTTTATCTGTTTCCGAGAAATCTGCATTTAAAAAATGGTGGGGTGGTCATGAAGAGGTTAAAAGATCTTGACATCTGGACTGTTGATGTCCAGATATGCACTGACTGGCCACTTTAAAGGGACTATTCAATCCTGACTGGCTGTCCACAACCTGAACAATATGTTGTGGCAGCCATTGCAGTATTCAGGGACAATGGTCCCTGCATCCTGAAAATGAATTAAAAGTGTATATAAATGGGCCTTCCGAGCATACCCTGACCCGAAGGGCCTTGATTTGTTGGACAAAACATGGAGAAAATGTTGTGGCTGTCATTACAGGAATTGGGAACATGGTCCCCATTCAAGTGCATGCAGTGAAACCCTAAAAATTCACTGAAAAAACAAAGGTTTAAGTGACGTTATGGTTAGGTATTTAAACAAGGTGAAAACTAATGTTTTTAAAAAAAACCTCTGCAATTTAACAGTTATAGCTTACTAAGCTAAATATAACAGTGACCCTGCCATGCACTGCTTATAATATCATATATGACATCACTCACAACATCATTGATGATCTCAAATGACATCCCACACAGAATTCTCAATTCTTCTTTTTCTCTTCTGCACATAACCAGAATACAGAAATCAACACTTGTTGGCCAATCCTTCTCCTGACTTATCCCATGTTTCTGGAGCTCCCTCACATTGGATATCAGAAACATCACAGCTCACCTAACTTTTAGACATAAACTTGAAACTTTACTCACCATTCACTTTGAAATCTTCTACAGGCTTTCCATTTTCTATCATTCCCTTATTTACTTCAGTATACTGCTGCCTATCCCGCAAAGTGCTAAGATTCCTAGTTAACATAACACAATAAAATAAGAAAGCACGACAAAGTAAATGTTCTCCCTGCTTGCTAAGGATTCATTTCCGTTTTAGCAGTTGCTGTGGTTGAGCACTAAAGGTCTTGTTATGGGAAATGCACAGAAATGAAATAACATGACAAGATGGCATGTCAACTCCATGAGCTTTGTAAGTTTATATTGGAAAACATGTCTACTTATCTAATGAGAGTTGGTCTAAAGCTTCAACATTTGGTCACAAGAATCATAGGAGTGACAGGTATGACAAAAACAATAGGTGTGTCTCTTGTTTAGTGCATGCACCCAGAGATACACATCCCATAAGGACATATACATGTGCTACTGGGAGCATAACCCTGCTGTTGCTCACATACTTTTATTACACACTGTAATTTAGAGACCTGATACCACACATATTGGTTTGAGTCCATCGCATCGAGCTCACCCTCCACTTAAAGTAATTTTCACCTCTAATATGAACCAACTGACAACAACCAGTCGATGTCAATGGCGGACTATCTTGGACTATATTGATACAAAGGCTGTGATTAATATAAAACACAACCAGCCTCTCAAGTACAGGATAAGTAGAACTGTCACTGTGATGTTTATTGAAATATCAACCACATCTGTACATGACCCCTGCTGCCCTGACATTTTTCCCACCACATCAGCATCTTTCTCCATCTCCCTTGCCATACCACACTATAATGACGCCATACGTTGAGGCTTCCCGATCCTGCTGGGGCCGGAACCACTAAAAGAATCAATGTTCCTAAAACAAAATAGGTTTCTACAACTGCATCCTAAGGATTACGACTGGCAAAAATTAATATTTTGACATTTGCAATTCCTGTATGTTTATTATGTATCTGTTGCAACTATAACTGAGAATGCAAAGAAAAGAGTATAAACCTCCACCTTACAAATGTACGCTGAAAATCTTATTGCAGACATTTATAGCAGCTTAAAACATGTCATAACGTAAACAGAACTCCTTTTTTACTCACAACTCCAAGACATAGTAAGAGGTATTCAAGTCTGATCTCTCCATGGCTAATTATTTAAAGGGTTTAGGGGGTCCCTAAACCTGAACTAGCTGGTAAAAACCACAAAAGGTCAAAGTATATATCTATTGGTATACAAGTCAGGCCATTATTTCCTTCAAACTTATCTTTTTTCAACATCCAAAGTACCAGAGAAAAACCTATAGCACTGGACCCATATACCCAGCTTCTGTACCCCTCTCCAAATACCCTAATGACCAGTGAATCCATCAGGTCCCATAAAACCACAATTGGCTATCTGAACAACCAAACTGTCTTAGCAGACTCTCAGCAAATCACCTGAGATTTCGTATCCAGACATTTCACACTGAAATTCATCAAACAGTAAGGCCCACATCATGGGTCCTTCACCACCATCCTAGCAGAGTAGCAAAATTGACCCACCAAGACTACCTGATCAAATGTTAACTCAGCTAATCATGTTGACCAGACATACACTTCCTCTCAAGAAAAAATGTTTTATAAACTGGGACTATTTAACACACTCTTCTCTGTAAAACAAAGGGAAGAGCACTTAGCATTTCAAACTCACTCGGTGTTAGGAGACGGCTGCTTGAGTCTCAACAGCCTAATGCCTCACTTTTACAGCTACTAAGGATATTTAAGGCTTGATTAATTCTATTGGGAAGCTTTGAATTTACACAATTTTACTAACCAGTGCTGTAATGAAACTGGAGGAGGCCCCACTGCAAAGAACATGGAGGGCCTCCCTTCCACACTCACTCATGAGTTCTCAGGCCAGGCTGCTGCGCTGAGGAGGACCTCTGGAACTCACCCCCTCCCACACACTGGGGGGGTCTGCAGGGGTCTTTGTTACACCACTTTTACCAGCAGATTTGTCACTTTTGCAGCTGGACTGTTGACACTGTCCTGACTGTCCCGAGGATGGTCTTGCATACTGATAACTCTTGAAACTGAAATGTTGACAATTATTCCTCATTGTTTTGGAACCATCTATCAGTGTTATCTTCATTGTAGATTAGAGCCTTTTTGGACACGTTTCCTTTAGAAGTGACAAGTGATAATGAAGTGGAATAACACTGATTTATGCCACCTCAGTATGGATGAATTTTAAATTCAATCAGTGTAGGATATTTGGTCCTGTCTGCTATTAGTTAGATGCCATACACTGTTGTATTTAGGGTTTTCACATTGAAAGAAATATGTGTATGTGTATAAACCCCAGATGCTTTTCTGAAACTTGACACAGAGTACCCCTTCTACTATATGTGTATACTTTAACCCATATTATTAACTTATCATTTGATACCAAAGCTTCATAATGTCCCTCACGCACTCTAAATAATTTCTTTAAGAGCTTTTTTGGTAGTTTTTCCTCCAGTCTCCTGAGGGATAATTGGGTTGCATTTAAACAATCAAGTATTGGACACTCAATAAACACAGCAGAGCACAGCCTAGACCCACATTGTGCTATCTGACATCTTATTTTAACATCTCAACTGATATTCTCCACCTATAAAACATCCTGTACTAACCACACCCTTGCTACAAAGTTGAGTCAAAACTGTACTCTTTGATTAAGTGGGAACATTAGTGGTGCAAATTACTATTCATAAGTGATAAAGCCATACGAAATGCACTAAAAAGGGACTACTACAAAGCCATTAAGAATAAAAGAAAGTATGCTTCACCAAAAACACCTATATGGCCTCACACCAAGCAGGACATCTTCTAAAAGATGTAAAAACACCAAAGCACTTACAAGCTATCCCATTGCCTCCCAAAAAGATTGTGAGGACCTAATTTTTTTTTCATTCAAACATAAAACCTTGTGAATACTTTTAAATAGTCCTCAGATATCAGCCTACACAACCATGTGTCTCGATTCCTATTGCATCTCTTTCACAACTACACCTAGCAAATTGTCTTGGAATACTAGATTTGTGCAAATGTAAAGTATTGTTCAGGGAAATACAGATGTACTCACTGTCACCCTGTTATCCAATGGCTAAATGTGCCTCCTCTTACTGTTTCTTATGCAAAACGGGAGTCATCTCCAGGTATATGGCGATGAAACTCAAATCCACAGGCAGTTAGAAAACATGTTGCCAAGTAAGCCAAAAATCATCAGATGTCTAGGACACAGAAACCACTGGATGAGACAAGGCTTCCTGTGCCTGAAATAAATTAATTATTGTCAGAGTCACCAGATCCAGGGGGTCCGTGCACGTTCCCAACACTTCCACCACAAGACAGATCCAATACTCTGATTAGATTTATCACAGAGTCTAAGAGAGTCCAAGTGGGGAAAAGGGGATTAGGACAGGAACAGCTGGGAAGGCGACCTGTAGGAAGCAAAAGGTTAAAACACAACATCAAAATTACATCTCATGAAATCAGTACCATGCTACAACTCTAAGCTTCGTCTTTTCCGAAAAACATGAACAACCCTAGAATAATCCTAAAACTGACTAGGCTTTAGATGACCGAATACCTGAGGAGGAAACAGGAAAAGTTAAATAGGACTTTCAGATTCAAGTACTTTCTTTAGCATGAGAATCAAGAAACACTCTAAGCAATTTCTAAACAACCATATGAATCTCCTTTTAGGAATACATATCAGGAACACACAGCATTACATCTAGAACTCTGGTATTGTTGTGTTCATCTCAGAAAAAACATTGGGAAGTAAATTGCGCACATTGCAGATTTTTATATGAGTATTAAACACCATAAAGGTTTGTGCACCATGAAATCACACAACGTAGATTCAAGGAATAAATCACGCGACGTGTCAGCTTGAAATGCTACCAAGAAAATGTCTTAGAATGGTAGCGCACAGTAACTTACATTATTTATACACGAGGAAAGAAGTGCGCGTCTTGCCAATTCAAATTCCACCATACAAAAGCCAAGAAATGGTAGCGCACAATGAATAACATGAAAAAACACTCAAGGAAAGAATCGCGCGTGTTGCCGATTCGAATGCCACCATGTAAATACCAGAAAATGGTAGCGCACAATGAACAGCATGAATTACACACGAGAAGTGAATCGTGCGTTTCGCCGATTGGAATGCCACCATGTAAATGTCAAGAAAAGGTAGCGCGCAATGAACAACAAAGTTAAATGCTCATGAAACGAGTTGCACGTCTTGCCAACTTGTGAAACAACATGTAAATGTCAAGAAACATCAGCGCACAATGAACAATAATGTAATAACGAAGTCAGATCTTTATGGAATAAATTGCGCGTCCTCCCTATTTGCAAACCACCATACAAATGTCAAAAAATGGCAGCGCACAAGTAATCTGTTATTCATTTAAGAATTAAAATCAAGAATATGAAGATTCTCAATTACGGTGTTGGGAAATGTCCAAACACCGTCTTTCCGCCTGGAAACAGTGATCAACAATGAGAGATGAGTGCAGAAGACTGGAAAATCCAAATAGGCCGCCGAGACAGGAGCTCTGGAAGAAGCTGCTGCTCTGCACCGGGACCTCTGAATAGTGAGCACTGGAAGTTGGGCTGACTCTTTTTTATAGAGTCTTGGCCCAGCCTAGAACCACGCCCAGGCATGTTGCAGGGAAAGTCTCCAGAAGGCCCTGGAAAGGGACCACACCCTAACACACTCTGAATGTCTGCAGCAATACATTGTAAATGTACAGTATTTATAAGCACCTTAAAAATGAATCTTTTGGATGGAATTCTGCAATGCAAAAGGTTAAACAATAACATATCATCACAATGCATAAATTACTTTATCTTGCGAGTGTTGTGTTTTTTGCATTCTAGATGCCCGCAGAGCGCGCACTGTCCTGGTGTTGACAATTATGAGATCTCTTTACAGTGCCATTCGGGAAACCCATCACACTATCATTTCACTAGCTCCTTATCATACCTTAACATTCCATTGCACAAGCATTCAAGAACAATTACTTTGTCTGCAATGTTGTTATCAAGTCATCAACATGAGATATCCGTGATTCCAAAAAGTCCCCACTTTCATATATGCATCACATTGTATATCCCTAATGAAAGGCCTTGAGACAGATCGCTTGAGCTATTGCAAAGTGGCCTTCATAGGCCTTTCTTAAAAGTCGCACCACAAGGCAACATAGACTTCAAAGCCAAACTGCCAGGATATGTTTTCATCTGTGAGAACACAATCAAGTAAAACCTGTCATGCAAGACCTTCGTTGGCTCCTGGCAAAGATAATTTTCATCAAACACTGTGCATCATGCACAAAGTCGTTCTACCAAAGATCTGGGCACATCCAGCATCTGGTGCCCCACTATGTTGCATCTTATAGGACATGTTCCATCACAATACACATGCTACTTCCACAACCTTTCAAGCTCAAGAAACGCCACTACTGACTGGTGTAGGTGGCTGGAATAGGGAATTCTTTGAAATGGAAGGCCCAGAGAAACTCTTGGAGTCCCATGATTCCAATGCTATGGACAAGTCCAAACTGTCTACCTTTTGATCCCTCAAGAGAATCCTCTAGGGTAGGCATCTCGTTACATTGGCAGTAACCTCCCTTCCACAGGCACATTTTTTGTCCTGATGATGATCCCAGAATTCTCTTGAGGGATCGGACCGTCGTCGACTGCAGTACCCTTACTTGTCTTTCTATATATTTTTTATTTAAGCTTCTTTTGAGCAGGAGTACCCAATATATGTGACTTTCCCTATGTACATAACTTTATGTCACTTTATGTCACTCGATGAATGCTTGAGTGTATACCAAATTGTCTTTTTTTAAGGTTAATAAATGCAGTATCTTCATTATTCGTGAATCTAATATAGACTCTATTGTGCGTCTGTATTAAATTGGACAAAAACAATCTCTCTCTGTGGGACCAAGGTTCTTTTCCAAAACATCCGATCTACAGTTAGCAATGCTTACCTAAACCCTCTTTAGCTGACAATTTGCTAATGGGGAGATAGTAGGGCATTTTGACCTGACTGTTCTGCTCACCTGACCACAGTTGCAGGTACAAACTTTTGTTGTTAAATGTTGCAGGAATCCCAGCTCTCCTACTCTTAGTCTGACATACTGCTACTTGGGGTTGTGTCCCAGCTGTTGTACAGCTGCATTTTGTTCCTGTTGCCAGTCATTGTCCTGCACTCCCACCTACCCACCTGCACTTCATCTAATACAGCACCTCATGCAGGACCCTGAAAGCACTTCCATCTCTTGGGGAGAAAACCCATTGTCACTACTTCCTCTCCCTACTCTTCCCTCTCCTTAGCTCGCACAAAGTGCACCTCTCTTTCCCTCTTAACCATGCTCCAGCACTCATTCAGTCCCACGATCACTAATGCTGCTGCCACACTTGATACACTGTCTACCTTTCCCCACACAAGATGTCTCACACTGTTCATGGCTCACATTTGAATGTTTCAAGGCTGTCATCTTGAACTTGCCAAAGGGCCCTATATGTACTTTCTTTAAATGCCAATGGACTCACATACTACACAAAGAAGTAAAAACATTATCAGTTATGTCAATGAAAACACTAGACCCAGCATTTCTTCAAGAAACACACCTCTCACTGACACAATCTGTGAAGGCGAAGAGGAACTGGGTGGGCAAATTTGTACATGATTGTAACACCTTTGCTGGCAATCTAAAGAAATAGTGGGGGCCATTCTTTTTTTAAAACCACTACCAATTGCGATACTTAATAGTTTTTCCTCACAAAAATAGCAGAGCAAAGAGTTACACTAACAATGGACTCAATGCATGCCAGCAATAGATCCGAACCTCCCCTTCCTTTCCAGTCTGACTAGGATATTCAGAGAATTTGTTAGAGTAATAAAAAAAAGTGGTACGGAGAGATGGAAATTTGATCACAGGTCCATTTTTGGACATATCTGGTTTAGATTCAGGTTCTCATCGAGACTAAGGTCTGTTACTAGACCTTATGATAGACTGCACAGTGCTTGACATATGGAACCTGATAGACTCCTGCAAAAGGGCTACTTCTTTGTGTTCATGTGTGCACAGTTCCTGCACATGCACATATTTCTTTCTTACTTCAGCCAATACTTTATGGTCGCAGTGTGTTACTTTCTGGAACATGGCTGATCCAGTTGCGGCAGATGGGCCTGGCACTAGCTGTCCATCTACACATCGCAATGGATGAACATATTTAAGTATAAATTACTACCAGATAATGGTTGCTATAATAGCACTTACAAACACTCTTTGCATGTTACCTATTGTTCTTTTACTTGAATTAATCTTGTCGTTCTCCCCTTTTTCTACTCATCCTTTTATCTGCTATATGCTCCATTATTTGCAAAATAAGTACATTTCTTGAACTGAAAAAAAGAAACATACTTTGGCGATAACCAGGAGTCAGTATCCCCTAGCCAATCTTTGTGGGTGATGAGTGAAGTCTCATAAAGGGTATATGATGAGGGACTCCCTGGCACACAGAAAGAGATGTTGTGACGACCAGGAATAACTAGAAATTTGAAACTACCATGTCGCTACTGCACATTCCCCAATGACATGCTGTTGCAACAGTCGCCAAGAGTAAGTGCAGTCCAGGCTCTCTGTTTGGATAGTTCACATTAATTAGATTGAGAACGAGCTACCATGAACATGGGAAGAAAGCAGGTAGTCTGCTGCACGGGAGAGAGAGGCATTATATGCCATTCTGGCCATATGCCCTGCAAATGGAGACCTTCGAGCCCACCTGGTCGACATAACAGACTAACTCACTAAGGCCCTGATTTATACTTTTTGACGCTAAACTGTGCTAACGCAGTTTAGCGTCAAAAAGTACACCGCCAGCTAGCGTCATCACAAGATGCTGGCCGGGCGTGACGGTAGCCGGCAGTAAGGCCCGGCTAGCGTCATAAAAAAGGATGCTAGTCGGGTGGGGGAGGCATGTGGGAACAGGGGGTTTAGCGTCAAAGGATGACGCTAGTATAGGCAGAGGCATAAAAATGTCTCTAACCAGACTAGCGTCATTTTTTGAAGTTAAAACCCCATGGACATGACTCCTGTCTTAGTAAAGACAGGAGTCATGTCGCCCCCTCCAATGGCCATACCCAGGATACATCTGTTCTCTGGGCATGGCCATTGGGCCCAGTGTCATGTAGGGGGCCCAAGTTAGGCCCCCCTATGGCACTACGGAAAAGCTACCATGAACATGGGAAGAAAGCAGGTAGTCTGCTGCCTGTGCAACTGCTAAGGAGAGAGAGGCACTATATGCCATTCTGGCCATATGCCCTGCAAATGGAGACCTTTGAGCCCACCCGGTCGACATAGCAGACTAACTCACTAAGGCCCTGATTTATACTTTTTGACAATAAACTGCACTAACGCAGTTTAGCGTCAAAGGATTATGCTAGTATAGGCAGAGGCATAAAAATGCCTCTAACCAGACTAGCGTCATTTTTTTACATTAAAACCCCATGGACATGACTCCTGTCTTAGTAAAGACGGGAGTCATGCCGGCCCCCCCAATGGCCATGCCCAGGGGACATGGCCGTTGGGCCCAGTGCCATGTAGGGGGCCCAAGTTAGGCACCCCTATGGCACTACGGAAAATAAAAAATAATACTTACCTCTACTTACCTGAGATGTGGGTGAGGGTGTCCCTGGGGCTAGGGAAGGGCACTTGTGGGCTCTTTCCATGGTCTCTGACCATAGAAAAAGGCCCTCAGGTCCCCTAAAGGCCTGCCCTGACTCAGGTGTTAAATAATAGCGCTAAGCAAAGAATTGGAAGAAAGAACAGCCCTATCCTTCGACATCAAGACAGCATTTATTTGCATGGAATAAGGCTATCTTTTTGGGACATTGGAAAGGTCTGATATGGACCCAGAATTTATAAAGAAGATGTTTTGGCTTTCTACAACACCTATAGCACTGATATCCTGTAATGGCTTTCTCTCTGGCTCGTTTCCTATTCAAAAAAGGATTCACCAAGGCAGCTGCCCCCCATTCTTCTCTTTATACTGGCTTTTGAACCCCTAGCACCAAAATACATAAGGCTGTTTTTGTTTGCAGATGACGTTCTCTTGACATTGGCAGAGCCTCCGACCTCGATGGGAGGCATGATGTTGTTAACAAGTTTTCAGAGTTCTCAGGTTATCTATGAACTGAACTGTATGTGCTAGTGGACTGAATCCACTGCTATAGCAGTCCTGGATTACTATCTTTTTCAATGCCCACCTCCCCAAATTTCAAATACTTAGAGGTCCACCTGAGTCCCTACTTGAGGAGCAAGATGCACAGCAATGGCCAAACCCTCTTCCAAAGAGCATCAGAAGACTTTCCCTGTTGGTCCGGTTTGCAGTTGTTGATATGGATCAAAGCAGGGGTAATACAAAAATGAGATTTGTCCTGAGACTGAATTATGCTTGTGCCAGGGTACCATTTAATACTTGTAATACCAGTTTGTCAGAGAATGGTTCTTTGATAAATAATTATTCTAGAGATAGATTAAACCAAGACTTAAGTACTCCAAATTGTATGCTACCATATCAGCCATGGGCCTGAGAGTACCTCACACAAAGTTCTATTATTTTGCACAGCAACTGGTGCATGTGGTCCACCTTCTACCTGCTGCCTGATTGAAATGACTGTAAGTTCTACTTGAAAGACATTTGTGGTTTATTAAGGAAAACCTAGACTTGGCCTACAGCAAAAATGACAATGGAACTCCATAACCCAATTATGCTTACTACTGCATTTGCTTGGCATGCCGTTCAAATACTTTTTCAAGTAGACTGCTGCATACACAAGGTCGCCCCCTGAGGGTAAATGCAGGATTTGGGATAGGTAATAGTGAAATAGGATGGAAGGAATGGTCAGATGCAGGCATACTCATCATCAATGATGTTTTAGACAAATGACAGTGGAAATCCTTCCAACAACTATGTTTTGATTTTGGCTTAAGGCCCACTCAAATGTGGCATGACCTTCAACTCACCCATTGTGTGAGAACCATGTTGGAGAAACTGCCCTAAACTCTACCTGCTTCCCCAATCCATAAGCACTTCAAGCTAATAAACAAATTCAGCGGTGTAATATGGGAGCTATAGATAGCAATAATCAAACTGCTCTTCTCCACCTCGGGAAACCTGGACCTTAGATCCAAGTGTCAGGAGACAATTTACGGTACTCTGCAGAAGACTAGTCTAACATTCTAGTGTTTCATGACAAGGGACTAAGGGAAGCCAGACTAAAATTAATTTTTTTCAAAATCTTGCATGGACAGCACTAGTCCACAATCAAACTGCATTGGGCACACATAAGTCCTTCCTTGATGTGTTGAAGGTACAATCAACCAGATTGCAACATTCTCCATATACTGTGGTCCTGACGTCAGCCCTGATTACGATCTTGGTGGATTGGTGGATGGAATACTCTGTCACAAACGTGAACGATATTCTGTCCGCAGTAGTACGATCTCCATAGAATACAATTGGATCATAATATGCTGGATGGGATATCCGTCACATTTGTGACAGAGTAACCCCGTTCACCAAGATCGTAATAATGCCCTTAGTCTTATTCAGTTCTTGTCTCAAATTTTCTCATCAATGAGATCATCGTGTAGTTTCATTTTCTGAGTTTTACCTTTCTGTTAATGTTTTTCGACATATCTGGAATCTCAGATATGAGAGTAAACATTGGTTTGCAATGACTGCATTGGTTGTAACAGTGGGCCACATGTACAAAGCTAAAAAATTGCGAGTCGGAAATGGAAACTCAATACGAATCGCTATTTCTGACTCGCAAAACGGGATGTAAGAAAAAATTGCAATTCCATTTTGCGATTCGGTGCTGAGTTGCATCGCAAATTGCGAAATCGCAAATTGAGATTTCCTAAATTGCACATGGGTGTGTCACAGAGTCGCAAATTGCAACTGTGTCGCAATTAGCGAACGGGTGCAAAAGAAAAGAGAAAACACACTTCCTGGTGCTGGATGATGACATCAGAACCAGGAAGCACCCCCATGGAAGTGGGAGGAGTCTAGCCAGCACATACAGCAGAGGCACACCCAGCTGGGAGGAGCAACTGCAGCCATGGCAACTCAAACTAAGGAGGCAACCACTGCAGGAAGGAAGAGAAAGCTTAAATTTTATGATAAAGAGTTGGAGGTCCTGACTGAGTAGTGCTGCCTGCACCACGAGGTCCTGTTTGGCAAGGCATCAATGAGTGTCCCTGACACACAAAAAACAGAAGATTTGGCTGGACATACAGAGCAAGATTAAAGCCATAGGAGTCAGCAATCGCACCATCGAGGAGGTTAGCAAAAGATACGACCTCAGGTCCAGGACCAAGGAAAGGGTGGCAGAGCGGTTGAGGGAGGTGCATGGAACAGGTGGAAGACCATCCACAGTACCACCTCCTACAGCTATAGAGAGCATGGTGGACACCATATCTGCAGGGGAGTGCAGTACCACACCAATTGTCCACCATGCATGTGAGACCACAGAAGAGACAGATGTGGACAATGAGGCAGGAAACCTGACACCAGAGCCACAGATGCATGTGAGTTGGCCACTGCGAACAGCTGGGTCTGGGCGAAGACTGGGTCATCAAACACATGAAGCAGGGGAGGAGGATGTCACAACTGAACAATTCCTTGGACTGGATGCCTCCCTACTGAGCAGTCACCGCCTGCAAAACAAACAACTGCGGATGATGAACCGGAACTTGCACAGAATGCAACAGACCCTCACACAGGGATTTGCCAATGTTGAATCTCAATTTTCCAACATGAACACCAACATGGTAAACTTCACCACCGCCATCAATGACCTGTGTAGGGAAATGGTTGCGTATCGGGCCCATGCAAGGCGCAGAGAGCGCAACACAGCTGCACGTTTGGACCAGCTCAGTCTGTCAATTGGCCATCTAGCCACCACAACTACCTGCCTGTCAAGGCGCACTGTCAAGCTACAGGTGGAACTAGACCATTTTGCCGAAGATGTGGCAAGGGGAATAGGGCACATTACTGCTGCAGTTGACCTCATACATTCCTCCCAGGCAGCAAGAGGTATTGGTGACACGCCTCAGGACAGTGAGGACATATCAAGCGTAAGCAGTGTTTCTGCCTCAGATGCTTGCATCCTGCGTAGTAGCAGCGCCTGCCAGACATCAGGGGACCAACCAGGCACAGGCCCTACAGCTGTAGGAGGGTGTGATGTTATCTCCCTGGGTTTAGCCTGAGGCACATGACATTAATGTGTCTGACTTTGTTACATATTACTTCTTTACTGCTAGCGTAACGCCTACATTTCAATAATACACTCCTGATATTAAAGGAAAGTTTTTTTTAGCACAACCTGGCTATGTGTGTCTTACATTTGTGAGTGCTGTAACGTTTGCCACATACCTGCCAAAGTAGTGATTTGCAATGTGGTCCCGTCTCCGTCTGCCCTCCATTGTGATGCTACAATCCCCAGGCTGTTGTTGTGATGGCTCTTGCTCCTCATCCTCCGAATCTGTGTCATCTAAGGTAAGATGTAGCCCACATCTGGTTGCTATGTTGTGTAGGATGGCACATGTCGCAACAATCTTGCATGCAGTCTCTGGGGCATACTGGAGTGCACCTCCATTTTTGTGCAGACATCGAAAATGTGACTTTACATGCCAAAGGTCCTCTCAATTATGGTTCTGGTTCGCCAATGTCCAATGTTGTAGCGCCTCTCATTCTGATTGGCAGGTGTTAGATATGAGATGAGTATCCATGGCCTCAGAGCATATGCACTGTCACCTGTGGAACAAAACAGCAGATATGAGCATGGTTATGCAGTGACACGTATTTATGACATTGGTGTGTACTACACAGTACCTAATAAATATCCTTCATCAAACTCCCCATGTTCTAGGCGTTGGTGTATCTCACTGTGCCTGAATATGTGCGCATCATGTGTGCTCCCTAGAAAGTTTGCCACTATATCAGTTATGACATTATGGGCATCATATACCACCTAGATGTTGAGTGAGTGAGTACATTTCCTATTGCGGAACACATATTCCAGATTTGCAGGTGGACATATAGGTATATGTGTCCCGTCCACACACCCTATTACATGAAAGTTTGCAATTCTGTAGAAGTCCAATTTGGTGTTGTGTATTTCCTCCTCATTCCTGAGTAGGTATATGTATCTGGACATGTATGTGAGTATGGCATCTAAGAACCGTCTAGAAAACTGTGACAGGGCACTTTGGGACACCCCACAAACAACAGCAAATCACCCCCTGGTAGCTACCCGAGACCAAGAGGTGTAGTGAGCAGAGCACTTGCGCATGTGAGGGGATGGAGCAGCTGCGCAAGGTCTGGGGTTCTAGCTGAGGTTTCAGCAGTTCAATAATCTCTATGATAGCTGCACTGCTCAGTCTGTATTTGTCATATATTTCCTCCTCAGTTTGTTAAAATATGGTCTCCCTGGTTCTGTATATCCTCTCCTGTCTCCGCCTCCTCTTCCTCTGCTGGGCAGCCTGGACTCGCCTCCTCCATGCAATCACGTAGAGTGCAGCCATTTTGAAAAACCCTGACGCCTTCTGGGTCTGCTTTTATACTTTGGTTCTGGTTACCACCTGTTTGGAATCAGTGCTAATCTGGTTGTGCAAAATGGGCTTTTTGCGACTATTCGCAATTTGCGACTGCATTGTACATGCGGTTTGCGACTCGCAAATTGCGATTTCTTAATTGTGAGTCACAATCTTGAGTCGCAATTTTTTGCGATTCGGTATTAGCCGCATCGCTATTTGGGACTCCGTAATGGCATTGGAACATACCATTTCGCTTTTTGCACGGTCGCAAATAGCGCTTCAACCGATTTGCGAGTCGCAAAACGTACGTACATGTAGCCCAGTATGTATTCTTCAAGTCTGGAAGATCTCCGTGGCAGCAACAGATGTTGATTATGACAGAGTACGAGTGCATCATTTACAAATTTCATGACCAACATGATGCCTTCAGTGTTGTCCGGTCACATTTTATCAGATCCTCTTCCTTCTATCCTGCACTGCTGACACATACTTTAAAGTTGGCAAGGGGGCTTCCCCTATAAAGCAAGACTCTCCTCACTGTAACATGATCCTTCACGCCCTCCTTCTACATCTCCTCAGAGGAGTGCTGACTATTCTAAGCCTTAAAATTGTTTGATTGATGGTTATGTTGTGTTGGAATATTTCTTCCCTTCTCACACATCCTTAATTCTGACATGTGAAAGGGAAACGTTCAACTAGCTGCTAGATGCAGAATCTGCCTCTAATCTGGAGTTCCAATACTGGCTGTTCTATAGACTTCCAAATGACTTTGGATGCGAGTGCACCCATTTTACTTCCATCATTTCCACAAACTACATTGATGAGTTTTATTTATAGTTAGGCTTTTATGTTTTCAGTTTCTACGTATTGTGAAAATCAGTGGGGATTTTTAAAGTGTTTTCCAATGTTTAAAAAAAGGAACAAATCAGTTGTTATCAGTGTTTATTCTTTTTTGCTTCGTACAAAATTACATGGATCGTGTTTTTCCAGGACATTTCTTCCTTCATTCCTGCTCTTAATTGCATTCTTTATACAGTTTTCTTGAATTTATTCTTTTACGCATTTTTTAAATATTTTTATCACCACCCTTACTGTCTACTTTCCTAGTACTCAAATCCCTCTTTCCTACATTTAAATCCCACCCAATGTCATGGATGTGCACGAAGGGAGATATGTTTGCACTGCATTAAGGTTTGATCCCAACAAATAAAAGATTAATGGTGGGAATTTGATATACTTTAATGCTTCTCTAATCTTCAAATGGCAATGATTTGCTAATAAAGATTTTCCTTTTCTGAACCTATATATATAATTATATTTATATATATATATATATATATATATATATATATATATATATATATATATATATATATATATATACAGTATATATATATATATATATATATATATTTGAGTAGTAGTAGCCACTGTAAATATATTTAGGGTTACCAGAAATGGAAATTCTCCTTATTTTTATCCCTTATTAACTTTGCCCCCATTTGAAGAACCTCTGTTAAACTTTGCAGACCTATTGCCCCCATTACATTGGCAGAGAATGGAAAGTTTCACCGAGTTTGGTTAAGGGAGTGCAAAGAAAAAAGGGGGTGGTGGTCCCAAAACAGATTTGGACCTCAATGCATTTTCAACCGACTTTTTGTTTTAGACATAGCACAAAAATGTTCAGTCGGATTGTGATGAAATTTGACTGAATTGAAGATTCTAGGATGCTGATGACTATCTTTGTGGTTGCGACTAAAATGGTCAGTATATTAAGAGTTATTAGCATTTCCACCTGTTGTCACTGTGTTTTTGTGAAATTTTGCGAAATTACATCGGTACGTAGCGATTACAAGTCATTATTATTTGATTGGATATTGAATGGCTTTGCAAAAATTCAAGGCAGTCAAGTTGTTTTAAGGTCACTTTGCCAGTGTTTTGGCTTAGTGACTTAAATATAGGTAATTATCAGGGCTTACATGTTTTTCCCAACTGTTACCACTTAATGTAAGTGATAAAATATAAGATATATAATAATACGTTTCTGTGCATTTAAAAAAAGTATTACGGAGTACAGCAGTACCTTAAAAATAAAAATTAAAATAAAAACATTGAAAAAACACTGTAATATTCTATATTTCACTATTATAGTGTACTACAGTGTCTTGACATTTTTTTACATATTTAATTATTCCCACAAAAGTCTTCACATTATCACAGTAATACCTACATTTTACTGTGTAACTTAAATTAAATTTCAAACAAAAAGAATATTTTGTAAAAAATAAGATACTTGCTATAAAATAAATTTCTATACCTAGTACCACTTTAACTAAATGGTAATAGAGTGGGAACAGCAATAAAACCTACTTCTTCTCTAAGTTTAAGGCTCTACACCACAACACACCAAAAGTGTAAAAAAAACATTTTGGCTGTGTTTTAAATTTGTAAAGGCAGACATTAGCCTATTATACACTGGCTTGTATTTGCCATGTACCATGGTATACCACTACCTTACCACAGTATACTGTGACACAATATATCAACATGGGACACATTTGGGATTCTGTTGCATTACTCTTGCGTTATACATAAAGTCACAGGTTCAGCGGAAAACTTACTTAAGATTTACCAAAAAATGCAAAGCCACGATGCATCTACCAGTTATGTTATGTTATCTTATGTTACGTTAAAAAGCTCTTGATATAGTGCAATACGAAGGGGCATCTCGGCACTGTAGAGGACAGAGCAAGTCAGTAGTAGCTTTTCAGAACAGCCAGGTCTTTGGATGATTTTTGAAGCTAGTGAAGTCTGTGCAAGTACGAATTAATAAAGGACGCCTGTTTCAGTGATAGGGGGCAAGATAGGAGAGGCTTGGCCTCCAAATTTGATGTACAGATGCGACAAAAGCATAGAAAAAGTTGATTTTTAGACCTTAAGTTTCTACCAGGCCGGCAGAGAGCGAATCTGTCCTGCAGGTATTTTGGGGCTTTTGCCAGCCATTGATTTATGTGTCAGGCAGAGTAATTTCAACAGTGTTATTTTCTAACAAGTAGTCAATGCAATCCTCTGAGAATAGGGGCTGACAGAGTGTGTGACAAGGCGGACTGCAGTTTTTGGAATCAGCTGCATGTCAGATAGTAGAGCTTCCACAGAAGTTAAAATTAAAGTCTTGCTATAATCAAGATGGTTGATTATTAATACCTGCTTTAGCGTCTTGAGAGAACTCAGCGGAAGAGACTGAAAGACTTTTCCGAGAAGGCACAAGGTTTGGAAACATGTGCCGCAGGTAGACCTGATTTGCCCGTTCATTGACAAGTCGTCATCCAGAAGTATGTCTAAGTTTCTAGATGTTTTGCTGGGAATTTGAGCACAGCCAAGCTCTGTCGGCTATCAGTCGTCCGTCCAGAGAATTTGAGCTTTGCCAAAAAGGAGAATCTCTGTCTTGTCTTCATTTAACTGAAGGCAAATAAGAGACATCCATGTGGCACTTTTCCTCATGCAGACTAGAAATCGTTGTTTGACATTCTCAGTGTCCTGCCCAAAGGAAATGACTAGTTGGGTGTTGTCTGCATAAGATAGATTCTCAAAACCACTCAACTTAATTAGCTGGGCAAGGGGAGCATCATAGATGTTCAAGAATGTGGGACTTAAGGAGGATCCCTGAGGAACCCCCTTCCCCAAGAAGAGGGATTTGGAATGGAAAGTGCCCATAGAGACTCTTTGGGCCCTGTTACTAAGGAAGACCTAGAACCAGTCAAGGGCGAAGCCCTGAATACCTATCTCAGAGGGACGCTGGATCAACGTAGAATGGGAGATGGTATTAAATGCTGCAGATAGCTCAAGGAGAACCACCATAGCTGGATTTACGTCATCCAAAGATCTACTACCACCAATAAAGCTGCTTCATTACTGTGGAAGGGTCTGAAACCCATCTGAGAAGTGTCGAGCAGGCCGTGATCCTCCAAATAGGAGGATAGCTGCTTGTTGACATGGGACTCCAGGTCCTTACCCAGCAGGGGAAAAAGAGATATAGGGTGGTAGTTAGCTGACTCCATAGGTCCAGCATTAGCCTTTTTTGGAATAGGTGTAGCGTGTGCTGCTTTCCATGCCCATGGGACAGCAGCACAGGTTAGAGATAGGTTGCACAATGATGTTATAGAGGGCACCAATAGAGTAGCTAAGGTGGTTTTCACATGTGGAGGACAGGGATCAGAGGGGGAGCCAGACTTTGTTTTTGTTAGCAGGTCAAACATCTGTGTTTGAGAGATGGGCTCAAACCTTTCAAATACTGCCAAAGATTTCTCATAAAGGGGATTTGTGGTGTCCATGTGTAGGAAGTTGGCTCTGTATGTGCTATTTCAAAGTAAGGAATAGCATGCACAGAGTCCAAGGGTTCCCCTTAGAGGTAAGATAGTGGCAAAAAGAGATAATACTAATGCTCTATTTTGTGGTAGTGTGGTCGAGCAGTAGGCTTATCCAAGGAGTAGTGTTAAGCATTTGTTGTACATACACATAGACAATAAATGAGGTACACACACTCAGAGACAAATCCAGCCAATAGGTTTTTGTATAGAAAAATATCTTTTCTTAGTTTATTTTAAGAACCACAGGTTCAAATTCTACATGTAATATCTCATTCGAAAGGTATTGCAGGTAAGTACTTTAGGAACTTCAAATCATCATAATTGCATGTATACTTTTCAAGTTATTGACAAATAGCTGTTTTAAAAGTGGACACAGTGCAATTTTTACAGTTCCTAGGGGAGGTAA
Organism: Pleurodeles waltl; assembly: GCF_031143425.1. Classification (NCBI taxonomy): domain Eukaryota; kingdom Metazoa; phylum Chordata; class Amphibia; order Caudata; family Salamandridae; genus Pleurodeles; species Pleurodeles waltl. The sequence continues at coordinate 1,210,089,877 of NC_090437.1, forward strand.
GTATTTGTTAGGTTAACCAGGTAAGTAAGACACTTACAGGGCTTAGTTCTTGGTCCAAGGTAGCCCACCGTTGGGGGTTCAGAGCAACCCCAAAGTCACCACACCAGCAGCTCAGGGCCGGTCAGGTGCAGAGTTCAAAGTGGTGCCCAAAACGCATAGGCTAGAATGGAGAGAAGGGGGTGCCCCGGTTCCGGTCTGCTTGCAGGTAAGTACCCGCGTCTTCGGAGGGCAGGCCAGGGGGGTTTTGTAGGGCACTGGGGGGGACACAAGCCCACACAGAAATTTCACCCTCAGCGGCGCGGGGGCGGCCGGGTGCAGTGTAGAAACAAGCGTCGGGTTCGCAATGTTAGTCTATGAGAGATCTCGGGATCTCTTCAGCGCTGCAGGCAGGCAAGGGGGGGATTCCTCGGGGAAACCTCCACTTGGGCAAGGGAGAGGGACTCCTGGGGGTCACTTCTCCAGTGAAAGTCCGGTCCTTCAGGTCCTGGGGGCTGCGGGTGCAGGGTCTCTCCCAGGCGTCGGGACTTTAGGTTCAAAGAGTCGCGGTCAGGGGAAGCCTCGGGATTCCCTCTGCAGGCGGCGCTGTGGGGGCTCAGGGGGGACAGGTTTTGGTACTCACAGTATCAGAGTAGTCCTGGGGTCCCGCCTGAGGTGTCGGATCTCCACCAGCCGAGTCGGGGTCGCCGGGTGCAGTGTTGCAAGTCTCACGCTTCTTGCGGGGAGCTTGCAGGGTTCTTTAAAGCTGCTGGAAACAAAGTTGCAGCTTTTCTTGGAGCAGGTCCGCTGTCCTCGGGAGTTTCTTGTCTTTTCGAAGCAGGGGCAGTCCTCAGAGGATGTCGAGGTCGCTGGTCCCTTTGGAAGGCGTCGCTGGAGCAGGATCTTTGGAAGGCAGGAGACAGGCCGGTGAGTTTCTGGAGCCAAGGCAGTTGTCGTCTTCTGGTCTTCCGCTGCAGGGGTTTTCAGCTGGGCAGTCCTTCTTCTTGTAGTTGCAGGAATCTAATTTTCTAGGGTTCAGGGTAGCCCTTAAATACTAAATTTAAGGGCGTGTTTAGGTCTGGGGGGTTAGTAGCCAATGGCTACTAGCCCTGAGGGTGGGTACACCCTCTTTGTGCCTCCTCCCAAGGGGAGGGGGTCACAATCCTAACCCTATTGGGGGAATCCTCCATCTGCAAGATGGAGGATTTCTAAAAGTTAGAGTCACCTCAGCTCAGGACACCTTAGGGGCTGTCCTGACTGGCCAGTGACTCCTCCTTGTTATTCTCATTATTTTCTCCGGCCTTGCCGCCAAAAGTGGGGCCTGGCCGGAGGGGGCGGGCAACTCCACTAGCTGGAGTGTCCTGCTGGGTTGGCACAAAGGAGGTGAGCCTTTGAGGCTCACCGCCAGGTGTGACAATTCCTGCCTGGGGGAGGTGTTAGCATCTCCACCCAGTGCAGGCTTTGTTACTGGCCTCAGAGTGACAAAGGCACTCTCCCCATGGGGCCAGCAACATGTCTCGGTTTGTGGCAGGCTGCTAAAACTAGTCAGCCTACACAGATAGTCGGTTAAGTTTCAGGGGGCACCTCTAAGGTGCCCTCTGGGGTGTATTTTACAATAAAATGTACACTGGCATCAGTGTGCATTTATTGTGCTGAGAAGTTTGATACCAAACTTCCCAGTTTTCAGTGTAGCCATTATGGTGCTGTGGAGTTCGTGTTTGACAAACTCCCAGACCATATACTCTTATGGCTACCCTGCACTTACAATGTCTAAGGTTTTGTTTAGACACTGTAGGGGTACCATGCTCATGCACTGGTACCCTCACCTATGGTATAGTGCACCCTGCCTTAGGGCTGTAAGGCCTGCTAGAGGGGTGTCTTACCTATACTGCATAGGCAGTGAGAGGCTGGCATGGCACCCTGAGGGGAGTGCCATGTCGACTTACTCGTTTTGTCCTCACTAGTACACACAAGCTGGCAAGCAGAGTGTCTGTGCTTAGTGAGAGGTCTCCAGGGTGGCATAAGACATGCTGCAGCCCTTAGAGACCTTCCTTGGCATCAGGGCCCTTGGTACTAGAAGTACCAGTTACAAGGGACTTATCTGGATGCCAGGGTCTGCCAATTGTGGATACAAAAGTACAGGTTAGGGAAAGAACACTGGTGCTGGGGCCTGGTTAGCAGGCCTCAGCACACTTTCAATTGTAAACATAGCATCAGCAAAGGCAAAAAGTCAGGGGGCAACCATGCCAAGGAGGCATTTCCTTACACAACCCCCCCCCAAACGAAAGAGGATGAGACTAACCTTTCCCAAGAGAGTCTTCATTTTCTAAGTGGAAGAACCTGGAAAGGCCATCTGCATTGGCATGGGCAGTCCCAGGTCTGTGTTCCACTATAAAGTCCATTCCCTGTAGGGAGATGGACCACCTCAACAGTTTAGGATTTTCACCTTTCATTTGCATCAGCCATTTGAGAGGTCTGTGGTCAGTTTGAACTAGGAAGTGAGTCCCAAAGAGGTATGGTCTCAGCTTCTTCAGGGACCAAACCACAGCAAAGGCCTCCCTCTCAATGGCACTCCAACGCTGCTCCCTGGGGAGTAACCTCCTGCTAATGAAAGCAACAGGCTGGTCAAGGCCATCATCATTTGTTTGGGACAAAACTGCCCCTATCCCATGTTCAGAGGCATCAGTCTGCACAATGAACTGCTTAGAATAATCTGGAGCTTTTAGAACTGGTGCTGAGCACATTGCTTGTCTCAGGGTGTCAAAGGCCTGTTGGCATTCCACAGTCCAGTTCACTTTCTTGGGCATTTTCTTGGAGGTGAGTTCAGTGAGGGCTGTCACAATGGATCCATATCCCTTCACAAACCTCCTGTAATACCCAGTCAAGCCAAGGAATGCCCTGACTTGAGTCTGGGTTTTTGGAGCTACCCAGTCCAGAATAGTCTGGATCTTGGGTTGGAGTGGCTGAACTTGGCCTCCACCTACAAGGTGGCCCAAGTAAACCACAGTTCCCTGCCCTATCTGGCATTTGGATGCCTTGATAGAGAGGCCTGCAGATTGCAGAGCCTTCAAAACCTTCTTCAGGTGGACCAGGTGATCCTGCCAGGTGGAGCTAAAGACAGCAATATCATCAAGATAAGCTGTGCTAAAGGACTCCAAACCAGCAAGGACTTGATTCACCAACCTTTGGAAGGTGGCAGGGGCATTCTTTAAACCAAAGGGCATAACAGTAAACTGATAATGCCCATCAGGTGTGGAGAATGCTGTCTTTTCTTTTGCTCCAGGTGCCATTTTTATTTGCCAGTACCCTGCTGTCAAGTCAAAGGTACTTAGAAATTTGGCAGCACCTAATTTATCAATGAGCTCATCAGCTCTTGGAATTGGATGAGCATCTGTCTTGGTGACAGAATTGAGCCCTCTGTAGTCCACACAAAACCTCATCTCTTTCTTTCCTTCTTTGGTGTGAGGTTTGGGGACTAAGACCACTGGGCTAGCCCAGGGGCTGTCAGAGCGCTCAATTACTCCCAATTCCAGCATCTTGTGGACTTCCACCTTGATGCTTTCCTTAACATGGTCAGACTGTCTAAAGATTTTGTTTTTGACAGGCATGCTGTCTCCTGTGTCCACATCATGGGTACACAGGTGTGTCTGACCAGGGGTTAAGGAGAAGAGTTCAGGAAACTGTTGTAGGACTGTCCTACAATCAGCTTGCTGTTGGCCAGAGAGGGTGTCTGAGTAGATCACTCCATCTACTGTGCCATCTTTTGGGTCTGATGACAGAAGATCAGGGAGAGGTTCACTCTCTGCCTCCTGATCCTCATCTGTTACCATCAACAGATTCACATCAGCCCTGTCATGGAAGAGCTTAAGGCGGTTCACATGGATCACCCTCTTGGGGCTCCTGCTTGTGCCCAGGTCCACCAGGTAGGTGACCTGACTCTTCCTTTCTAGCACTGGGTAAGGGCCACTCCATTTGTCCTGGAGTGCCCTGGGAGCCACAGGCTCCAGAACCCAGACTTTCTGCCCTGGTTGGAACTCAACCAGTGCAGCCTTTTGGTCATACCAAAACTTCTGGAGCTGTTGGCTGGCCTCAAGGTTTTTGGTTGCCTTTTCCATGTACTCTGCCATTCTAGAGCGAAGGCCAAGTACATAGTCCACTATGTCCTGTTTTGGCTCATGGAGAGGTCTCTCCCAGCCTTCTTTAACAAGAGCAAGTGGTCCCCTTACAGGATGACCAAACAGAAGTTCAAAGGGTGAGAATCCTACTCCCTTCTGTGGCACCTCTCTGTAAGCGAAAAGCAGACATGGCAAGAGGACATCCCATCTCCTTTTGAGTTTTTCTGGGAGCCCCATGATCATGCCTTTTAATGTCTTGTTGAATCTCTCAACCAAGCCATTAGTTTGTGGATGGTATGGTGTAGTGAATTTATAAGTCACTCCACACTCATTCCACATGTGCTTTAGGTATGCTGACATGAAGTTGGTACCTCTGTCAGACACCACATCCTTAGGGAAACCCACTCTGGTAAAGATACCAATGAGGGCCTTGGCTACTGCAGGGGCAGTAGTCGACCTAAGGGGAATAGCTTCAGGATACCTGGTAGCATGATCCACTACTACCAGGATATACATATTTCCTGAGGCTGTGGGAGGTTCTAGTGGACCAACTATGTCCACACCCACTCTTTCAAAGGGGACCCCCACCACTGGAAGTGGAATGAGGGGGGCCTTTGGGTGCCCACCTGTCTTACCACTGGCTTGACAGGTGGGGCAGGAGAGGCAAAACTCCTTAACCATGTTGGACATATTGGGCCAGTAGAAGTGGTTGACTAACCTCTCCCACGTCTTGGTTTGTCCCAAATGTCCAGCAAGGGGAATGTCATGGGCCAATGTTAGGATGAACTCTCTGAACAGCTGAGGCACTACCACTCTCCTAGTGGCACCAGGTTTGGGGTCTCTGGCCTCAGTGTACAGGAGTCCATCTTCCCAATAGACCCTATGGGTTCCAGTTTTCTTGCCCTTGGACTCTTCAGCAGCTTGCTGCCTAAGGCCTTCAAGAGAGGGACAGGTTTCTTGTCCCTTACACAGCTCCTCCCTTGAGGGTCCCCCTGGGCCTAAGAGCTCAACCTGATAAGGTTCAAGCTCCAAAGGCTCAGTTCCCTCAGAGGGCAGAACTTCTTCCTGAGAAGAGAGGTTCCCTTTCTTTTGCTGTGTTGCAGTTGGTTTCCCAACTGACTTTCCTGTTCTCTTGGTAGGCTGGGCCATTTTTCCAGGCTCCAGCTCTACTTTTTCACCCTGTGCCTTGCATTGTGCTCTTGTTTTCACACACACCAATTCAGGGATACCCAGCATTGCTGCATGGGTTTTTAGTTCTACCTCAGCCCATGCTGAGGACTCCAGGTCATTTCCAAGCAGACAGTCCACTGGGATATTTGAGGAGACCACCACCTGTTTCAGGCCATTGACCCCTCCCCATTCTAAAGTAACCATTGCCATGGGATGTACTTTTCTCTGATTGTCAGCGTTGGTGACTGTGTAAGTTTTTCCAGTCAGGTATTGGCCAGGGGAAACCAGTTTCTCTGTCACCATGGTGACACTGGCACCTGTATCCCTCAGGCCCTCTATTCTAGTCCCATTAATTAAGAGTTGCTGTCTGTATTTTTGCATGTTAGGCGGCCAGACAGCTAGTGTGGCTAAATCCACCCCACCCTCAGAAACTAGAGTAGCTTCAGTGTGGACCCTGATTTGCTCTGGGCACACTGTTGATCCCACTTGGAGACTAGCCATACCAGTGTTACCTGGATGGGAGTTTGGAGTGGAACCTTTCTTGGGACAGGCCTTGTCTCCAGTTTGGTGTCCATGCTGTTTACAGCTATGACACCAGGCCTTTTTGGGATCAAAGTTTTTACCCTTGTACCCATTGTTTTGTGAAGAGGCTCTGGGCCCACCCTCCTGTGCAGGTTTTTGGGGGCCTGTAGAAGACTCTTTACTATTTTTAGTTTTGGTTGTCTCATCACCCTTCCCCTGGGGAGTCTTTGTGACCCCTTTCTTTTGGTCACCCCCTGTTGAAGTCTTGGACACCCTTGTCTTGACCCAATGGTCCGCCTTCTTTCCCAATTCTTGGGGAGAAATTGGTCCTAGGTCTACCAGATGCTGATGCAGTTTATCATTGAAACAATTACTTAACAGGTGTTCTTTCACAAATAAATTGTACAGCCCATCATAATTACTTACACCACTGCCTTGAATCCAACCATCTAGTGTTTTCACTGAGTAGTCAACAAAGTCAACCCAGGTCTGGCTCGAGGATTTTTGAGCCCCCCTGAACCTAATCCTGTACTCCTCAGTGGAGAATCCAAAGCCCTCAATCAGGGTACCCTTCATGAGGTCATAAGATTCTGCATCTTTTCCAGAGAGTGTGAGGAGTCTATCCCTACACTTTCCAGTGAACATTTCCCAAAGGAGAGCACCCCAGTGAGATCTGTTCACTTTTCTGGTTACACAAGCCCTCTCAAAAGCTGTGAACCACTTGGTGATGTCATCACCATCTTCAAATTTTGTCACAATCCCTTTGGGGATTTTTAACATGTCAGGAGAATCTCTGACCCTATTTATATTGCTGCCACCATTGATGGGTCCTAGGCCCATCTCTTGTCTTTCCCTTTCTATGGCTAGGAGCTGTCTCTCTAAAGCCAATCTTTTGGCCATCCTGGCTAACAGGAGGTCATCTTCACTGAGAGCATCCTCAGTGATTTCAGAAATGTGGGACCCTCCTGTGAGGGACTCACTATTTCTGACTAACACAGTTGGAGACAGGACTTGAGGGGTCCTGTTCTCCCTATTTAGGACTGGAGGAGGGACATTGGCCTCCAAGTCACTAATTTCTTCCTCTGTGAGGTCATCATCAGAGGGGTTGGCTTTTTCAAACTCTGCCAACAGCTCCTGGAGCTGAATTTTGGTAGGTCTGGAGCCAATGGTTATTTTCTTTATATTACAGAGAGACCTTAGCTCCCTCATCTTAAGATGGAGGTAAGGTGTGGTGTCGAGTTCCACCACCTGCATCTCTGTATCAGACATTATTCTGCTAAGAGTTGGAATACTTTTTAAAGAATCTAAAACTGTTTCTAGAATCTAATTTCAAACTTTTAACAAACTTTTAAACTCTAAAAAGACAATGCTAAACAGGGACTTAACACACAAGGCCCTAGCAGGACTTTTAAGAATTTAGAAAAATTTCAAATTGCAAAAATGAATTTCTAATGACAATTTTGGAATTTGTCGTGTGATCAGGTATTGGCTGAGTAGTCCAGCAAATGCAAAGTCTTGTACCCCACCGCTGATCCACCAATGTAGGAAGTTGGCTCTGTATGTGCTATTTCAAAGTAAGGAATAGCATGCACAGAGTCCAAGGGTTCCCCTTAGAGGTAAGATAGTGGCAAAAAGAGATAATACTAATGCTCTATTTTGTGGTAGTGTGGTCGAGCAGTAGGCTTATCCAAGGAGTAGTGTTAAGCATTTGTTGTACATACACAAAGACAATAAATGAGGTACACACACTCAGAGACAAATCCAGCCAATAGGTTTTTGTATAGAAAAATATATTTTCTTAGTTTATTTTAAGAACCACAGGTTCAAATTCTACATGTAATATCTCATTCGAAAGGTATTGCAGGTAAGTACTTTAGGAACTTCAAATCATCATAATTGCATGTATACTTTTCAAGTTATTGACAAATAGCTGTTTTAAAAGTGGACACTTAGTGCAATTTTTACAGTTCCTAGGGGAGGTAAGTATTTGTTAGGTTAACCAGGTAAGTAAGACACTTACAGGGCTTAGTTCTTGGTCCAAGGTAGCCCACCGTTGGGGGTTCAGAGCAACCCCAAAGTCACCACACCAGCAGCTCAGGGCCGGTCAGGTGCAGAGTTCAAAGTGGTGCCCAAAACGCATAGGCTAGAATGGAGAGAAGGGGGTGCCCCGGTTCCGGTCTGCTTGCAGGTAAGTACCCGCGTCTTCGGAGGGCAGGCCAGGGGGGTTTTGTAGGGCACCGGGGGGGACACAAGCCCACACAGAAATTTCACCCTCAGCGGCGCGGGGGCGGCCGGGTGCAGTGTAGAAACAAGCGTCGGGTTCGCAATGTTAGTCTATGAGAGATCTCGGGATCTCTTCAGCGCTGCAGGCAGGCAAGGGGGGGATTCCTCGGGGAAACCTCCACTTGGGCAAGGGAGAGGGACTCCTGGGGGTCACTTCTCCAGTGAAAGTCCGGTCCTTCAGGTCCTGGGGGCTGCGGGTGCAGGGTCTCTCCCAGGCGTCGGGACTTTAGGTTCAAAGAGTCGCGGTCAGGGGAAGCCTCGGGATTCCCTCTGCAGGCGGCGCTGTGGGGGCTCAGGGGGGACAGGTTTTGGTACTCACAGTATCAGAGTAGTCCTGGGGTCCCGCCTGAGGTGTCGGATCTCCACCAGCCGAGTCGGGGTCGCCGGGTGCAGTGTTGCAAGTCTCACGCTTCTTGCGGGGAGCTTGCAGGGTTCTTTAAAGCTGCTGGAAACAAAGTTGCAGCTTTTCTTGGAGCAGGTCCGCTGTCCTCGGGAGTTTCTTGTCTTTTCGAAGCAGGGGCAGTCCTCAGAGGATGTCGAGGTCGCTGGTCCCTTTGGAAGGCGTCGCTGGAGCAGGATCTTTGGAAGGCAGGAGACAGGCCGGTGAGTTTCTGGAGCCAAGGCAGTTGTCGTCTTCTGGTCTTCCGCTGCAGGGGTTTTCAGCTGGGCAGTCCTTCTTCTTGTAGTTGCAGGAATCTAATTTTCTAGGGTTCAGGGTAGCCCTTAAATACTAAATTTAAGGGCGTGTTTAGGTCTGGGGGGTTAGTAGCCAATGGCTACTAGCCCTGAGGGTGGGTACACCCTCTTTGTGCCTCCTCCCAAGGGGAGGGGGTCACAATCCTAACCCTATTGGGGGAATCCTCCATCTGCAAGATGGAGGATTTCTAAAAGTTAGAGTCACCTCAGCTCAGGACACCTTAGGGGCTGTCCTGACTGGCCAGTGACTCCTCCTTGTTATTCTCATTATTTTCTCCGGCCTTGCCGCCAAAAGTGGGGCCTGGCCGGAGGGGGCGGGCAACTCCACTAGCTGGAGTGTCCTGCTGGGTTGGCACAAAGGAGGTGAGCCTTTGAGGCTCACCGCCAGGTGTGACAATTCCTGCCTGGGGGAGGTGTTAGCATCTCCACCCAGTGCAGGCTTTGTTACTGGCCTCAGAGTGACAAAGGCACTCTCCCCATGGGGCCAGCAACATGTCTCGGTTTGTGGCAGGCTGCTAAAACTAGTCAGCCTACACAGATAGTCGGTTAAGTTTCAGGGGGCACCTCTAAGGTGCCCTCTGGGGTGTATTTTACAATAAAATGTACACTGGCATCAGTGTGCATTTATTGTGCTGAGAAGTTTGATACCAAACTTCCCAGTTTTCAGTGTAGCCATTATGGTGCTGTGGAGTTCGTGTTTGACAAACTCCCAGACCATATACTCTTATGGCTACCCTGCACTTACAATGTCTAAGGTTTTGTTTAGACACTGTAGGGGTACCATGCTCATGCACTGGTACCCTCACCTATGGTATAGTGCACCCTGCCTTAGGGCTGTAAGGCCTGCTAGAGGGGTGTCTTACCTATACTGCATAGGCAGTGAGAGGCTGGCATGGCACCCTGAGGGGAGTGCCATGTCGACTTACTCGTTTTGTCCTCACTAGTACACACAAGCTGGCAAGCAGAGTGTCTGTGCTTAGTGAGAGGTCTCCAGGGTGGCATAAGACATGCTGCAGCCCTTAGAGACCTTCCTTGGCATCAGGGCCCTTGGTACTAGAAGTACCAGTTACAAGGGACTTATCTGGATGCCAGGGTCTGCCAATTGTGGATACAAAAGTACAGGTTAGGGAAAGAACACTGGTGCTGGGGCCTGGTTAGCAGGCCTCAGCACACTTTCAATTGTAAACATAGCATCAGCAAAGGCAAAAAGTCAGGGGGCAACCATGCCAAGGAGGCATTTCCTTACACAACCCCCCCCCAAACGAAAGAGGATGAGACTAACCTTTCCCAAGAGAGTCTTCATTTTCTAAGTGGAAGAACCTGGAAAGGCCATCTGCATTGGCATGGGCAGTCCCAGGTCTGTGTTCCACTATAAAGTCCATTCCCTGTAGGGAGATGGACCACCTCAACAGTTTAGGATTTTCACCTTTCATTTGCATCAGCCATTTGAGAGGTCTGTGGTCAGTTTGAACTAGGAAGTGAGTCCCAAAGAGGTATGGTCTCAGCTTCTTCAGGGACCAAACCACAGCAAAGGCCTCCCTCTCAATGGCACTCCAACGCTGCTCCCTGGGGAGTAACCTCCTGCTAATGAAAGCAACAGGCTGGTCAAGGCCATCATCATTTGTTTGGGACAAAACTGCCCCTATCCCATGTTCAGAGGCATCAGTCTGCACAATGAACTGCTTAGAATAATCTGGAGCTTTTAGAACTGGTGCTGAGCACATTGCTTGTCTCAGGGTGTCAAAGGCCTGTTGGCATTCCACAGTCCAGTTCACTTTCTTGGGCATTTTCTTGGAGGTGAGTTCAGTGAGGGCTGTCACAATGGATCCATATCCCTTCACAAACCTCCTGTAATACCCAGTCAAGCCAAGGAATGCCCTGACTTGAGTCTGGGTTTTTGGAGCTACCCAGTCCAGAATAGTCTGGATCTTGGGTTGGAGTGGCTGAACTTGGCCTCCACCTACAAGGTGGCCCAAGTAAACCACAGTTCCCTGCCCTATCTGGCATTTGGATGCCTTGATAGAGAGGCCTGCAGATTGCAGAGCCTTCAAAACCTTCTTCAGGTGGACCAGGTGATCCTGCCAGGTGGAGCTAAAGACAGCAATATCATCAAGATAAGCTGTGCTAAAGGACTCCAAACCAGCAAGGACTTGATTCACCAACCTTTGGAAGGTGGCAGGGGCATTCTTTAAACCAAAGGGCATAACAGTAAACTGATAATGCCCATCAGGTGTGGAGAATGCTGTCTTTTCTTTTGCTCCAGGTGCCATTTTTATTTGCCAGTACCCTGCTGTCAAGTCAAAGGTACTTAGAAATTTGGCAGCACCTAATTTATCAATGAGCTCATCAGCTCTTGGAATTGGATGAGCATCTGTCTTGGTGACAGAATTGAGCCCTCTGTAGTCCACACAAAACCTCATCTCTTTCTTTCCTTCTTTGGTGTGAGGTTTGGGGACTAAGACCACTGGGCTAGCCCAGGGGCTGTCAGAGCGCTCAATTACTCCCAATTCCAGCATCTTGTGGACTTCCACCTTGATGCTTTCCTTAACATGGTCAGACTGTCTAAAGATTTTGTTTTTGACAGGCATGCTGTCTCCTGTGTCCACATCATGGGTACACAGGTGTGTCTGACCAGGGGTTACGGAGAAGAGTTCAGGAAACTGTTGTAGGACTGTCCTACAATCAGCTTGCTGTTGGCCAGAGAGGGTGTCTGAGTAGATCACTCCATCTACTGTGCCATCTTTTGGGTCTGATGACAGAAGATCAGGGAGAGGTTCACTCTCTGCCTCCTGATCCTCATCTGTTACCATCAACAGATTCACATCAGCCCTGTCATGGAAGAGCTTAAGGCGGTTCACATGGATCACCCTCTTGGGGCTCCTGCTTGTGCCCAGGTCCACCAGGTAGGTGACCTGACTCTTCCTTTCTAGCACTGGGTAAGGGCCACTCCATTTGTCCTGGAGTGCCCTGGGAGCCACAGGCTCCAGAACCCAGACTTTCTGCCCTGGTTGGAACTCAACCAGTGCAGCCTTTTGGTCATACCAAAACTTCTGGAGCTGTTGGCTGGCCTCAAGGTTTTTGGTTGCCTTTTCCATGTACTCTGCCATTCTAGAGCGAAGGCCAAGTACATAGTCCACTATGTCCTGTTTTGGCTCATGGAGAGGTCTCTCCCAGCCTTCTTTAACAAGAGCAAGTGGTCCCCTTACAGGATGACCAAACAGAAGTTCAAAGGGTGAGAATCCTACTCCCTTCTGTGGCACCTCTCTGTAAGCGAAAAGCAGACATGGCAAGAGGACATCCCATCTCCTTTTGAGTTTTTCTGGGAGCCCCATGATCATGCCTTTTAATGTCTTGTTGAATCTCTCAACCAAGCCATTAGTTTGTGGATGGTATGGTGTAGTGAATTTATAAGTCACTCCACACTCATTCCACATGTGCTTTAGGTATGCTGACATGAAGTTGGTACCTCTGTCAGACACCACATCCTTAGGGAAACCCACTCTGGTAAAGATACCAATGAGGGCCTTGGCTACTGCAGGGGCAGTAGTCGACCTAAGGGGAATAGCTTCAGGATACCTGGTAGCATGATCCACTACTACCAGGATATACATATTAACTGAGGCTGTGGGAGGTTCTAGTGGACCAACTATGTCCACACCCACTCTTTCAAAGGGGACCCCCACCACTGGAAGTGGAATGAGGGGGGCCTTTGGGTGCCCACCTGTCTTACCACTGGCTTGACAGGTGGGGCAGGAGAGGCAAAACTCCTTAACCATGTTGGACATATTGGGCCAGTAGAAGTGGTTGACTAACCTCTCCCACGTCTTGGTTTGTCCCAAATGTCCAGCAAGGGGAATGTCATGGGCCAATGTTAGGATGAACTCTCTGAACAGCTGAGGCACTACCACTCTCCTAGTGGCACCAGGTTTGGGGTCTCTGGCCTCAGTGTACAGGAGTCCATCTTCCCAATAGACCCTATGGGTTCCAGTTTTCTTGCCCTTGGACTCTTCAGCAGCTTGCTGCCTAAGGCCTTCAAGAGAGGGACAGGTTTCTTGTCCCTTACACAGCTCCTCCCTTGAGGGTCCCCCTGGGCCTAAGAGCTCAACCTGATAAGGTTCAAGCTCCAAAGGCTCAGTTCCCTCAGAGGGCAGAACTTCTTCCTGAGAAGAGAGGTTCCCTTTCTTTTGCTGTGTTGCAGTTGGTTTCCCAACTGACTTTCCTGTTCTCTTGGTAGGCTGGGCCATTTTTCCAGGCTCCAGCTCTACTTTTTCACCCTGTGCCTTGCATTGTGCTCTTGTTTTCACACACACCAATTCAGGGATACCCAGCATTGCTGCATGGGTTTTTAGTTCTACCTCAGCCCATGCTGAGGACTCCAGGTCATTTCCAAGCAGACAGTCCACTGGGATATTTGAGGAGACCACCACCTGTTTCAGGCCATTGACCCCTCCCCATTCTAAAGTAACCATTGCCATGGGATGTACTTTTCTCTGATTGTCAGCGTTGGTGACTGTGTAAGTTTTTCCAGTCAGGTATTGGCCAGGGGAAACCAGTTTCTCTGTCACCATGGTGACACTGGCACCTGTATCCCTCAGGCCCTCTATTCTAGTCCCATTAATTAAGAGTTGCTGTCTGTATTTTTGCATGTTAGGCGGCCAGACAGCTAGTGTGGCTAAATCCACCCCACCCTCAGAAACTAGAGTAGCTTCAGTGTGGACCCTGATTTGCTCTGGGCACACTGTTGATCCCACTTGGAGACTAGCCATACCAGTGTTACCTGGATGGGAGTTTGGAGTGGAACCTTTCTTGGGACAGGCCTTGTCTCCAGTTTGGTGTCCATGCTGTTTACAGCTATGACACCAGGCCTTTTTGGGATCAAAGTTTTTACCCTTGTACCCATTGTTTTGTGAAGAGGCTCTGGGCCCACCCTCCTGTGCAGGTTTTTGGGGGCCTGTAGAAGACTCTTTACTATTTTTAGTTTTGGTTGTCTCATCACCCTTCCCCTGGGGAGTCTTTGTGACCCCTTTCTTTTGGTCACCCCCTGTTGAAGTCTTGGACACCCTTGTCTTGACCCAATGGTCCGCCTTCTTTCCCAATTCTTGGGGAGAAATTGGTCCTAGGTCTACCAGATGCTGATGCAGTTTATCATTGAAACAATTACTTAACAGGTGTTCTTTCACAAATAAATTGTACAGCCCATCATAATTACTTACACCACTGCCTTGAATCCAACCATCTAGTGTTTTCACTGAGTAGTCAACAAAGTCAACCCAGGTCTGGCTCGAGGATTTTTGAGCCCCCCTGAACCTAATC